>NW_008356263.1:914551-938459 GCF_000622305.1 Nannospalax galili
CCCAGTACTCGGGAGGCAGAGGCAGGCAGATCTCTGTGAGTTCAAGGCCAGTTTGGGCTACATAGTGAGTTCCAGGCCTGGGGCTACAGGGAGATCCTGTCTCCAAAAGACCAAAAAAAAAAAAAAAAAAAAAAAGGAGTTAGACTGCAGTTCTTGAACGCCTTTGATAAATGTAGTGAGCGTTCCAAAGATTGCCTGCTTCCTTGGGCTGGCAGACATTTCCATCTGAGTTTTCATGCCATCCTTCCTTCCCCTGGTGCTTTGCCTCCCTCTATCATAGAGACCTCAGGACAGCATGTCTGGATTCGAGTCATCAAGAAGAAAAAGGTCATTGTCAAGAAGAGAAAGAAGTTAGTGCGCCCCAGTCCTCTGGTGACTGCCAGGCCTTTGGTGACCACCAGCCCAGCAGGGACCCTCAGTCTTCCTGAGAAACAAGAACCAGGTATTACCTCTCAGGACTCTGCCCAGGCTTATAGCTGTCTCACTGCTTGCCTAACACAGGAGTAATCTTAGTATCAGCTTCTGACCTGCTTTGATTACCCTTTCTTTAGTCCTGTCTCACTGTTCTGTCCTTATCCTAGGATGTCCCCCTTTGGGCTTGGAGTCTCTACGAGTTTCAGATAATCAGCTGGAGGCATCCAGCAGCCAGTCCTTTGGTCTTGGACCACACCGAGGACGGCTCAATATCCAGGTCAGCAACCCTGGCTCAGAGCCCAGGTCTGAGGGGTAGGGCAGCACACCCTTGGGACCCTCTCTCTACCTTCCCCCATCCTAGCCCTTCTCTGCCTGCCCACCTGGACATGATCATCATACCCTCTGCACACAGTCAGGTCTGGAGGATGGTGATCTATATGATGGGGCCTGGTGTGCTGAGCAGCAGGACACTGAGCCTTGGTTTCAGGTGGATGCTAAGAAGCCCATTCGCTTCTCAGGAATTGTCACACAGGGCAGGAACTCTGTGTGGAGGTGAGGCAGGCCAACTTCTAGCTGGGAAGTTTTGGGTGGACAGATGTAGGAGGACTGCAGTGGCACTCCTGGACCACTAATGATTTCCCTTTATTTCTCTGGCCAGGTATGACTGGGTCACATCATACAAGGTCCAGTTTAGCAACGACAGTCAGACCTGGTGGAGGAGTAGGAATCATAGTAGTGGAATGGATGCGGTGAGTCATCCCATAGTGGCTGGGACTCTTTCTACTAGAAGTTTGGCACCCAGTCCATAGTAGGGCTTGGGTAGGCTGGGATTCCTCAGAGAATAAAGAACATATGTACATTTAGGCTCCCAGGAGAAAGTTGGCTTTTTTGCAGATCTAAGGCTGAAGTCCAGGATCTTGTACCATTCCCAGAGCAAAAATGTTACCAGTGAACCACATCCCCAGCACAGGTTGCTTTGGGATATGTCTAGTAACTCCACCGTGGGGTAGGTGCTGCTTCATGCTGCAGCTTCTTCCTGGGACAACCTTCTGGTCATGAGCCTCTGGTTTGCATCATTTCTACCTGCTCATGCCTCTGGTTTTCCATTACACTAGGCTACAGAATGGGTATGTTGCTCTAATGACCTATGATCATGTCAGAAAGCACAGCTGCCCAGAGCTGCCTACTGGTAGGAGCTGTGAAATGGGGGGGGGGTCCATGTTTGAAACAGAGTGCACGTCTCCAGCTGAGCCCGCTAAGAGGGTTTGGTAGTGAGTATGGGAGCTTGAACTCCTTCCCTGGATCTTGGGCCAGTCTTGGGTTTGATCAGCCCCATCAAAAGACCCCACATTCCTAGGTATTTCCTGCCAATTCAGACCCTGAGACCTCAGTGTTGAACCTCCTGCCAGAGCCTCAAGTGGCTCGCTTCATTCGGCTGCTGCCTCAGACCTGGCTCCAAAAAGGTGCACCTTGCCTTCGGGCAGAGATCCTGGCTTGCCCAGTCTCAGGTAGGCAGTTGGGCAAAGGCTGGATGGGCAAGGCCTGGTTGCAGGGGCATCCTTTACTATGAGCACAGCCTTCATCTAGTACTCACTTTCTACCAGATTCTAATGACCTGCTCCTTGAAGCCCACGCAATTGGATCATTTGATCCTCTGGACTTCCGGCATCACAATTATAAGGCCATGAGGAAGGTCAGATACAACCCCTATGACCCAGGAAGGAAGGTCTACCTATTAACTTCCCACCAGGATAAAATGTGCTGTGACATCCCATGTGTCTCCTGCCCCCGTGTCCTTTTTCCCACTTCTCTCCCTATTGATCCTAAGTTCTGATCCAGTTATCCTTGTCAGACACCTCCCCTGTTCTGCCCCTATTGCTGCTCTTTTCCTGGATCCATACTCTGTTGGTATGGG
Source organism: Nannospalax galili (assembly GCF_000622305.1). Taxonomy (NCBI): domain Eukaryota; kingdom Metazoa; phylum Chordata; class Mammalia; order Rodentia; family Spalacidae; genus Nannospalax; species Nannospalax galili. Next base: position 916,881 of record NW_008356263.1, read on the forward strand.
CCACCATTGACTTTTTAAGTCCTTACATGATTACATGTGGTCTGACTTTTGTATGTAACCCTCTCCTGCACCTCTCTGCTTCCCAGCTGATGAAACAGGTGAATGAGCAATGCCCCAACATCACCCGCATCTACAGCATTGGGAAGAGCCACCAAGGCTTGAAGTTGTATGTGATGGAAATGTCAGACCAGCCTGGGGAGCATGAGCTGGGTACTGTCAGGTGGCATGGGAAGAGGTAGGCACAGCATAGGCCAGGGTATGAGTCAGCTATAAGTCTCCATGTGTTTCCAGGGGAGCCTGAGGTTCGCTATGTGGCTGGTATGCATGGGAATGAGGCCCTAGGGCGGGAGTTACTTCTGCTTTTGATGCAGTACTTATGCCGTGAGTTCCTGCGAGGGGACCCACGAGTGACTCGGCTGCTTACTGAGATGCGTATTCACCTGTTGCCCTCTATGAACCCTGATGGCTATGAGACTGCCTACCGCCGGGTAGGCCACCTGGCATGAGGGTCACCCTGCCCCTTCTGCCATGGTACCCAGAGCCTACTTGGCTTGAACAAGGCTGTTTCCTGGCAGGGCTCAGAACTGGTGGGCTGGGCAGAAGGTCGCTGGAACTACCAGGGCATTGACCTTAATCACAATTTTGCTGACCTCAACACACCACTGTGGGATGCAGAAGACAATGGGCTGGTGCCCCACACTGTCCCCAACCATCACCTGCCACTGCCTACTTATTATACACTGCCCAATGCAACTGTGAGTATTCAGGGGGCAGTAGTGGTAGGCCACCAAGGGCCCCTTGTCTGTTGCGTCCAGTCCATCTCAACTACCCCTGTTCAGGTGGCGCCAGAAACAAGGGCAGTGATTGAGTGGATGAAGCGTATTCCCTTTGTGCTGAGTGCCAACTTCCATGGGGGTGAGCTTGTGGTGTCCTACCCTTTTGACATGACTCGGACCCCATGGGTAGCCCGTGAACTCACCCCCACACCGGATGATGCCGTCTTTCGCTGGCTTAGTACCGTCTATGCTGGCACTAATCGAGCTATGCAAGACACAGATCGCCGACCTTGCCATAGCCAGGACTTCTCCTTGCACGGCAATGTCATCAATGGAGCTGACTGGCACACAGTCCCTGGGAGTACGTGTCTGTGTCGGGGGGGAGTTAATCCTGTCCCCCCGAACCCTTGCCTCATTAAAATCTGTTGTTACATACAGCACTCATGTCCATTCCCACCCTGAGTGTCTCTCAAGGAAGAGCACCAGAAGAGTGGGACATGATCTATCCACTTATACTCCAGTGTCTGTGGTTCCCCTAGGCATGAATGACTTCAGCTACCTATACACCAACTGCTTTGAGGTCACTGTGGAGCTGTCCTGTGACAAGTTCCCTCATGAGAATGAGCTGCCTCAGGAGTGGGAGAACAACAAAGATGCCCTCCTCTCCTACCTGGAACAGGTGGGACCTGAGTCCCCACTTCCTAACCTTTGTGAGTTACTCCTGGCAAGTCTACTCTCTACCACCTGGATCTGAAAGAACTAGGAGCACCAGTGCTATAACTGGCCACACATGGAACATACTTGGAACAGATTGTCTTGGAATGCTCTAGGACTAGAAAAGTGCAATTTGCTAGTTATGGTGATGTCAGATGCTATAAACCAGTGGAACTAGAGGTCAGAGCAGTCCAAGGGGTGGTCCCTAGAACTGTCACAGCTCTTTTGTCAGGAGAGCTCTTCTCATAAAAGACATTAGGCAAATGTGAAAAGTGCTATGGCACAGAAATGTCCCTGGGGAATAAGATCCCTGTGAATGGCTCCATAAGAATAGTGTCCACGGATTCTACAAGAGACAAGCCTGGGGGTTGGGTGGGGGCTGGATAAATGGCTCAGCAGTTAAGAGTACAAGCTTGTTTCAGGGATGGTCTCAGTCAGTTGGTAAAGGTGCCTGCTTGCCAAGCGGGACAAACTGAATTAATCCCTGGGACCCACATGGTCAAAGAAGACAACTGACTTCTGCAAGTTGCAAGTTGTCCTCAGACCTTCACACATGCTCCAAGGCACATGTGTATTCGTGCACATACACAGGCACACACCAAAAAAAAAGTAAAAAAAAAAATTTGTAACGAGTGCTTGCTCTGTAACCATGAGAGACAGAGTTCAGACCTCAGCATTCATGTAACAAGTTAAGCTGGCCTATAACCCCAGCTCCAAGGAGGACAGAGACGAGAATTGGGGTCTTACTGGCTTCCAGCCTAGCCAAGTGTGAGCCCCAGGTTCAGGGAGAGACCTTGCCTTAAAGAAATGGTGGAGAGTGGTAGAGAGAAACACCCAGTGTCCTCTTCTGGCCTCCAAGCACTCATGAGCATACACACAGACAAGCTCAATAACAGCATCACCATATTGGGAAAGCCCAAAGATCAGCCTTTCTTCTAGAGCAGGTGTGAGTTAGTAAACAGGAGATAATTTTTTTATTTTTATTTTATGTGTTTACCTGTATTGCTGCATGTAAGTGCACCCATGTCGTGCAATGTCCGTGGAGGACAGAAGAAGCCATTGGATCCCCTGGAACTGGAATTATGGACAGTTGTTAGCCACCATTTGGGTGCCAGGTCTTCTGCAAGAATAGCCAGTGTTCTTAATCACTAAGTCATCTCCCCAGCCTTAACAGGAGATAATTTTAACAAATTTGTCACCTAGGAACATGGTAGACCTGCCAAGGTCATCCTGTTCTACCCCAAGCTGGCCTTGATCTCAAAGAGATCCACCTGCCTCTGCCTCCCAAGTGCTGGGATTAAAGGTATAAGCCATTATAAGGGGGTCCTTTATCACCTTTGCAAGGGAACAGAATCAGAAAGTTAGTAAAGATCACATTTATGCAAAAGGAAAAGTGCCTCTTTAAAAAAAAATTCACTCTGTTTTTGAGACAAGGTCTCATTGTATAGCCCAGACTGCTCTCATACTTGAAATCGTACAACCACAGCAGAATTTTGATAAACTTTTCCACAGACTGAGGTGGCCCCAACCTGTAATTCTAGCACTTTGGAAGTGGAAGTTCGAGAATCATAAGCTCAAAACCAGCCAGGGCTACATGTTGGCAGTGTGCCTAAAGGCAAATAAACAGAAATACCGAAAACTTCCTACACAGGTTCGCATGGGCATTTCAGGAGTTGTACGGGATAAAGACACAGAACTTGGGATTGCTGATGCTGTCATTGCTGTGGAGGGCATTAACCATGATGTTACAACAGGTATGTGTGGCGGAAGGAGGGGTTGGAGGGCTTTAGACTGGGTCAGAAGTTGATGATCCTTGAGCCCTAACCTTGCCTTTTACTCCTCTTAAGCATGGGGTGGAGATTACTGGCGCCTGCTGACACCTGGGGACTATGTGGTGACAGCCAGTGCTGAGGGCTATCATACAGTTAAACGGAACTGTCAGGTCACCTTTGAAGAGGGCCCTGTTCCCTGCAATTTCCTGCTCACCAAGACTCCAAAACAGAGACTTCGAGAACTGCTGGCAGCAGGGGCTAAGGTGCCCCCAGATCTTCGAAGGAAGCTGGAGCGGCTTAGGGGACAGAAGAATTAACACTTTCAGTTGAAGAAAGCCAGATCCTTGGGCAGGCTGGACCTGTCAGACTGAAGGGGAGGAGGAGGGAGGGATGGCAAGGTGGAAGAAGAGGTGCTGTAGCTTATTAAAGCTACCTGGTACTTAATATTCCTGTTGTCTCTGTGTCCCAGGTCCTCCCTGTGGGTGGTCCTCAGCCTGCCTCAGTTCCTATCCTGCACACACTATTGACTTCTGGACTTTGTATACAAAGAGGATCCCACCTGAGCCGTTGTATCCAGAGCTTAGCAGAGTAGCTCATTTCTGCCTGTGAGTTTCTGTTACAGGCACCACGTATTCTGTGAGCACCTACTGAGTGCCAAGTATGCAAGGAGTCAAGAGGGTCTATACCCAGGCTTGTGGGATTCCCGGTTATGAAGGAACTAGGACTAGTTTAGTACACTCTGGGGCATGCCAAGGTGGAGGGCGATTGAGATGGGCATGCAGACAGTGCGGTAATACACATGGGAAGTGCAGGTTGTCAGGGATTCAAGACAGTTAAGGATGCAGCAGTTAGTTTCTTCCCTACTAAAGGAGGAATTGTGTGAATCTATCTTGCCAAGAAAACAATCGATGATAGCTATTTCAAGGAGAGAAAAATTTAATGATAGAAATAGTGTATGAAGGTAGTGAAAGAGCTGGTTGAGAAAAAGAAAAAAAGGAATTTCACCCGAAAGTAGGAAGCTAGTAGCTTTAGTGGGTTTTGTTGTTTGTTTGTTTGTTGTTTGTAACTAACAGCTGTCAAGGAAATCTGTCAAATGCAGGTAAGCTTCTGACCCCTTTACAATTTAGAGTAGGGGCAGGAATATGGCAAATACTAACAGAAAAATATGACCTAAAGACATCAAGATAGCGGTCTTCTGTTAAGTAAGTACTGTGTAGTGCTTGACTATTGGAATTTTCTTTCTTTTTAATAGGTTTCATTTATTTTTATTTTATGTGTATAAGTGTTTTGCTTGTGTGTAAGTGAGCCATGTGTATGCCTGGTACCTTCAGAAGTCAGAAGAGGGTGTCGGATCCTCTGGAACTGGAGTTAAAAATGGTGTTAGCCATCATGTGGGTGCTGGGAAATGAACCTGGGTCCTCTGGAAGAGAAGTAAATGCTCTTAACCACCGAGCCATCTCTCTAGCTCTCATTTCTTGAGTATTTCTGTATCTTTAGTTAGTTATGAAAGACTTAATACCACATTTCCCCATATCTTTTTTCTCTAGCTCCAGCTGCTCTTACATAATATCACTTAATTTTTTTTTCTCATTTACATTTAACAACTCTGAATAAATTCACAGAAATAAATACATACTCAACTAACTGTAACCCGGCCCATAACAATTTTTAGTTGCAGATGATAGAATCCACTCTAGATAGCTTAAGTAAAAAGAGATTCATTTAAAAAAAGTCTTAGGAGCTGGGCGTGGTGGCACACGCCTTTAATCCCAGCACTTGGGAGGCAGAGGCAGGAGGATCTCTGTGAGTTCAAGGCTAGCCTGATCTACATAGTGGGTGAGTTCCAGGCCAGCTGGGGCTACAGGGAGACCCTGTCTCAAAAAGCCCCCCCCCAAAAAAAAGGTCTTAGGAAGTTTACAGAACCTCGATGAGAACTGGAGGCCAGACCTGAATGCTCCATAATCCAAAACAGCCCTGTCAGTATCAAAAAGATCAGAAGAATGCCCAACCATGTCACAGGACTATCTTTTTTAAAAATATTTTATTTATTATTTTTATTTTATGTGTATGCGTGTATTGCCTGTGTGTAGGTAAGTACACCCATGTCATGCATGTCATGCAGTGCCTGTGGAGGACAGAAGAAGCTTTCGGATCCCCTGGAACTGGAGTTAGGACAGTTGTTAGCTGCCATGTGGGTGCTGGGATTCGAACCCGGGTCTTCTGCAAGAACAACCAGTGCTCTTAACTGCTGAGCCATCTCTCCAGCCCCCTCACAGGACTATCTTACAGGAATCACCACTTATTTGTTTTCTTTTTGGCAGGTAAGATACTAGAGACCAGTATATATATATGTATATATCTCCCAGAGAAACTGAAAACTTGTACTACTATGATTGTCAGAAAATCTGTCACCTCCCATTGCCCATTTTTATGTTCAAGACTAGGGTCAGATCATCTATTTTGGGATGATCTAGGCTATATGAGAAATCCCAGGTTAAAAAGAAGACAGGGAGATTTAGCTCTTAACCTTCTACTTTTTACAGTTATAAGAAGTCAAGCTAAAATGAGTTAAAATCAACATTAAGTGAGTTAATCTACAATATTAGAAACACAAAAGAGAATCTATGAGTAGGATCACAGTGTTGTATAACTTTAGGAGATTCTGTTTAAAATGAATCAGTAGCCTAGAGCCCCCCCCAAAAAACACAGGCCACTATCATTGCTCTTGGCTGCTTGCCAAAACTAGATGGTAAGTTGCTATAGCTGAAGGCACCACACATTTTGGTTGTAGGATATCAAGAAATCAATCTGTAACTGAGCAGGAAATATCCTTCTTGCTGGCTCGCTTTCATAGTGCTGAAACCTATTCAGGTCTCTGAGGGGGAAAAGAAATCAGTGGTCTCACCCAGCACTAGACTCTGCATGCTACAATAATGACCTGATAGGCAAGATGTGCAATAGTGGCATGACTGTTATGGGGGTAACCACCCACTTTCTGATTGCCTTTGAGACCGGATTCACAGTAGGGAATTCATGCCTGGTACTGTAACCTGGTCAGAAGACCATGGTTGGGGAGATCATAGGCCCTAGAGGGGGTAACTTATTATTGTTGTTTTGCTAAATAGTCATGTTGTCAAACTGCATTCTAAATATTTATGTTTTTATCCATAGGTTTGTGCTGTTCTCAGCCTTGGTCAGATAAGCTTCTTTTGCAGTAGGCAGTGGTTAATGCAGAGACTGTTGCACTCATGAACTCACAGTGGCTGTGGTTCCCTGCACAAGATCAAGCCAGTCAAAATTCCAGCATGGACTGGGGAAGGACTCACAAGGCCCCACCCCTAGCTGAGGAGCACTTGTGGAGGTCAGAGGACAACTTGTAGGAATCAGTTCCCTCCTACCATGTGGGTTCTGGGGATTGAATTCAGGTCGTCACCTTTATCTACTGAGCTATCTCTCCAACCCCTAAGATTAGTTTTTGAAGAGATATTAACTGAGGACTTTTGGAACTGACAAAACGTACCAATTCACAGGTAAAAGAATTCCAATGAATCCCAAGAAAGATAAACAACTTAATAGATAATGGGTAAAATATGTGAGTGTGTGTTTCACAAAAGAAAGATTATCCAGGGCTGGAGATATAGTGCAGTGATTAAGAACACTGACTGTTCTTGCAGAAGACCTGGGTTTGAATCCCAGTACCCACATGGCAGCTAACAACTGTCCATAACTCCAGTTTCAGGGGATCTGACTGTCTCTTCTGTCCTCCACGGGCATTACATGACACGGGTACACTTACCTACATGCAGGCAGTACATGCATACACATAAAATAAAATAAAATAAAAATAAAATGAAAGATTATCCAACTTTTACTCATGAATATCAACAATTCCTATATAATTAAATTCACCTTTTTGATGACCAGCTATGGCTACACAGCTGGTAGACCCTGTCTCAGTAACAACAACAACAAAAAAAAATTCTATATCCAGCAAAACTGTCCTTTAAAAATGAAGAGAAACTAAAACTAAAGTATTCTCAGATAAACAAAAACTCAGAGACTTCATTCTTGGCAGATTTGTCTTATGACAAGTACAAAAAAGTTCTTTATGCAGAAATGAAAGGATACTAGACAGTAACTCAAATCCATATGAAGAAGTAAAGATTACCACTGGAGGGAACTATATAATTAAATATGATAGTATTGTGTGCCTTTTCTTGGAAAGATGGGAACAAACATTTATTTACTTCAGAGAGGGCACCAAAGAAATGATTCCACCCAAGTCTAGCTTGGTGAACCAGTGTGTTTGTTGGGGGTTCTTATAGAAGCATGGGTGAGGAGTTATTTACAGGAGGATGTGTGACTCAAAGGCAGCTGTATTGCCAAAATGCCCACTGTACCATGGGTGAGGACTCAATGCTGTTATAAAAATTCTGCATTGGGGGGCTGGAGACATGGCTCAGCAGTTAAGAGCACTGACTGCTCTTGCAGAGGACTGGGTTTGATTCCCAGCACCCACATGGCGGCTATGAACCATCCTTAACTTCAGTTCCAGGGGAATCTGAAGCCTTCTGACCTCTGCAGTATTGCATGACACAGGTGCCCTTACATACATACAAGCAGTACACTCATATGCATAAAATAAAAATAATAGGCTGGGGGTGGTGGCACATACCTTTAATCACAGCACTTGGGAGGCAGAGGCAGGCATATCTCTGTGAGTTCGAGGCTAGCCTGGTCTACATAGGGAGTTCCAGGTCAGCTGGGGCTACAGGGAGACCCTGTCTCAAAAAGAACAAAAATAAAAAAATAAAAATAAAAATAAAAATTTTAAAAAATTGTAAGCTCACAGAAAGTTTCAACACAGTACAAAGAAAAAGATATCCATATGCCTCTTAGTCTTCTCTAGGGGTGATTTACAGTTGTAGTGTAGGGGCTGAGTTGTCTCCCGTCCACATCCATATGCTGAAGTATGAGGTATGAGGACCTGAGTTCAGATCCCCAGGACCCACATAAAAATCTGGTGCCTGTCAATAACCTCAGCACTGGGTAGGGAAGGTGGGGGATGCACAGGTGGATCCCTAAAGCTCATTGGCCAGCCAGCCTAGTAAAATTGACAAGCTTCAGGGTCAGTGAGAGACTTGTCTAAAAAAATACATGTGGAAGGCCAGTGAGATGGCTCAGTGGGGAAAGGTGCTTGCTGCCAAGCCTAGTGATCTGAACTCAGTCCCTTAGGCCCACATGGTGGAAGGTGAAAACCAACTCCCACAAGTTGTCTTCTGAACTCCACTTGGACTTTCACATGCACACTGTGGCACAAAGACACAAAAACAGACACACAGAGACACACACACAGATACATACACAAATTAATAAATGTAATTTTAAAATTAAAAATAAAGGTGGAAAGGGATGGGGAGAGACATCCAACCCAACATTTACTTCTGGCATTCACATGCATCTGCATGCAAATGTGCACACACGTACACTAACAAGTACATATATCATACACAAAACACAATACACACAACACATGTATACTACAACACACACACCCAAGTAAAAACAACTGTGCATCAAAGAACACCATCAAAAGAATAAAAAGACAACTTACACAATAGTAGAAAATATTTACAGAAATGTAAATATTCAGAATATATAAATAATCCCTACAATTAAACAACAGCCAAAAAACCTAGCCAACCTCATTCGAGAATAGACAAAAGACTTGGAAAGACATTTCTTCAAAGAAGATATACAAATGGCCAGTAAATACATGAAAATATTAATTTTCATTACTCATTAGAGAAATGAAAATTGAAACTACAAGATCCCGCTTCACATCCATTATACTTTATACCCATTTCGGTGGCTATGATCAATAAAACTGAACAAGGGCTGGGGTAGAGTGTTTGTGGTAGCATATGCCTGTAATCCTGGCACTCAACTCCAGATACTCATACATATATGTGACCAAAGGATCAGATGTTCAAGGCCATCTTTGTCTACACTGGAACTTTGAGACCAGCCTGGACTAAATGAGACCCTCTCCAAAAAACAAAATTAAAAAATGGATGATAAGGAGAATTCTGAACCCTTTTTATTACTGATAAGAATGTAAAATGCTGTAACAGTTATAGAAATAGTTGTTCTGCAAAATAGTTGTTCCATATGACCCAGCAGCTCCACTTCTCAGAATATACCCCAAATAACTGAAAGCAGGGACTCAGATACTTATATTCCAATGCTCATAGCAACATTATTCCAAATAGCCAAAAGGTATGTATCATAGGTAAACGGATGCACAAACTGTGAGTATACACATACAGGAGAATAGTTCTCAGTCATGAAAGTGAAATCCAAATAGAAGCTACTTCAAGGGTAACATTTGAAAACATTAAGCTAAGTGAAATAAGACGAATTTATATGAATCTTCTTATATGAGGTACCCAGAATATGTAAACTCAGAGAGAGAAAGCAGAGTAGATATTTTCTGGGCTGAAGGTAGTAAGAGTTAGGGGTTATTATTTAGTGATTCCATCTTTCTGTTGGGAAATTGAAACCAATAACGGTGGTGGTAGTTACACAACATTTGAAATGTGCCTCTGAATCTTACACTAAGCATGTTAGGTAATAAAGCGTATCTTACACATATCTTACCATGCTTTAAAACCTTTAAAGTCTACAAACAGGGCTGCTTGTGGTGGCACAAGCCTTTCATCCCAGCAGTCAGGATGCAGAGGCAGGAGGATCTCTATGAGATCAAGGCCAGCCCAGTCTACATAGGGAGTTGTAGGCCGGCTGGGGCTACAGGGAAACCATTTCAAAAAACCAAAACAACAACAAAACTCATAATACAAAGTAAAAAAAATAAATTTAAAAATTCACAAACAATTGAATAATATGAATCCTTTGCCTTTCTTTTTCAAACTTTTACTTGCCCCCACCCAAGAATCTTTCTAGGATTTAATTGTGTGTTCTGATTCTCAAACACAAAATGCTTCTCTGCTTGTTAGGTCTTCTTCAATTTCCGCTGGAATTTTATAACTTTTTTGAGAGATCAATTTCTTTTAATGTTTATTATTGTCTGGCTCTGCAATATCACATTAATTTTAAATAAAAATTTTTTTGTCTTTTTGAGACAGGGTCTTTCTGTAGCCCCACCTGCCCTGGAACTCACTATGTAGACCAGGCTGGCCTTGAAGAAATGCTTGACTGCATTTTGTAGTTATTAGCTATAGAGCCAGAGCATGTTTTATTAGATTTCTATCTGTCTTTCTCTTTTTTGTGGCACATTTATTTAGTACTAAAGAAGAATGTTTTACCATTTGCAGGAAAATAGATAGAATCATCATATTTGGGCAAAATAAGCCAGACTCAGAAATACAAAATTCATGAATACAAAATATGAAATGTGAAAGCATAAGCTGCAGAGGTGGACTTTTAGAAGGGCAGTTGGTCTGAATGCACGGAAAACATGAGAACAAGAGCAGATAGAGGATGAGAAAGAAGTAAAAGAGCACAGCGCTTTTCACATATGTGGAACCAGATACAACTATGCACATGTGTATATAACCACACACATGCATCGCTCTGTATAATCTTTCTCTCTCTCTCTAATTATATATATATATATTATATTATATGACATAAGAGCCAAAGGGGAACTGTTAGTAGTGGAAGGGACTAGGAAAAAGAGAGAGTAGGCAACATGGGGAAGGCATTGAGGGTGAGTATGGGCACGACACAATGATGCATAGAAACGTCATAATGAAACTCACCATTTTGTGCACAAACTAAAAAGCAGAACAAGTAAGTTGTCTTTAAATTTGTGACATTTAAACATTTCTTTTATGCTACAGAGCACAAGTGGAAGTTGAGAACACCATTGTATATGCCTTCTTTTTAAATTTATTAGATTTATTTTGACAACTTCATAGTTTTCAGCTCTAAAATCTTGAATATATTTTATTAGTTTTCTCTTTATTTTCTTTCTTATAGGTGATAATATTAGAGACTGAATTGCATCCTCCTAAATTTACATGCTAAAGCCCTAACCACCACTAGTACTCAGGATGCGACTGTATTTGGAGATAGAGCCAAGGTAAAAAAGGCTAAATGAGGTCACTTAAGCCCTGATTAAATAGGACTGGTCTTACGAGAAAGGGAAAGGGCTGGGGATATAGTGTCAAGCATTTGCCTAGCATACCCAAGGCAAATTCCCAGCACTACCAAAAAGAAGAAGATAGCAGAGGTGGAGGAGAAGGAAGAGGAGGAGGTGGAAAAGGAGGAGGAAGAGGAGGAAAGACCCCCCCCCAACACACACTAGATCTCTCTCTGCCATAGGATGGAGGGAGACATAGGGCATCTGTAAGCAGAGAGATCTCAGGAGAAACCAAATCTCTGACACTTTCAATATTCCTGTTATTATTATCCCTAGTGTTGGGGGTATAACCCATGCCTCACACATGCTGAGCATGCATTTGACCACTGAGCTAAGCTCCCAGCTTTCTGCCAACACTTTGATCAGGTGATTTCCTGTCTCTAGAACTGTAAGGTGGAGATCAGCTCAGCAACACAGTGTTTAACTGGCATACTCAAGACCCTGGGCTTGATCCCAGTACTGTAAAACAAATAAATATATAGAACTGTAGCCAGGCATGGTGGCGCATACCTTTAATCCCCGCACTTGGGAGGCAGAGGCAGGCGGATCTTTGTGAGTTTGAGGCCAGCCTGGTCTACATAGTTCCCGGACAGCTGGGGCTACAAGGAGACCCTGTCTCAAAAAAAGACTAAATAAATAAATAAATAAATAATAAATAAATAAATAAATAAATAAATAGTGAAAAATTCCATCCAATCTGTGTTATTTTTATGATTGTCTTATCAAATGAATTCTGATATTTTTAAATTTCATTTTCCCATTGCTTATTGTTATAATTGAAATATGGTTTATTTTTGAATGCTGATCTTAACTCTTGTGATGATCCTAAATTTACTTAAAAGCTTTATTTTTATTTTTAATTTACTATTATTGTGCATGTGAATGATTTGTGCATTCTGAGTGCTGGCATGCATGTGTCATGGCATATGTATGAAGTTGGTTCTCTCCTTTCATAGTGGGTCCCAGAGATCAAACTCAGGTCATCAGGCTCGAGAGGTAAGTGCTTTTGCCTGTTGAGCTATCTCACCAGCCCATTTAAAAGCTTTTTAAAGAAAACATGTCTTAGGATTTCCTGCACAGGTTATCATATTATATGGAGGTGGTACTGTTTTTCTCTCTTCTGTTATTATTTTAGCATTTTTTGTTGTTTTGTTTTGCTTTTTTTGTTTGTTTGGTTTGGTTTTGGGGTTTGTTTGTTTTTTTTTTTACCTTACTGTAGTTGTAGGATTTCCAGTTTTATTCCAAATATGAGCTAGGAGACAATGGCAGAAAAATCCCTCACCTTTGGTCAAAGGTATTTCATATGGATGGTCCCCGAGAAACACTAGTCAGGAGAGTAGTGAGTATGGCGTGCCTTGTTCTTGACTTAGGCAAGAAGCTTTCAGTCTGATGTTAGTTGTAAGTTGTTAGGTTTTCACAGAAATTCTTTATTATGCTGATGGTCCCCTTCCAAGCCTGGTTTGCTGAAATATTTTTTATGTTGCATATTAGATTAGTTCAGTGCTTTTTCTTTAAAAATTTTAAAAATATTTAATTTTTTATTATTTATTTTATGAGTGTATTGCCTGCATGTGTATAAGTGCACTCATGCCATGCAATGCCCGTAGAGAACAGAAGAAGGCGATGGATCCCCTGGAACTGGAGTTACAGATGGTTGTTAGCCTCCATGTGGGTGCTGGGACTCAAACCCGGGTCCTCTGCAAGAGCTGAGGTTCTTAACCGCCGAGCCATCTCCTCAGCCCCATTAAATGCTTTTCCTGCTTTCACTGAAATGATCACCTCTTTTGTTTGTTATTTTGGTGAATTCCATATTAGAATTTTTTTTTTGTTTTATAGTTAGCAAAGAATGTCAGAAACAGTTTTTAATTCACATCCAATAGACCAAACCATGAACTCAAAGTTTTACTCTGGGGCTGTATTAATTTTTCTGGTTTCTTATAATACACTTTGAAGGTGTCTGAACCACTGTACATCAGGCAGAACGCCACAGTGGTCCTCTGCGCCACTGATGCCATGCGTGTGGGCAGAATAAGCACGACATGGCTGCACACTGCAAATCTTAGTGAGACATGTTCTCAATGGTAGAAGGTAAACCCTGAAGATTCAAGGTACTGTCGTTTTGCTAAAGTTTTATAGAGGAAGGTGCCTGCTAAGCTATATAGTCCAAAATGAGAGACTGATGTCATTACTGCAGTATTTGTCCTATATTAGACACTGTGAGTGAAACAGAGATGATTTTAAAGTACACAGAGGGATGTGCATATTCCATTTCATATAAGGGACTTGAGCATCCAGATGCTGGTATCCGTGGGAGAAGTGGAACTTATCCCTCTTAAATTTTGAGCTGTTCCATGACTTGTATCAGGTGACACAAAGAGTGTCATTTTTGATGGAGGGGGAGGGTAAAAAGTGCTTCTATATGCTTATCTGAATATTGTTAAGAAATATTAGCATATTTTTGGCTTAGGGGAGAAATACCTTTTTCTAATTTGTACAGACTTGATATGCACTATACTTACTCAAAATGAAACCTATTTGCTGGTGTGGTGGCTCACGCCTTTAGTCCCAGCACTCAGGAAGCAGAGGCAGGCAGATCTCTGTGAGTTCAAGGCCAGCCTGGTCTACATAGTGAGTTCCAGGACAGCTGGGGCTACAGGGAGACCCTGTCTCAAAAGAAAAAAAGACAAAAAAAAATTTCAGCTGTATGGAATTAAGTTGCTAATCAAGTCAAGTCAGAAGAGGCCTGTGCTGGATAGCTTTAGTGTCAACTTGACACACCTGGGTTGAGGGAGCCTCAATGGGGAATTGTCTCTATTGAACTGGCCTGTAGCCATGTCTGTGGGGCATCTTCTTGATTATTGTGTGATGTGAGAGGGCCCAGCCCACTGTGGGTAGTGCCACCCCTGGGCAGGTGGGCCTGAGTTGCATAAGAAAGCAGGCCACGAAGGCCAGTGTGGTGGCGCATGCCTTTAATCCCAGCACTCAGGAAGCAGAGGCAGGCAGATCTCTGTGAGTTCAAGGCCAGCCTGGTCTACATAGTGAGTTCCAGGACAGCTGGGGCTACAGGGAGACCCTGTCTCAAAAGAAAAAAAGACAAAAAAAAATTTCAGCTGTATGGAATTACCAGTAAGCAGCATTCCTCCATGGCCTGTGCTCCAGCTCCTGCCTCCAGGTTCCTGCCCTGAGTTCCTACCTTGGACTCCCTGATGAACTGCGACCTGGGAGATGTGAGACAAATAAACCCTTTCCTCCCCAAGTTGGTGTGGTCAGAGTGTTTTGTCACAGCAATGGAGAGACAAACTAGAACAGAAGGCCTCTTTGCAAACAGTATTTCAATGGTTGGGAGTCCTTGCTACATAAGAGATAAATGGGAAGTTTTCAGCCACTGTTTCTTCAAGTACATTTTTAGCCTGTCCTCGTCCTCCTTTCCTTCTGCAACTTTAATGACACTAGTGTTAGCTCTTTTTGTTATAGTCCTACAGTCTCTGAGCTCTCTCTCTCTCTCTCTCTCTCTCTCCTATTTGATTGACTGATTGATTGATTGACTGATTGATTGGTTGATTGATTGATGAGATGGGGTCTTGCTATGTAGACCAGGCTGGCCTTGAATTCACAGAGATCCACCTGCCTCTGCCTCCCAAGTGCTGGGACTAAAGGTGTGGGCCATCATGCCCAGCTATATGTTATCATTTTGTGTTATACCCAAGGTCTTTAAAAAAAAATACTTGAGGCAGGCTCTCACCATATAACTCTGGCTGATCTGAAACTTGTTATGTAGTACAAACTGGCCTGGAACTTGCAAAGATCCACCTGCCTCTGCCTCCCACGTGCTAGGATGTTGCCACCATGTGTGCGTTTTTAAATTTGATTTTAGAAGTTCCAGTTTCAGGCCAGGTGTGGTGATGCAAGCCTTTAATCCCAGCACTTGGGAGGCAGAGGCAGGCGAATCTCTGCGAGTTCAAGGCCAGCCTGGTCTACATAGTGAGTTCCAGGACACCTGGGGCTACAGGAAGACCCTGTCTCAAAAAGACCAAAAAAAAAAAAAAATACTATGAGTGTCTAAACCTTATTTAAACTTTGTGTTTTAACTAGCTTTTTACTGCTATCCATCTGTCAGGGTAAGGTAGGGTAGAACATAGGGGTTGTCTTGTCAGATGTAGGTAGAAAGACCAGGTTCCCTATGTGACCAGTATTGATGGCTGTGGAGCTATTCTTTTTATGAAACTGTTCCTTTTACTGATGGGTAAGGGTGCAGGGTTAGCTCTAAGTGTGGTTTTTCTCTGATACCATGGTATCAGGGAGAGGATAGCTTTGGAGCATGGTGAAAACCCTAACCCTTCACTAGGCTTCCTGTGACTTCAGCCCAGCAGGGAGGCTGAGCAGGGTGAAAATGCTGGTCCTTCTTTGGGCCTTCACTGAGGAGTTAGTAAGATCATGTAGGTGGGAGGAGGCTTCTTCACCGGCTGGCATGGATGAATATCAAGTTTTTCTGCTTGGTCTTCCCTACACCATTCCTTGGAACCTCAGAGGGGTGAAAGCTGAGGCCTCCTAATGGAGTTTTGCTGATGTCGTGGTAATTGTCTGAGTAGTTAGCCATGATGAGTATTTTTTTCTCTAAGGTTCTGTCTTAACCCCCATCCCCTTTACTTGGCTATCCAGAGAAGAGGGATTTGGGGGATTACTGTTTGAGACTGCCTTTTGCTCTGCTTTCCAGGCTGTTTTTAAACTACTTGAGTTCAATCAGTCCTCCTGTCTCAGCCTTCCAAGAAGCTGGACTGCAGGTAGTATACCACCATGATGAGCAAGAGAGCAAGTTTTCATCAGAGCCTATTTTTTAGGTATCTATAGGCATTTCTGGGTTTCTGGCTTTTAAAGTTTCAAATGTAGAACATATGGGAGACAGAAAATCCAGGGAACTTTCTACACGTCTTTTCTTCCACACTGAGGTCACTAGGTAATCTCCCTTTTCTCACCTCCTAGTCTTCTGACATTTGTTTCACATATAATGTCAAGGACTTTAAGCTGTATTTAGCAAACTAAATAAGGAAAACAACATCCTCCATCTTCTAGGAGGTCTGTATACCTCTTGTTCTTTTCGCTACATAAAGTACTTCTCACAGGGCTGGAGAGATGGCTCCGCGGTTAAGAACACTGGTTTTTCTTGCAGAAGACCCAGGTTCGAATCCCAGCACCCACATGGCAGCTAACAACTGTCTGTAACTCCAGTTCCAGGGGATCCAACAGCCTCTTCTGACCTCCACGGGCATTGCAGGACACGGGTGCACTTACCTACATGCAGGCAATACATGCATACACATAAGATAAAAAATAAATAAAATTAAAGTACTTCATTTTTTCTACTGCTCCTTCTCCATTAGCTCTCCTGTGGAGGGCCTCCTTCTCAGCATTCACCCTCTCAGAGCACCCTGCTATATTTGTTCTCTGGGCAAGGGAGCCCAACCTGTGCAGGACTGCAATGGGGGAAAGGACAGGCCTTGGAGCTAGCTTTTAGAGGAGCCTATGGCAACAACTGAAGAGCTGTGGTTCAGCAGAAACGATGCAGACAGCATCATCACCTTCCAAGTAATGATGACTCTTGAGTCCACTATCTGCTTGCTCTTTGCTACAGAGCTCTGCCGGCCTCATCTGATCTGGGACGACCTGTGTCCCTTTCCAGTGGTCCAGAACACATTCTATAAGCTTCACTTGAAGTGGAAGTAGTCTTTGCTATTCAAAAAGTAGGGGTGGCATAAAGGAAGGGCCTAGCTCCTGTTCTTGGAGGTACTAGGTAGATGGGCACAGTGAGGGTCTGAGTGTCTAACCCAGATCCTCTTTGCCAGCCATTGTACTCAACCCTCCATTATAGTGAGTGTTGGATGTTAGCTTTGCTCAAAGCTGTTCCCTTCTCCCAAATATTGCCTAAGGCCAAAGGGAGCTGCTTTACCCAGGCTATCACTCTGGCAGCCTATAACCAGTGACCATCTGCACAGGAATGATAAAGTCATGTCTCTTCCACAAAGTGGGTCCTTCTGTGGTATCCTTCAGGCTCCAGAGCTGGGACCATAATAGTCTGCCTTGGAGATGGCATTCTTGCCTAATTCTTCTCTGCTTTGACCTGCTGCGCTTTCTCCTCTTCGTCCAGGGAGGACTTTCATGTGTATCTGAATCTCTGTTTCAGGATTTGCTTCCAGGGAATCCCATGTCAGATCCTAAATGAATGCTGAATGAATTGTGAACTTAATGGCAATGTAGCACCATCACACTGGTTGTGTGAAGGGAAACGGAGGCCTTGCTGGAGCTCTACTACTGCATACCAAACCCGGACACTCAGGCACACGCACCACCCCCATGTCCCTCACCCAATACCTTTTGCTGCCGAGCTGCTCCCAGAGGAAGTGGATTGCAGTAGCTCTGTCATCCTTGAGGGTCAATGATGGGCTTTTGGTTTTCAGGTGAGACCAAGAGAAGGTTGCCCCTGCCTCACTCAACAAGAGCTTAGAGAGATGCTAGACAGTCATTTGGTCACTGTTCTGGCCTGGCCTGACTCTGCAGGTCTCCATGCTGGGGAGACAGTGGGACTGACAGGACTGCCAAGCTTGGGCCTGTTTAGCATCTACTCCACAGCATTCCACCAGCAACCACAGTTTGTATTGGCAAGAGGACCTTCTAGGCCCAGCTTCCAAGAAGGGCCTGGGGTGCAGCCCAGACAAACCAACTTTTACCAGAGAAGCCAAAGTTGCTTGAGCTTGAGTAAGTGCCAGCCCCAAAGTGGCTGGGTCCTCCTTTAACCACCTGAAAGCAGAATCAGTTCTGGGTGAGTGTCTGGGGGCAATAGAAGGGAGAAGGTCCCCAGGTAGGTTGAACCTTAAGAGAAGTACTGGGGCAGGGAGCTGAACCAGCTGAACAAGCCTGAGGCAAGCCTTCGGGAACCATGCTCATGGTGGTTACCAAGGCTCCAGACAGCCTGAGCTTCCCATCACCCCCAGCTAAAGGTTTGTTAGGGTGGCTTTCATCCTCAAACCGTCTGAGGAAGGGACAAAAAACCTTTGGAGAACTAAGATGCTAAGATGCTGGTCCCAAGATCGGAGAGATAGCCTAGCAGTTAAGAGTGTATGAGTTTGATTCTTAGTAACCATGGTGGGTGGCTTACAACCGTCTGTAACTCCTGCTCTGGGGGATCTAATACCTCTGGCCTCTATAGATATATGCACATTACCCCCCCACACATACACATAATTAAAAATAAAATGAATCCTTAAAATTCTGGGCCCCAGTAAGAGACACTTATTCAATGACGTTTTTGCTCCCTTTGAAATTGGCTTCTTTGTTCTCAAGGAACAAAACATTCAAAATGAAGCAGGCAAAGGTGCTCTTGGATCTCTTACTGCCATACGTGGAAGCCTCTCCTGTCTTTACAGTCATTAAGTCTTTTCCACTCTGTCTCTTGCTGGAATCTATACACTCAGAAGCCTCCTACTCACCCCCACCGGCTTCAAACCCAGAGACCCCTCTCCAGGGCCCAGAGGGCTTACACTCAGTTAAGGCAAGATGAGGAGTTTGGACACCTTTATGAAATGAGTAGACATAGGGGGTTCTAGACAGATCATCAGGGCTCTTCTGGATCTCCAACAGAGGGGATCCAGAGCTGCGAAGTCCAGCTGACTTGGAATCAATATAGTTAGAATAGAGCGGTAAAAGATGGCTAGATCGAGGTAGAATGACAGTAATATATGTGTTCTTATATTTCCTCTTCCCCTGCTCCCAGGAGGTACTCAAAACTAGCGTAGGGCAAAATGGTGATGTAGTCTGGAGATCTCTGTATTTGTTTCCCAGAAGTCATAGAAGCACAATGCCTCTATGTGTCAACAGGTAGAGAAGGACTAGAGTAAGAGAGGGAGAAGGTGGGGAAGAGAGTGGGGCTACATATTAACAACTGATATACCCTGGATAGAGGACATATGACAGCTTAACATTAAACATATAATTAGACAGCTAACACAATGATTTAAATTAGGCTGTGCAAGTTAGTTTTTGTCAACTTGAGACAAACTAGAGTTACCTGGCAAGAGGGAACCTCAATTGAAGTATTTTCTCTTTCAGACTGGGCAGTGGCTGTGGGGCATTTTCTTTTCCTTTTAAATTATTTATTTTTGTTTTATGTGTATGAATGTATTGCCTGCATGTATGTAAGTGTACCCATGTCATGCAATGCCTGCAGCATCAGAAAAAGGCATTAGATTCCCTGGAACTGAAGTTACAGTTATTAGCTGCCATGTGGGTGCTGGGAATTGAACCGAGGTCCTCTGCAAGAGCAGCCGGTGCTCTTAACCACTGACCCTCCCATGGGGCATTTTCTTGGTTGCTAATTGATGTAGGAGGGCCTAGCCTACTGTTGGTGGTGCCATCCCTAGGCAGGTGGACCTGAGCTGTGTAAGACAGGTAGCTGAGGAGGCCAGTAAGCAGAGTTCTTCCTTGTTTCTGCTTCAAGCTTCTGCTTTGAGTTCCTGGTTCTGCCTTTCCTTGATGGTGGATGTATAAGCCAAATAAGCCCTTGCCTCCCCAAATTGCTTTTGTTCATGGTGTTTATCACAGCAACAGAAAACCAACTAGAACACAGACATATGACTAATGCAATTCAGCACATTAACAAAATAATGGAGAAAATCACTTGGTTATCTCAATATACGCAGAAAACATCTTCTGAAATTTAGGATTTTGTCATAATTTAAATTTTTAAAAATATATTTTATTTATTGGGGCTAGAGAGATGGTTCATCAGTTAAGAGCACTGGCTGCTCTTGCAGAGTACTGGGTTCCATTTCCTGCACCCACATGGTGGCTAATGCCAGGTGTGGTGGCACTCATCTTTAATCCAGCACCTGGGAGGCAGAAGCAGGTGGATCTCTGAGTTCAAGGCCAGTCTGGTCTACATAGTGAGGTCCAGGTTAGCTGGGACTACAGGGAGATCTTGTCTCAAAAAGAATCCCCTAGCCAGGCGTGGTAGCGCACGCCTTTAATCCCAGCACTCGGGAGGCAGAGGCAGGCGGATCTCTGTGAGTTCAAGGCCAGCCTGGTCTACAAAGCGGGTTCCAGGCCAGCTGGACCTAAAAGGAGACCCTTTCTCAAAAAAACCAAAAAAAAAAAAAAAAAAGAACCCCCTAACCCCCCCCCAAAAAAACCAAAAAACATGATGGCTAACAACAGTTTGTAACTCCAGTTCTGGGGAATCAGATGTCCTCTTCTGACCCCCATGGGCATTAATGACATGGTGCACTTACATACATGCAGGCGATATACTCATATACATAAAATGAAAATAATAGTTTTTTAAAATATTTTTTACAGGCCAGGCGTGGTGGCTCACACCTGTAGTCCCAGCACTTGGGAGGCAGAGGCAGGTGGATCTCTGCGAGTTCAAGGCCAGCCTGGTCTACATAGTGAGTTCCAGGACAGCTGGGAGACCCTGTTTCAAAAAGACAAAAAAAAAAATATATATATATATATATTTTACTTATTTTTACTTATATATATTTTACTTATTTTTATTTTGTGTATGAGTGTTTTGCCTGCATGTGTGTAAATGCACCATGTGCATGTAGCACCCACAGAGGCCAGAAGAAGGCATCAGATCCCCTGGAAGTGGAGTTGTGAATGTTAGAGGTCATGTAGATACTAGGAACCAAACCCAGGTACTCTGGAAGAACAGCAAAGGCTCATAACTACTGAGCCATCTCTCCAGCTCCATAAATTAAAAAATTTTGTTTTTGAGACAGGGTCTCCTTGTAGCTCCAGCTGGCCTGGAACTTGCTATATAGACCAGGCTGGCTTTGATCTCTGAGATCTGCCTGCCTCTGCCTCCCAAGTGCTGGGATTAAGGTACACCACCGTGCCTGGCTTTAAAATAGTATTTTTAACATTGTCAATTTTCTGTCAGTTGATCTACAAATTTAATGCAATCATAATGGAAATCCAATAGTTTTTTTAAAATGAATAATTTATTGAGAATTTCATACATGCATATAAGGTGTTTTGATCAAATCCATGCCCAGTCCCTCCCCTCCAACTCCTCCCATATCTCCCCATCACTTTTTTTCTGATAACTTCATGTACTCTTTCTTCTTCTTTGATTGATTGATTGCTTTATTTATTTATT
>NW_008356263.1:938782-969607 GCF_000622305.1 Nannospalax galili
ATCATTATTGTATGTGTAAAAGTGTATTGCTTACATGTGTGAAAGTGCACCCATGTTGTGCAATGCCCACGGAGGTCAGAAGAGGGCACTGGATCCCCTGGAACTGGAATTACCAATGGTTGTTAGTTGCCATGTGGGTGCTGGGAATCAAACCCAGGTCTTCTGCAAGCACAGCCACTGCTCTTAACTGCTGAGCCATCTCTCCAGTCTCTAATCCAACAAGTTTTTAAGAATAAGAATTAATAAATTTTAAAATTAATAGAGTCTGGGTTTAGTAACACACATCATAATCCCAGCATTTGGGAAATGAAGGCGAAAGGATCACTAGCTCAAAGTCCATCAGTCTCCAAAGATATTGTGGTATTAGTGTAAGGACAGACAAAACAACCAGTAGGATGGAATAGAGACTGTATATTTAGGCATTTGATTTATGATTAATTTCCACTATAGTGAGGTGGAATATAAAACAGTAAGTTCAATAAATTGTGCTGGGCCAACTATCCATTTAAAAATATTTTATTTATTATTTTTATTTTATGTGTCTGTGTGTATTGCCTGCATGTAGGTAAGTGCACCCATGTAGTGCAATGCCCACAGAGGTCAGAAGAGGCTGTTGGATCCCCTGGGACTGGAGTTATGGACAGTTGTTAGCTGCCATGTGGGTGCTGGGATTCGAACCTGGGTCTTCCGCAAGAACAGTCAGTGTTCTTAACTGCTGAGCCATCTCTCCAGCCCCCTAACTATCCATTTATGAAAAACAATTAAAGTTGATCCTTTGGTCATACCACACATAAAAAGTTAATTCTAATTAGATTGCTGATATAAAAAACTAAAAACAAAGCCAGGCATGGTGGCGCACGCCTGTAGTCCCAGCACTTGGGAGGCAGAGGCAGGTGGATCTCTGTGAGTTCAAGGCCAGCCTGTTCTGCATAGTGAGTTCCAGGCCAGCTGGGGCTACAGGGAAACCCTGTTTCAAAACCACCAAAAAACAAACGAACAAAAAAACCTAAAAACAAAATTTCTAAAGTGTCTTCCTGACTTTGGAGTAAGTAAAGATTTTTCGAAAGGATACGAGAAGTACTGACCATATGGAAATGAATAAAAATTTAAGAGCACATTCAAGAACTACTAGTCATCAAAAAAAAAAATCTCATAATGTCAGTGAAGAAAATGGGGGAGGGGAAGAAGTGAGCGGTAAGAGACTCCAGGGTCCATTCTTGTGGGCAATGCCTCATACTCATCAGGCTCTCATACACGGAGCCATCGAACCTCTAGGCTGGTGGGTATAAGAAGTTGGCTCATTCCTTCTATTGCCCACAGCTAGTTATTACTGCCCAAAACATGAAGGTAGAAGTGCAAAGGTGCACGAATGGGGGAAGGTGGCTACTCCAGGATGAAGAGTTAAGAGCTTCAGAGAATCAATAACTGTGAAGACTCTCTTTTCAAAGGGAGAAAGATGTTGCAGGCTGTGAATGTTCCCTACTTGGAAAAATCATCTTAGAGAAAAGAGACCTTGGGTTCCATGTGAATCTCAAACATGTCCAACACACACACACACACACAAAATCAATCAATCAATCAATCAATCAATGTAACGAGAACTCTAAAAATAAACTGGGCAAGATGGCAAGATGGTTCAGTGGATATAAGTGCTTGTCATGAAAGCCTGATGACCTGAGTTTGAGCCCTGAATCTCACTGTGGAAAATGAGAACTGACTTTGGAAAGTTGTCCTCTGATCTCCATACTCATGCTGTGACATGCACAAACACAAACACACACACACACACACACACACACACACACACACACACATGGAATAATGATTAATAAAAATTGATCACTGGTGAACACACACACGTGGAATAATAATCAATAAAAATTGATCACTCTGGCAAAAGGATGCTCATCTGTCTGCAGAGGAATGAGAATATTGTTTCAGACCACATTTTGATTTATAATTCATTTGGAACTGGTGTGTGTAGGGGCATGTAAACTCAAATAGTGGCTGTTATGGCATCATTGAGGACAGATACCATGTCTCATTTTATGCTGACCATGACCATGGCCCCTAACACATTTTGGGGACCAGAGTGTGACCACCATCTGGTTACCATTTGTCTCTAGTACAGATTTGGGTTTTCAGGGGCTCTGCCTTGAAGGGCTCTGCACAGTGAGAACTGCTTGCACTAAGAATAGGGTAAGATGACCCTCAATGATGCAGCCCAAGTGAGAGGAATCCAAGATAACAGTTCTGCATGGCTGCAGGGCATGGGTGTGTCAGTTGGCAAAGACAGGGTTTCCAAATGTCTGACATCCAAGTTGGACACTAGATTCACTGGAGAGTGAATTTAAAAAATTGGTTTCCAGAGGGACAATCCCTTCACTCAGGGAGTAGGTCTCAGAGATTGGGAGTCTTCTGGGGCTCTGGGTGGGTGAATAGGCCTAGGAAACTTTTTACCACCTTCCTCTAAAGAGAGCCAGAAGTGACCTGAGTCTGGGGAGGTAAGGAGGGTTGAAGTATGGCTCAAAGGGGCATCCTGCAATCCACAAGCTGCCCACCATGCTCAGGACAACCCTACAGTCTCTGAAATTGTATCTCACTTCAGGCCTCTATACATCTAGGTTAGTATTTAACATGCTTGGCCCTGGTACCCAGCAATGTCTGACAACTTTCATTTTGGTGTTGGACAGACAACTAGGAAACTGAGTTCTAAGTAGCTAGATTATGCCCTCAGCCAACCCTGTTGGAACTGAGCCCATCTCCTGGCAGGTATAAAGCAGGGGCTACTTGCTCAGTTGGTGACTGGGGCTGTTTAAAAAGCCCAAGGTATTGTGCTGGGCCTGGTGGCGCAGCCTTTAATCCCAGCATGCAGGAGGAAGAGGCAGGTGGATCTCTGTGAGTTCAAGGCCAGCCCGGTCTACATAGTCAGTTCCAGGACAGCTGGGGCTACAGGGGGACCCTGTCTCAAAAAGGCCAAAAAAAAAAAAAAAAAAAAACCACCAAAAACAAAAAAAACAAGCCCACGGTAGAAGGGTGTCCAAGGGGCATGGTTTATAGTGGTACCATGACTGCTACAGGACCACTGAGAAAAGCAGACCAAAGAAGCAGGCAAGAGAGAGGCCAGGTGGCCACCTGCATCTGGTTTATTGTTTCATTTTGTCCAAGCTTAGCAGAGTATGAGGCCATCTGAGGGGTAGCCAGGCTGTTCCATGGCAGCAACAAGTCTGTGTGTGTGTGTGTGAGAGTGAGAGAGAGAGAGAGAGAGAGAGAGAGAGAGAGAGAGAGACAGAGAGAGAGACAGAGAGAGACAGAGACAGAGACACACAGAGATGCACAGAGAGGGACAGAGTTCATGAAACATCCATTGGATTAAGATTCAAAATTCAAGAGGCCTGGTCCCTCCTCTTCATATCTTCCAAGCCTAAAACTCCCACATGGAGGCATGATGTGGTCAGCATGAATGTGCAACTCTCAAAGAAAATTGGGGCAGCCATGGGGTCCAGTAGCTTGTGGGCAGCTCCATGGGAGCCTGGAAGGGCTTCTTGAGACTGCTGGGCACCACCTTGTTCACTGGGGAGAAGATAGGCTGCTAGGTCAGGCGAGATGGGTCAGATGCAAACAGGACTTCTTTAGGTCACCACTCCCTGAGCTGTCCTCTTTCCCACAGTCCCCATTTCTTGATCCTCTCACCAGCATCCCTGATCTGCACAAAATCCATCTCTTGCAGAGGAACTGACCCAGTGAATGAGGCCTGAAATCCCAACACCTCCCTGTGATGTTCTCCTGCCAAGAGCATTAGCACAGCACTGGGGCTTCTAATGTACCCCAAGAAAGGGAGAAGAGAGGTGTCTGGGTATGAAGGGGCCTTGAGACAAAGGTGAAGGCCTCTCCCTGTCTAGCCCAGGGATTGAGGTCTTTCCAGAGTCCTGACCCTGTATCTGCTTGTGCTGTCATCTGGGCCATGAGCATGAATCCAGAGACCTCCAGTCCAGACTCATTGGTGGAACACTTGCAGACCTGGTGGGGAGAGAAGAAAGTCCTGGAAGAAGGCTGGCTATAAGGAGATAGAAAGCCATTTCTATTTAATTTGTGCCACTTGGGTGGCTGTTTACCTTGGACAGTTGTCTAGATGGGCATGGGGAAAGAAGACTTGGACCCCAACTCCCCAACCTTGCCTTTTGGAGAGAGAATTTATTTCAAGGCCAGGAGACAGCAAGACTCAGATGGACACCTACCATAATTAGGAATATGCCAGACTCTGGAGTCCCCGGGCTGCAGAGTGGAACTTGTCAGTATCTTCAAAAGGCTGGTCTGTAGTCAGCAAAGAGGGAAATAAGTCTTGTGTTGCCTGGTGCCCTTACCTGCTCATCCTTCTCTAGGCTGCCAATCACCCCAGCACTGGTTTGGGGTCAGCACTACAGGAAAATGTAAGGGTTACCTTCAGACCTTTAGATATGCAGCCTAGACCCTTGATCTCACTTCCCTAACTCTGGGCTCCTCTTCCTAGGTCTACCTTCGTGTGAGTGTAGTGTGGTGTGCAGGTGTGATCACATGTGTGAAGTCCAGAGGTATTGCTCTCCACTTTTTTTCTCCCGAGACAAGGTCTTCCTGTAGGCTGTTTGCCTGGAGCTCGATATGTAGACTAGGCTGGCCTCCACTTCACAGATATCCATCTGCCTCTGCCTCCCGAGTGCTGGCATTAGTGTGTGCCACCATATTCAGTCTTATACCTTATTTTTTGAGACAGTAAAACTGACTGGCCAGTGAGCCTGTGTCTACCCTAAGGTTAAGGTGACAGGTGGCTTTTTACTAAAGAGCCTCCTATCTCAGTCCCCTGAGTTCTGAGATTTACAGGCACTACACCACATCACCACACTCAACTTTAGTGTGGAAGCTAGGAGTCTAAACTCAGGTGCTAGTGCCTACACAGAAAACAACTGCTCATCAAGCCATGTCCTCACCTCAGACTTCTCTACTTTCAGAAGGCCTGTGCCAAGGTGAGGAAGCAGGTGGACCAGGACCAGAACACTGAGGAAAGAGTCCGGCTTCCAGGAGCGCTGACGTGTGTACAGCAGGTGTGATACCCCACCACTCTCCACCCTGCCTAGCCCCTTCCCTTTGCTGGCAGAACTCCTTTGTCTTCCCTGTCTCTCACATTTTAAGCTGCACATACAGATGGCTTAAGACAAATTACCCAAAAGTTGGAAATACGGCAAAAAAGGAGTGTATCTTTTTTTGCAGGGGGCGGGGGATGACAGGGTCTTGCTATGCTGGTTTTTTTTACTAAAGAGCCTCCTATCTCAGTCCCAAGTTCTGAGAGTCACAGGCACTATAGCCACTATGCCCATCTAGGACTGTGTAGTCTTTTAAAGTCACCTTGGAGTAGTATCTAATAATTCCACCTTAAAAGTCACTTTACTCTTTGTTAAGTTGATGTTATCTTGCAGGAGACTTCTAATTGATAGAAAAAGTATCAGTGGTAGGTGAAACACTGATATAATCTTAGTATTTAGGAAGCTGAGGCAGGAGGATCATGAGTTTGAGGCCACCCTGGGCTACAGAGAGATCTTGTCTCAAAAGCCAGCAACCCAAGAAGGGAAGGGAGGGAGGGAAAAAGGGAGGGAGGAAAGCCCTCCACAGGCTGGTTAGAGTTTACTGCCCTGCAGAACCAGTTTACACACAGCAGCCCTATTTCAGCATTCTCTTTTTCACTGACTTCTCCTATATTCTTCTTTGGTTTGGTTTTCCGTGTGTGTGTGTGTATGTGTGTGTGTGACAAATGTGTGCGGTTGATATTGGGAATTATCCTGAACTGCTCTTCTTCCTTATTCATTGAGGCAAGGTCACTCAATGAAACCCAGAGCTCACTGATTTGGCCCCACTAGAAAATTAATTTATTCTTCAAACCCTGCTTGGGCAAGGCCTTTTCTGATAACAGTTTTCCCTGTGGATGTTTCACCAACCAGCCCCCTTGCCCTCTTACCCTGCATAAAAGTTTGTAATTAGCTGAATCACCGTCTAAGGACTGCCTGGATTGTCCAAAGAGCAGCCTCCGGAGGAAAGGATCCCATTCTATCCGCAGAGCAGGGCAGTGGACCACAATGACTTGCTGGATAACCTCTAACTACAGTCAGTTTTCCTATGATCAGGTGGAGCCTCTGGTTGTTATGCATATTTGTCATCTTGTCTTCCCAGGCTCCCTGCTTGCTACACACTCCTTCCGAGGTCCCCAAACTCTCTTATACAGAGACTCTAGGGCACAGAAGCCTCTCAGGGCACTGTTCATAGTTTTTATCCTTTCTGGTTACGGGGACCACTTAAACTGTCACTGTACTGAGTTCAGGGATGACTCTAGGTCCCAGCATAGTGGCCTTGCTCCCATGACTTGATCTTGGCTTCAGAAAACCCTGTCAGACTTAGGAAACATGGATGTCTCTTCTTCAGCCTCAGACACCCATAGGAACTAATTACAAGATGCTCTTTGAAAATTAAATGTTTTACTCTAATAAATTTGTTTCCTAGAAGATTCACAGTATACCCCAGTCCATTAAAAACTAAATAAGTATCTCCACTTACCTAATTTGAACTGATATATTTTTTAAACAGGGTCTCCTTGTAGCCCCAACTGGCCAGGAACTTGCTATGTAGACCAGATTGGCCTCAAACTCACAGAGCTCTGCCAGCTTTTGCCTCCTGAGTGCTGGGACTAAAGGCTTGTGCCACTGCACCCAGCTAGAAACTCTGATTCTTATGTAAGGAACACCCATTACTATCTGGGAGACTATCCCATAGGGTATGCTCTACTCCAGTCCTAGCCTAGTCTCTTTCAGCTCAGTTGTCTAGCAAACTACTGAAGCCCTCTAGAGTCTTCTGCACTTGAAGAGGGCCCTTCTTACCCAACACTCACTTGAGAATTTAACTGCTAGTTATTAAGCACCTACTGTGAGAAAAGTGCCAAGCCAGGCACTAGGTTAAGTACTGAACTCTGGCTTGGGTCCCGGGAGCTCCTTAGAGACACATCTGCGTAGCCTCACAGAGAAACACCTGCAAGTCCCTTGAGAAACACTACTTCATCTAGCTCTGCTCCTAACTGGGTCTTGGGTCCACCCCACATACTATTGCTTCTACCTCCTTTCCCACAGCCAACCTCTCCCTCTATGTATTGAATTTCCAATGACCACTTGGGTGGGGAAAGTCCTGTGAGCTAAAAGTATTCTGCTGCACATGCGTAAAATGAGAGAACAGTTGTTTCATTACCAAAACCTATGAAGGCTGACTTCTCAATTCCTAATCTGTACAGAAGGAAAGGGAAAACTAGGCCTTATCTAAAGGCAGTGCTCTCTTGTTCATTAAATGATCTAATCTCGCAGTGGTATGCGCCTCTGGTAGACATGGGGGAAAGGTATGAAATCCACTGGGTTTCTCCAACTCAGAGTTGGGTATTTGCTCTGGGCTCTATTAGATGGGACTGGACTATTGGGATCTTTTCCAACTAGGAATTCAATCTTCTTTGCCAAGTGGCCTGTTCAGTGTCCAGACAGAGTCCAGGGCACTTCTAACTGTAAGACCCAGTGACTCCAAACAGGCCTCCCTGGACCCCTGCAGTCTCTTGCGGAGCACCCTCCGAAGAGAACTGGTCAACAGCATGAGGCATTGGTGGGATTTAGATGGAGGGGGCTCCTTGAGTCAGTGGCTAGAAAAAAGCCCTTCCCTCAGGCCGTTGTGAGACAGCCTTGATCGCTCACCTGGAAGCCCCTCTCCGTGTGCTCTGGGGCAGGCCTGGGATGGGGAGCTGGGTGGGCGGAGCACAGGCGCGAAGGCGCTCCTCTGTTTGACAGCGGAGATCATGTTGACAGGCGAGAAGGAGAAGACGCTGGTGGTAGGGGCTGCGGCCGGGAGGGACATGGAAGAGGCAGCCAGCGGCGGGCTAGAGGGCATGACTCCGGGGCGGGGCAAGGATGGGGCACATGCAGCACGGAAGGCAGTGGGAGACACAACAGGGAGACAGCACCAGAGTGAGCAGCAGGGTTGGGGTGCCACATAGGTGCCCGTGTGTGCTGCTGACCAGGCTGCAGGCTCAGACCTCCCAAGGGGCTGTGAGAGTCCTGGGAAGACCAGTGCAAGGCAACATCTAGAGGTGAACTGGGAGCTTCTGGGGTTCTGGGCCAGCCCTTGCCTTTTTTGGAGCTCTGGACACTATTTCTCAGGGCTGGGGATAACAGAATCAGACCCAGTGAAAACGAAAGAACCAAACAGTGGATGTGCCCCTCCCAAATGAGAGATGAGTGTGAAGTTGGGATTCCTGCTAAAAATCACTGGGATTTTGAAATGTTTATGGGTCTGGATTGCCAAGGCTCAACAAAGTTCAGGGGTCACAGTGGAGTTGGGGTAAGTCAACAGGAATGAAGTTTGGGTGTACATACAGTGTCCTGTTGTAAGGCTTCTCTGCCAAGAATCACAGTTCGCACAAGCACCCTAACTTCCGTTATAAGCGTGCATTCTTTTACAATGTGCTCTATGCTTTGTGCCTCCACTCTCCTTCTCTTGGTACTGTTTCTTTCTACCTTAATGCAGGGTCCTGTTAGCGTCAGTCTGGACCCTGGACGTGCCCTCTATCTCTTTCTCCCAGTGAGTCAATCTTAAAGAAAAAAGAGAGTTCGACATCTTCAAAGCCTTCTGCTCTTCAATTTTATAACCATTTAAGGCTGTGACCTACCTTCATGAAAACAGTGAGGGAGCTTCCTATACAAAAGTTTTATGCATTCCTTCTTTCAATAGTGTTATCTGCTGGGGGTTCCAGTTCAGGGCACCTCTGCATCTTACTTTTGTCTTATTTGAACCCAATTCCCTGCTTCTCTCTTCTATAGATCAGTAAGGGAGGAGTTTTAGCATTGTCCAAGAAGCAGATAATGGACAGAAGCCTGCTCTGACATCAGAGCACCCACCCCACTAGCTTTTGATACAAGGCTGGCTTCAACAGCTGCCCTATTTCAAATGTCCTCCCCCAGTGGTCACCACCTCCTTGAAACCTAGCTGGTAAGGCTTGGGAAATTATGAAGTACTTAACAAGAATACTAGAAAATATACTGTATTTCCCAAGGCCCAGAGAGCTTATAGCCACATTATGTATCTTGGATAGTACTGAGAGTTGTGGGTCATTCTAGAATTGCTGATAAGACCAAGTAGAGACCCAAATGGTCATCTTCAGATCCTCTGGCTAGGATAATTCTGATGACATTTTAGGGATGTCTTGGCAAACTAATAAGCATGACACCCTTTGCAATTGTGTCACAAAGCAGTCTACACTCAGAAGAATGGATGTGGACCTGGGTAAGCATTGCCCAAGACAATATTCTGAGACAGTAATAGCGCTGGGTAGAATTCAGAATCTCTGTTGATGCTGGGTGCAAACCATAAGCAGCTCTGGAATTTTTTTACCTTGCTAAGTGAGGTGGCCCTGGGCACTGTACACTGGGGCAAATGTTCCTACTGATAGCAGTGTGTATATCTGGAAAGGGGTGAGGGCTTTGGGGAGAAAGATTTAAGTCCAAGGGAAACTCAGAAAGAGGCTGTTGTCCTAGAATGGAAGGAATGCAGAACAGAAGAACCTGGTCTAAGCAAAGGATCAGGAGAGATAGGCTTGGGAGGGGCCACAAGAGGGTTATGACCTGGGTGGCTTCTGGTTTGTGGGGGCTCAATAAGTTGTGCCAGGCCAGATCCATAGCCAGAAAGAACAGTATCTTTGATAAGGAAATCCAGGCAGGTGGGTAGACAGTTGTTTTCATCAACAGCAAACAGGGAAAAGCCAGAGCTTAGGGAACTGCAGGCAAAGCCACAACAAGCTCCTCCTGGGCAGTTGTTATTTCTCAAATTCAGCAGTGTCCTGGTCTGGAGGGAAAACTTCTATTGTGATTGGTAGGGAAGCTTCTTGCTGGTGAGAAAGGGTGGCCAGATTCCCCCAAGCCCAGTGCTTTATCTCAATTGGTGCATTATAAATGTCTGCTGAGTAGCCATTGACAGTGAACAGAACAAGGCAGTACAAATCCATAAAGCACAAAAGCAGTTCTGGATGTCACTCACCCAAGACATCCAGACACTGCCTATCCTTCTAGCTGAGAGCTGCCCTGCCCCAAGATGCTAGAGGGAAGTTGGTTAGCACCTACAGTCTGGGCTGGGCCTAAGAAATCATACATTCTTTCTGACCTTTTAGGCACAGTGCATATTCTGAACAGAGAACCACCTGACAGGAGGTGGTACTGATCCTATTTTACTGAGAAGACCCTTTAAGTTCATAGAGGTAATGTGAATTTCAGACAGCTCCTGACTGGGACACTCAAGCTTTAAATCCAGCTCTGATCACTCAAAATTCGCTTGCTCTGCCTGATCACACCACTAGAGTCACACATCCTGCCACCTCCCACCCGGCCCCTGGCCTGGGGGCTGTTGGAAGCCCGCGTCTTTTGAGTTTCCTTAGACTTCCAGCAGGGGCCGCCAGCCTCCTCTCGAAGTCCCGGTGTGAGACGGAAAGGTTACTGTCCACCAGGTTTCAGCCCAGGGCCCCCCAATGAAAGACAGCTTCACAACTAGAGGGCTAGAAGTGATGTGTACAACTCGGGTCAGCGAAGAGGGCTTAAGGGGCATGAAATCTAGCCCCAGGATCTCGGGAACCCCCCAGGACTGAGGCTGAGGTCCAAAGGCAGGGAGTAGCCACATGAAGGACTGATTCCAAGAGCAAGGCCAAAGTTCACCACTGGCCTAAAGGAGGAACTGGAAACCCACATCCCAGGATGGGTCGAAGGCAGGGCCGAATCCATTCTGCATTCCCAGGCCCAGGCCCTCCCTTCCTGTGGGCGGGGAACACTCACTAGCGAAAGGCGAGGTGGCGGTGGAGCCATTGAGGAAGCTGGGGGAGCCCGGCACGCCAAGGCCGGCCACCCCCTGTGCGCTGTAGCTGCCCAGGCCAGCTCCGAGGCCACTGCCATAGCTGCTCTGCTGAGACCCGGGGCTGGGCGCGAAGCCGCGTGGGGACGCGCTGCCGCAGCTGCGCGCATACCCTGCGAGAGAGTGCTGGTTAGGAGCCGGGGATGGGGGCTGTCCTGAGCACCGCAACTCCGGGCCGGGCGGTGCACGCACCCGGCTCCGGTGTGGCGTCCCCGACCGTGATAGCGAGCGGGCTGCTGAAGGCGTTGATGCCCACGACAGCCGGGTGCGGGTGGCTGGGAGCCATGGGTCCGAGTGGCGCGGGCGCACGTGGGGCGCTGTACAGGGCTTCGGCCACGTCCGCCGCTCGCTTCAGGAGGAGCTCCTGCGAAGACAAGAGCAGGGCAGCGGCAGGGGCAGGAAGGGAGCGCCTGGCCCGTGGCGCTGGGAGGTGGGCGGAGGCGCCATACCTGGTTACTGCTGGGCACTCCATACAGGGCCTCAGCCAAGTCGGCCGCCCGCTTCAGCAGCACTTCCTGGGGGCAGGGGAGGAGACAGTAGGATGGTGGAACAGCCCCTGGGAGTGCTAAGGGGCCAGGGTGGGGGTTCCTCGCCCCTTTGCCCCCGGGACACCCTCACTCAGGTCCCCCCTCTCTCAGGTCCCCCCTCTGAGTACCTTGGGCAGCCTCTCAGGGTCTCCTGGGTGTCTTGGAATGACTTTTTGTAGCCGCTGGAATCCGTAGTCAATGGTAGGCTCATTCAGGGCTGGGGAGAATGGCGATATTTGGTGGATACCCCTCCCACATCAGGACGTAGGGCACAACAGTTCAGGAACCTTGCTGCTGGACACTTCCAGCAAGCCCAGCCCTAGTGTCCCGGGAAAACCCCAGGCCCACGTATCAGTGAACTTCAGGAGAGTTTCTGTGGTTCCTTTGTTTGTTTGTTAGAATTCATTCAACAAATATTATGGAGCCAGGCTCTGTGCCAAGCTTGGCATCAACACATATGCAGTTAGGAAGGAAAAAAGGAAACGATATATATATATATTTCTAGGGGCAGGACCCAAGGGAGTTTTCTGTTTGTATTTGGTCATAACACTTTGTCATTAAAAATAAAACAACCTAGCAATCTCCATTTATCATGGATCAAGTGGTATGTAGCCATCAAAGCTTTGCATGCACCCAAAATGAGATGACAGACTGGTCAATACCTTGGGCTCTCTGGAGAATGCACCAGACTTAACCAATTCCCTACTCCTTCCCTCCTTGAGCCCCTTATTCCACCTTGCAGTAGCTCAGCACACTGTCCTAACCCACCAGTCTCAAACTACACTCTTCATTTCCAGTGCCGGACTTAGTTAATTTCCTTTAGTTTTCCACACCGGCATAAAGCACTTACTTCTTAGGCTTTGCACTTTCCTTCTTCCAGCTGTCTGCCTCCCTATTCAGCCCTCTAGTTTTAACTTGGCCTAATTCAGCACATACAGGCACCCCTGTGGGTTTCTGCTGTCTAGCCCTCCACTCTGTAACTCCACCCACCCACCCCAATTTGGCTGGCAGCTAAACCTGAAGGAGCTACCCAGGAGTATCCTTTGCCCCCTCCTCCAAGGTCTCAAAGGAGGGAGAAAGTAGTGGCTTGAGTTGGGCCCAGATGTGATGATGGAGGTGAATGAAGATTCTACCTAGTGGTCACTTTGAACCACGCATTCTAGGAATTTCCACAAACCTTGTCCTAACTGCTCATCAGGGTGATGTGTATTTGTGAGCTCTCACCTTAAGGGTGTGTGAATGTAGTGAGGTCTGGGAGACTCAAGAGGTCCAGGAAAGATTTGGAGAGTGAGCCCATTTGGGAACATCTTTGAGATTAAAAAAACATACTCTTGGGGAGGTTCTGAACTCTGGAGGATGTGGGCTGGGCTAGGGGGTCCCCCTGGTGAGAAGACCCAAGGCAGAGGAGGTTCCTCCCCTCCTTCTGGCAAGGAGCCAGAAGACCCAGGGAGAGAAACACAGGTCAGAGAAAAGACCTTGAGTGATCGATCACCTAGTGTAGGGGTGGGGTGGTGGTGAGGGAATAATAGCCACCCAGGGAATGGGGCCACCTGTAAACTTTTGTCAATACTGGCAACAGTGTTTGAGTTCCTTGAGCTCTTAAGGACTATCGCTGTGAATCTCAGGCTGGCTTCAGCTGCCTGATTCCTTACCTGTGTAGACAAAGCGGCCAGGGGCTCCTTTGCAAAACTGCTTGGATTTGTAGGAGAGGGTCACTTCCACCACCCCAGGGATGTGTCGCGGTGGTGTCTGCACCCGGATGGCATGAGGGGTGATGAGCTGTGAGAGGAGAGGGGAGGCCTGCAGGTCCCAGAGGGAGGGCCCAGTCCTGAGGCATGAAGGGAGACTGGCAGGGGTGGCCCACCTCACTCCACACAAGCACGTTGCCAAACAGGACCTGCAACCCGTCGAAGAAGTTGTCGCCGATGATAATGACGGTGGCGCCTCCCGTGGTCCAGCCCTCCCCAGGGCTGATGGCCTTGATGCAGGGGGTGGCAGCTGAGGGTAGGAGAGGACCTAGGTCAGGGAACTTCACCATGGTGGGGATTGAGGCTAGCCAGGGCTGGGCAGGGAGTCCTGACCTTCAGAAGGGTCCAGGCGGCGGGCCCTCCGGCCATGCTTGGAGTTGTTGTGCACAAACATGTTGTCGGACACGGCCAGCACATGTCCATCGACACTCACTGTCGTGGATACCACTACCTGTAGGGACAGCCAAGACTAGTCTGGATGGGGCCCTTGGGACCATGGAGTGGGGGTTGTTATATAGAACTAGCAACTTGAGGTTGGTGGTTCAAAAGGCAACTGTGCTGGTCGAGTTGGGGCCAGTTGGATCAGGTGGTACCCCTAGATGAACTGACCCCCTCAGGAGCTAAAAAAAAAAAAATCAAAAGCCCTGAAAAGTTCTGGCTCCTTAAACAAAGAGTGCCCTCCATTGTTGCATACAGGAACACTATTCAAGTATCCACCTAGCTTTAAGATTCACCCAACCAAGTATACTGAGACACAGCATCAGCTAGAGAACCCATTAACAAGGAGCCCCCACCCTTCTCTGGGCAGCAGATTGGGGCTGGCTTCTCCCACTACCCCTGCACTGGGAGGAGTATGCAGGTTGGGGATGTGCTAAGGGCAGCTGTTCTCGGCTTCACACTATGCAAATTACCTGGGTCGTTAATCATGTAAAAATGTCACAATTAGCATCTTCTTAA
The DNA here is from genome assembly GCF_000622305.1 of Nannospalax galili. Taxonomy (NCBI): domain Eukaryota; kingdom Metazoa; phylum Chordata; class Mammalia; order Rodentia; family Spalacidae; genus Nannospalax; species Nannospalax galili. The sequence continues at coordinate 952,959 of NW_008356263.1, forward strand.
GTGGGACTCTAATGAAGCCTCCCTTGGCAGCCAGCATAAGTTGAGATGGAGCTTCCCCACCCCCAACAGGCACCAGGCCCTGAGGCCCAGAGCTGGGGAGAAACCTGCCCTGGCAGGGTCACAGTTTTCCCTTCACCTATCAGTAAAGGGTGGGTGGTCATGGTCTGGGGAGGCGCTTCCCAAACCTACCTGGAAGCGGCGCATGTCTCGGGGATTCCCTGCATTCTTCAGGCAGTTCTGGTTGCATTTGAGGAAGAACTTGAGGAAGAACCTGAAACAGTGAGGTTGGGAGGCTCAAGGGTCTTAGAGTTTCAGAGACAGATAAAGACTGTGGCTCCCTGCCAGGCCTACTCCCAGCACTGACTCCCTTCATTTGCTTTCACAGAGGTGCACATTTCACATCCCCATCGCGAGTTGTGTACACACAGAATGGACCAAACAAATGGACCGCAAAGACTATCTTACTACACAGGGTATCCCCATATGCACACAGTATATACAGTGCTTATCTGTCCATAAAGTATATCATCACACCTATACAGTGTGTATTCATCACAGATTATGCCAGTTATATATTCTATAGTATATATGGATATGTGTGCATGTACCTACTACACATGAATTATACTCATTACACTGTGACCCACCATACGTACAATGTATACTCCACATGTAGCATATGCTTACGTGTGCCCAATACCCAATACAAACTTATTATCATGTATATCTGTCAGGCTGTGCCCATCACATACAGTATATGTACTCAGCATAAACAGTATATCAATTATAGATGATGCATCTGCAATATTTACTATTACTTACAAGATATAGCCATTGTACAATTATATATTCCACATATGGCATATACTCATTATACACAGATTACTAATGGTGCAGGCACACACAAGTCTATATCCATCATGTGCATTACATGTCCATGCTACAGAGTATATGCACACAAAGATATGGAACACAGAGTGTATACATTAATATGCCAACTTGTGCTGTATATAATTTCTCCAAATATAGTCATTGAGAATACTGCCCAGTCATCCCATGGCAGCAGATCCCTCTTCCATAAATTCTAGATCCATTATAGGAAGTTTACAAACACAGAGCACATACCTGCCATATACACATATACCATACAGATGGGTAGTGATCATCTTTTTTACATATAACAATTGGGGGGAAGAATCACAATATATGCTGTGATTGAGGCTACTTTATATACAAATACATAGGGACTTACTCTTCCAAACTTTCTGATAGTTAGTGGTAAAGGTAGGGCCCTGACACCGTAAGTCCAGTAACTATGGACAATACTCTAGCCATTGTAAACTCAAGTTCTATAGTGACTGCCTTGGACCCTTTGGACCCTGTGAGGCTCTGGAGCATCTTGGGGAATGCTTTACAATCATGGAAGGCAGAACTAAGTTGGTGGCAGGTCCTGACATATACTATAGCTCCTCGGGTCTCTTAAGGCTCCTCTATTCAGTGTTCTCATACTCTTTAAGATATCTCATGGTATAGAGCCCTAGTAGTCACTTCATACAAGTCCCACAGTCATATGAATAGAGCATCTACTCCCTAAGCACACAGAGTGCTGACTGGTTCACTGAATTTTGGCATGTTTTATCAGGGGCTAGAGGGAAACATTCAGGGTGGGACACAGTCCTGGTCTTGAGGGGATTAATGTTAACTCTTAGCTATCACTGGTGATATGAACGACATGGGTATGCCCCAAAGCCACCAGGCATACCCCTTTTCTCAATACCTGTCTGCTGCACTCCATTCCAATCCTGCAGAACCAAGAGGAAGGGTTTCTGGGATATGGATGAGATGTGGGCTCTGGAACAGGTGGGCTCACTATGTGACAGGGGCAAGTCCTTCCACATCCGTGACCAGGGAGCAGCATCTGATGGCTGCTTAGCTTCCAGTCCTGCTTCTGAGGCATCTGTTCCTTCTAACCCTTCCAGCAGCAAGATTAGACTGCTGTCTTCGGTAGGGTCCTGACCCCTCCTGGCCCTTCCACAGCCTCTGCTCAGCAGGTCTCCCATATTTTCTTTTTCTAATTATAGTCTATTTGTGTTTTGGTTTATACCAATTCCCATGCCCTATCTGGTCACTCTCTAGGCTTCAAAGCTCTAGGACCTTGCCAGTAGCTGTATCCAGATGGGCTGGTCCTGGAACATCAGGTTTTGAGCCTGGCTGGCATTACCTGTAGAATAACAAGTAAAGTGCAGCTAGCACAAAGGCTGGACCCAATGTGGAATGTTGACTGTCAGTCCCTTTCCCTTCCTTCTGAGATTCTAGCTCAGAGACGGTACGCAGGTAAGACTATCAGAGGAGCTACTGCAATCACCCACTACCAAATGGTGGCCCACAAGCTGTTTGGAGTCAGAGGCCAGACCAACCCAAACACCTTCCAGAGAGCCCATTGCTACTGCTGTACACTTCATCAACTGGAGGGGTGTGAGCATAATTATCTGTAACTTGAAAAGAATGCCAAAATGCCCTTTGTCTTTTCAAAGTCACCTTGAAACTGTTTTTCAAAAAGCATCCAGACCAGCAGCAGCATCAGGTGGGAACTTGCTAGGAATGCAGAAACACAGGCCCTGCCCCATACCTGCTGAACCCCAACAGTTATGGTGGGGCACTGACATTCTCCTAAGTTCTCCAGACCTGTGACTACCAGTCTTTCAAGGCACTGAACCCTTGAAATGTGTTCAGTCCCAATCTGAGTGTGCTGCAAATCTGAAACACACATTTATTTCAAACACTTTGGAAAAAGATTATAAAATAACTCCTGAGTTAGCTGGATATAGTGGTGCACACCTGTAAACCCAGCGCTCAGGAGGCAGAAGCAGAAAATCAGGAGTTTAAGGCCAGCCTCAGCTACATAGTGAGTTTAAAGTTAGCCTGAGCTACGTGGGAACTCTGTCTCTTTCTCTTAAAAAAAAAAAAAGCCAACAAAATAACTCAGCAACTTTTTTATTTGATTCATGTTGAAACAATAATAGTTTAGATAAATTGGATTAAAGAAAATACCCAAACACAATTTTATATATTTCTTCTTTTCTAAAAAATGCAACAAGTAGAATGTCTTACATATGGCCTGTAGTGTATTATATTAGGCAACGCTGTTATAGAGTGGATGTCTATATAAATGCCCAAGAATATCTGGTCCTCTAGGGGAAAGTAACACCTCTTTCTACTGAATGGGAGTATCTGTGCTGTAAGGTTTGGGCTAATTGGCAAAAAACTGTTAAGATGTAAATGATATTTGTTGGAAGAAGTAAATAATTTTTGTTTGGAGAGAAATTAGGAAAGTTTACAATTTTATTGTCTTACGGACATCGCCCAGCTGTGTATCTAACTTGGCATCATATTCTAGGATTCCCTGTCTCTCCCCTCTCCTCCCTTTTCCTCCCGTTATATTTATGTACAGATTTCTCTCACATGTTCTTTGAACCAGCTTTCTCATTCCACTGGTTACAAAGACCATCAGTGTATTCACAGTTATGGTCGGCAGGAGGATCATGCTTCTCATATTTGAAGATTGAGGTGTTGGCAAAAGTGACTGGGCTACCCTATGTTCCTGCCTTCAAAGACTGGGCCTGGAATTAGAGGGCTTCTGATAAAGTCTAGGAGAACCAGGAAAAATACCTACACTTCCCTCCTGCTCTAGGGTGCCTGCCTTCAGTCTTGGGGTAGGGCTTAGGGTCTTTCTCCACCCAGGGAGCCAGGCAGACAAGGGGAGTTGTTGTATTCCACTTGAGTAATCAGGGAAGGATAACAGTGAAAGATGAGAAGAGCAAGTCCTCTGAGTCATGTCTGTGCCAAGGCCAGATGTGGAGGCTGGGAGTTGGGGGAAGGTTCAGGAATGTGGTGGGAAGAGCTGCAGAGAGGCAAATGCATGTATAGACATGGAACCTGAGGGTCTGAGGCAGCATCAGGGACCTGGAGCAGGTAAGTATGGACCTTGTTGAGGATTTGTGAATCTCTGCTCATTACCAAGGAAGAACCCTTCACTCCTGAAGCCCAGATTAGTCTGGAAGTATCCTCTGATCGGCCTTCCTTGACCCTGGCTTGACAGGCTGGAGAGGAGCTTAGAGAAGCCCTTTTCTCTGACTAGGATGAGTCACAGGCTGGGAACAAGGAAGACAGGGCCAAGCCCATTGTATCCCAACAGAGTGAGAGCAGAACTATGCCAAATGTTATCCTTACTAGTGGCAATGGACTTCTCTGGGGACACAACTTATCTGGATCTCCAACAAAGACTGGTAAGAGAATGGTCAAGTTCCAGGAGCTGCCACTAGAATTACTAGAAGAAAATATCATAAATACTGGCATGAGTTGAAAATAAAGTTCCTCACAGGGGAAACAATACCAAAAACCACAAAGTGAATGAGGTCTAATCACTTAGTAAGTGCCTGGGACTTCGCTCAGTTCATCACTTGTTATTATCTTGCTTCAGCCTCTCAAAACCACGAGGTGGCATGCAGGTCTGTAATCGCTCCCACTTTTCAGATGTGAATCAAGGTTAAACAAGAATAGGTTACACAGTATAGTAAATCTGAAGTCAGAATATGAACTTGGGTCTTGATGTGCTTTTGGTCTCTGTTGATCGAAATGTCAGAGTCCAACCTTGCCTAGCCACCAGGTGGTGCTGTAGAACTCCGCAGCATGTCTTTCAAAAGCAGCGGTATCCTGTACAAGGACCAGTACAACTATTTTTAAAGATTTCCTCAAGGTTATGAATTTGGTTCTAGTTTGGGGGCTTTGGATATTGTGACTACTGAAGAATAGTTGAACAAAATGAGCTAAGGTTGATGACTACTTAAAGCTCTTTGAAGCCAGGTTTGGTGGTACAAAACCTTTAATCCTAGCAGGCAGGAGGATATCTGTGAGTTCAAGGCCAGCCTGGTCTACATAGTGAGTTTGAGGCTAGCCAGGGCTAATAAAGAAACCCTGGCTTTTAAAAAACCACTTTAAGGCTCAGTATCTATTTTGTTTCAATGCTTAACATTCTCCATATTAGAAAAATGTAATAATTTAAAAAAGAGCTATGAACAGTGGCCATCCAGTTAATAAAGCACTTAAAGGGAGGTAATTATGCATCAAAACATGAATGCCTATGATTTAAATGACAGTCTGAGTAGTTTACCTGCACACCCTACTACTGCCTGAACGTAGTGTAGTATTCCTAATCATCACCACAAAGGCTTTTTAATCCACTGAATAAAAACAGCTCAAGATGGAACTAAACTAAGGCTTTCTCATCAATGGAATATTCCAAAGAAATAATACTGGGTTGGGTACAAGCCAAGTGCAAACACCGGACAGAGGTCCTTGGGGCGGAGGCACCACCGCATCAGGAAAAGCTACCCTAGCGCAGTCTTTACTGAAGAGAGACTCAGTAGATGAGGAAAATGTAGAGGTAGATGATGTGAATCTACCATTAAAAATGTGAGGTGTCCATGGGGGTGAAAAACAGAGTGAGAAGAGCCACCCTCGAGAAGCCAATGTCCAGGGATGGCACCGCTGAGTAGTGCCGGCCTGGATCCCAGCATCCTCCAGCCACCGTGAATATTGCCTGTTAAAGGGTTCACTGCTGCTCTACTGCCTGAGAATTACCCCCAGCCAGAAGCATATTTCCCAATCAGCAGCCCGTAGCCAATGATAGATTGACATCACCAGATAGACCAGTCCTTGAGGCCATTCATACTCCAGACCAGCCCAAGGGATTAGGAAGCTTGACTTCCTTGCCAAGCTCTTGCTCCTACCTCACCAGGCCTCCTTTACTCTTTTTCCTTCCCAGGTCTTTCCTCTAATGACTCACTTTCACCTTTTGCAGTGGGTTCAGTTCCCAGCAGCCACATGGCAGCTAATAACCACCTGTAACTCTAGTTTCAGGGGATCTGACACTCTCTTCCGGCCTTTGTGGGCTCCGTATGCACTTACATGCACACTAAACATTCATACACATATAAATAAATAAATAAATAAATAAATAAATAAATAAATAAATTTCAGTGGCTATTTTCGAGAGAAAAGCTGTTAGTAACTGAAAGAGCCGGACTGAAAGCCCGAGTGGAATCAGCCTCCAGTCAGGAGCAAGGACAAGGACTGTGGGTCTCAGTGCTGTCCCACTTTCTCCAGAATGGTATTTATTACACACACGTGGATGCTGAGCTCTTGAAATGTGGTGACTGGGGCTTAAATATGAAATATTTCTTCCTTTTCATTGATTTAAAGTTAAACATTCATGTGTGGCTCACGGCTGCCATGCTGTACTGTGTAGATCTAGAAAGAGCGAATAATGAATGAGGCACGAGGGGGGGTGGAGTGTTCAGAACAACAGTGAATCTCACAAATGCCCTGGGAAAGAAAGCAGAAGTGGAGCAAAGGACAGAATAAAACTGCATGTATCTTTTCAAGCCTGAGGTTGGCACTACAGCTTGGGATGGGGAAATGAGATGGAGTCCTTAGTTAAGTTCTATCTTGAAAAGGCTTGCATTTGAGCTCATGAACCTGAAAAGAAACAGAAAGCTTCTGGAGCAGAATGGCCCTCAGTGTTACTGTCTGCTGCATTCCACCCCAGCTCAGGACCATAATACCAATGCTGAATCATTCATTCTCTCAATTATTCATTCATTCCAAAAGACTGCTTAAATATATTCTGCATGTCAAGCACAGGGGAATCTAGAGCTTTTTTTCTTCTTCCTTTTCTGTCAGCAGTGCTGAGGATTGAATCTGGGGCCTTATGCATGCTAGGCAAGTGTTCTACCACTGAGCTCCAGCTCCATTCCCTCACCCTTTTTTTGTGTGACAGGGTCTCACTAAATTACTCAGACTGGTCTTGAGTTTGTGATCCTCCTGCATTAGTCTCCCATGTAACAGGCATACACCGATAGATCCAGCTTGTGAATAAGATTTTAAATAATCTACAATAAAAAAGATGGGCCAGGTGCGGTGGCACATGCCTTTGATCCCAGCATTCGGGAGGCAGAGGCAGGCCGATCTCTGTGAGTTCAAGGCCAGCCTAGTCTACATAGTGAGTTCCAGGACAGCTGGGGCTACAGGAAGATCCTGTCTCAAAAAGACTAAAAAAAAAAAAAAAAGAAAGAAAGAAAGAAAAGAAAAGAAAAGAAAGATGAGAGATGAGGGCTGGAGAGATTGCTCAGTGGTTAAGAGCCTGGCTGTTCTTGCAGAGGACCCAGGTTCACTTGCCAGCACCCACATGGTGTCCAACAACTATCGATAACTCCAGTTCTAGGGCATCCAAGTCCCTCTTTGGCCTTGCAGGCATGTGGTGCACTTACATCCCTGCAGGCAAACACTCATACAACTCATACACATAAAAATATAAATGTAAATATATTAAAAAAAAGAAAGAGGGCCGGGCCTGGTGGCACACCCCTTTAATCCCGGCATTCAGGAGGCAGAGGCAGGGGGAGCTCTGTGACTTTGAGGCCAGCCTGGTTGGTGTACATAGTGAGTTTGAGGCCAGCCAGGGCCTCACTATGTAGTGAGAACCAGGCTCAAAAAGAAAGAAAGAAAGAGAGAGAGAGGAGAGAGAGAGAGAGAGAGAGAGAGAGAGAGAGAGAAAGGAAAGGAAGGAGGGAGGGAGGAAGGGAGGAAGGGAGGAAGGGAGGAGGAAGGAAGGAAGGAGGGAGGGAGGGAGAGAGGAAGGAAGGAAGGAGGAAGGAAAGAGGAAGGAAAGAGGGAGGGAGGAAGGAAGGAAGTTAGGAAGGAAGGAAGGAAGGAGGGAAGGAAGAAGGAAGGAAGGAAGGAAGGAGGAAGGAAGGAAGGAAGAAGGAGGAAGGAAGGAAGAAGGAAGGAAGGAAGGAAGGAAGAAGGAAGGAAGGAGGAAGGAAGGAAAGAGGAAGGGAGGAAGAAGGAAGGAAGGAGGAAGGAAGGAAGGAAGAGGGAAGGAAGGAGGAAGGAAGGAAGGAAGGAAGGAGGAAGGAAGGAACTCAAAGTAAGAAAGAGCAAGGAACAGCAGCACAGTGGTAGGTGTGACTCAACGATTTGCCAAGTGTTAACTGGAGCGGCTTCCTGTTTTACCTGCCCAAGGGTGCACGAGTTTCTATAGCTCACACTTGTTCTTGAGCATAGGGTCTTGGAGGACTTCACAGAGAAGTTAGGAGGCAAAGAGAGTATCAGCTTTGCAGAGTGGTGGCATAAATGGCACACTTGTCCAATGGTGTCTGACAAGACAGGGTCTGAGACTGGCACTCCTGGATTTGGGCACTGTGGGCAATGGAAAGTCTGCACAAGGTGCCTTACTCATTGTGACACTTGGGAGAATCAGTTTGCTTCCAGAAAGAATCAAGCACCAAAGAGATGAGGCTAGAGTAGGGAAGGTGAATTCAGAGGTGGCTGGGATAGCTCAGGGTCATGTGGAGGTGGCCCAGGCTACTTCCTGTTCATGGTGTACAGTAGCAGTCAAGACAGAGTGTCTCCAGGGTCATAGCCACCTGACAGACCTGGACCTAGTCTCCACACCAGGATCCCCAACTAGGGTAGAGGTGGCTGCTGTGCAGATGGGCTGGGGGACTATAAATAGCCAGGGCGCATACATTAGCATGCCAATGCACCCACACCCCATCCTCTATGCTAATGGCCCACCATGCGCCTGAACACCTTCTGTTCCCTTGCATGCATTTGCATGCACAATTAGCATAATCTTGTATAATTAATGAACAGCGTCAATTTTAGCTCCTAAGTAATTTGATTAACATGTTGATGGGGCACTTACTAGGCTCTCCAAGCCTCAGGGCTGGGCATGAGGCCTGAGGAAAAGAGGAGAGGGGGTAGAAAGACTGCTAAAGGGTCCCCAGCTGTCCATGAAGAGTGATGGGGACTTCTTTTTTTTTGCAAACTGGGCCTGAGGGGAGGGGAGGAAAAGAGAGGCTGATAATGGGAGGCCTCTGGGTACTACATATGGAGCTGGGGACAGCTAGAGTGCAGTGACAGGGAGTGACTTGATTTAAACCTAATTAAATTAAACCTATTTGTGCCTGTATAGACACAGGTACATACACACAGATCTTTCGCATGTCCCCCCAGCCTGGGGCTTCTTCTGTGAATGCAAAATGCTGGACTCCAACTCCTCCTCACAGAAGGAAGGTGTTAAGATGGGACAGGAAGGAGAGGAGAACACTTACGTGGCACGTTCCTCACATGGGATGGTAAGCTGGGCTCTTGAGGTAAAAGACCTTGGCAACTCCTCTTTATAAATTAAGTAGGAGGTAGGTAGAGTGTCGGTGGCAAGACCAGGCATCTTCTACAATGCACCAAGCAACCCAGGGTAGAAGGAACAGACAGAAGGTTGAATGTAGCCCCCTCTATTCAGAGAGGCCTGCTCCCAGTCTAAGACATCCCAAGGTCCCAGGCCAAGGCATATGTTCCTTTCACTTAGGACCATGGATAGAGTCAGTTAAGTTCTTTGTGGGCTTTGAAAAAATGTTCTTGCTGCTGTCTAGGTTCAGTAGCACTGTCTGCCTAAGATTATCATTAGGGGCTGGGTAGGAGGGAACAGGTAAGAAATGATAGTGTGGCAGACACTGTTGGGCACAGCATGCATACATCTCACTTAACTTCACATAACCTCTCCTTTCCAGCATCCGTTCTTTTTTTTTTAATGTGTGTGTGGGTACATGGATATGTGTGGGTACCAGAGGACAAGCCTAGATGTCATTCTTCGTATGGCATCTACTTTGTTTATTGAGACAAGGTCTCTTGCTGGCCTAGAACTTACAAAGTAAGCTAGGTTGGCTGGCTACTGAGCACCTGACATCTGCCTCTGCTTTCCCAGTACTGGGATTATAAGCATGAACCATCATACCTGGTTCTTTTGTATGAGTTTTGAAGACTGAATTCAAGTCCTTATGTTTTCAAGAGCACTTTACCAACTGAGCTATCTCCCCTGACCTCCCTTTCCTTTTTAACATCCCTACCAGGTGAGATATTAGTCAGGTGTATTTTACCAAGAGGCTGAAATCCAGACCAGAGAGATACAATTTAAAATTATATGGCCAGATATCCAGGGTAGCTTGAGCCCCAACTCCAAATAACTCTTCACTTTAAAGAGAACTTAACACTCAAGTTGTAGGCAATTAATACTCTAGTCACCAATTATGGGTCCTCAGGCCTCCTGAAAATTCTATTGGGAGAGTTGCCCAAGGCTGCATTCCTACCCCAGCATGGGGTCAGCCCACTCAGGCTTAAGCTTGCCATTAGCTTTCCAGTGGTCTCCCTTAAGTCCTTGCCATACTAGGGTCCCTTCAAGACTTGTCTCAAGTCTGTATGACCCCAGGGCAGATGGGAGAAATTTCTCTCACTTCCAGCCCCTTTGGTTTTCCGTCCCTCAAATGCTCTGAGCGGTGGAAAGGGTTAGGCAGGCAAGGATGCACAGGTCATTCAGGAGATAAAAGGGAAAACCACCCAGAACTGGGACCTCAGAAAGCACTGCCAGAATGGGTTCTGGATAGAAGCTCTGTTTGCAGCACATGAACCAAAGGCTCTGTTGGAAGAGAAGACGGACACCACTACGAGCTTCTTTTGTAACTGTGGGACAAGGAATATCGCATTTACTCCTGTATTAGGAAGAGGCTGATTCTTTTAGAGCTTCCAAAACCTTTCTCACCAGCACGCACTTGTTACTCTTCTTGACTTAGGAATTGGGATCTAAGCACACCCCTAGCAAGATTGACCCCCGCCAGGTGGCTGAGATGGCGCCTGTTTAAACATGTGCAATAGGCATAGTTACACAACAGGAGTGACCATGACCTATCCACCCGTGGGAGCCAGAAAAGGAGAGCTACGGCCTCCCACAGAAAGAAATCTCTAGCTGCAATCCAGGATTATGAATCAAGCAAGTATTTAAAGTCTTAGAGATGTGATGTCTGATAAAATATCCATGTATGGTTATTCAAACCTGACTTAATTATAATTAAATAAAATTGCAAATTTAGTTCCCCAGTCACCATATCTACATTTCAAGTGCCCAGCATGTACATGTAATTATTGGTTATTGTATTGGGTAGTACCACCTGCTTTGAAAATTTATTTTTAATTATGTGTATATGTGGCAGGGAGATGTGTGTGCATGTGAGTGGAGGTACCTGCAGAAGTCAGAAGCATCAGTTCCCCAGGAGCCGGAATTACAGGCAGTTGTGAGTTGCGTAAATATGATTGCTGGGAATTGAACTCAGGTCTTTTGGATGAGCAGTTCATGATCTTAACTGCTGAGCCATCTCTCCTGTCCAAGTAATATCATCTTAAATTCTTACATTGTTCTCTGTTTCCTCTTATCATTATATATGCACAGTCTCAACTAACTTGTCTTAATGTTCACTGATTTTTTTTCACCATTATGAAACATTTATGTAATTATATTTTGTCTCTTCAACTGCTCTGTAAGCTCTCTGAGGGTAGGAATCATTTGTTTAAATCTCTCTTTCTAAACACTTATTAAAGTGCAGGTGCTAACTGATTCATGATGGAATTAAAGAATCAGAAATTACTGTAATGAGGAACTGAGGAGCTAATTGATAAAGCTCTTGTGTAAGCATGATGACCTATCTGTGTTTGATCCCTAGAATTCACATAAAAGAACTAGTCTAAAAAAAAAAATCCAACAAGTTGACTCCTAAGGAGCCAGCATGATGACCTATCTGTGTTTGATCCCTAGAATTCACATAAAAGAACTAGTCTAAAAAAAAAATCCAACAAGTTGACTCCTAAGGCTGGCTCCAAGTACACACACACACACACACACACACACACACACACACACACTATTGTGATGGGATGAATATTGATCTAAAGTCCCCAATCAATTTTAATAAGAAACAATATAAAGTCTTATACTCAGGATGTCAATTGCAGGGGCTAGAGAGATGGCTCAGCAGTTAAGAGCACTGGCTGCTCTTGCAGAGAGAGGATCTGGGTTCAATTCCCAGCCCCCACATGACGGCTAACAACTTTTCATAACTCCAATTCCAGGAGATCTGATGTCCTCTTCTGATCTCCACAGGCACTGCATTATACAAGTGTACTTATACACATGCAGACACTCATACACATAAAATGAAAATAATAAATAAAATATTTATTTTTAAATTGCCCTCCTTTGTTACCCTCTCTCCAGCTAGCCTTGCTGAAAATCAGTAACCTTGTAACCATGGTAATTGTAAAAGCTAGCAGCCTGGAAACCACTAGAGAGGAGCAAAATGGGTTTAGAGGGTCTTGACAAGCTGTATTCCTAGACAACTGTCACGGGTCGGTCTGGTGGTACCCTAACAGTCCTGTTTATATACCTTTGATATCTGACCTGACAGCTTGTTCTGTGGGAAAATCCCTATACCCAGGACGTTTGTTAAAAACAGACAGTGACAGTTGTTTAATAGTACAGCTGCTGGAGGCAGCAACACTTCTTGGGGAAGATGAATCTGGCCAAACATTTCTAAAGGAAAAAGTGGGAAAATAAGATATCTGCAGAGGATTCTAAAAAGTTCTGATATATTTCTGGAGATCTAGAAATCCACACACATGCACAGGGAAAAGCACATGCCGAGGAAGGATCTGGAAATGCCCTAATCTCACTTCTGTCTTCCTGCCAAGCCATAAAGGTCAAGGCAGTGCTGTTACCTGCTAGGGCAAGAAGGTGAGCCCCAACACACACAGAACCTTCCAAAAAACGGTTGAAAACTTTTGGGTTCAAGATATTTAAGAAAATGCCTGTTTCATCACGAGTTAACTACTAAACCAAGAGCAGAAACTTCAGTAACTACACATCCTGGGAAACATAGACTAGAAAAGAAGTCTAGGAAAGTTACTGAAAAATATGCACAAAACCAAATAACAATAGTAACAAAAATAGACATTAAGGAATCTGATTTCTAGAGGTGCTGCATTATACTATTCAAACGACAAATTTTATTGTTTTTTTTGTTTTGTTTTGTTTTGAGACAGGGTCTCACTATGTAGACAAGACTGGCCTGGAAATCACAGAGATTCACCTGCCCCTACCTCCCAAGTGCTGGGATTAAAGGTGTGCACCACCTTTAATGGCACCTAAAATGACCAGTTTTTAACAAAGAATTGGGATAGGCATAAAATGAAGTTCATACATAGGAAAACCATAAGAAATAAAATAAAAATAATCAGTAGGACTGTCCCAGAAGAAGCCCATGTTACATTTTCTAGACAAAGAATTTATATTTATTATTTATTTATTTATTTATTTATTTTTGGTCTTTTTTGAGACAGGGTCTCCCTGTAGTCCAGCTGGCCTGGAACTCACTGTGTAGACCAGGCTAGGCTTGAACTCACAAAGATCCTCCTGTCTCTGCCTCCCAAGTGCTGGGATTAAAGGCATGTGCCACCATGCCCAGCTCAAAGAATTTATTTAAAGCAGTTATTTTTAATATGTTTCTAGAACTAATGGAAATCATGCATTTAAAAAAAATCACAGAAAGTATGAGAAAGATGTTTCATCACAAAGAAAATATCAAAAAAGATACATAAGTTATTTTTAAATGTTAATTCTGGAGTTGAAAAGAGCATAACTGAAATGAAAAGGTATCTCAGGTGAAAGGAAAATTGTCAGTGAACTTGAATGTAGGCCAACTGTGATTGTCTAGTTCAGGGAAAGAATGAAGAAGCATGAATAAAGTCTATGAAGTCTACTGGGGTGCCACCAGGCATATATAATATGTACAATATTATATATGTAGAGGAAAAGGGTAGAAAGAACACTTGAGAAATAATGGCCAAAACATCCCAAATTTTGATGAAAAATTTTATTGAGCACACCCAAGAAACTCAGTGAACTTCAAACAGTATGTACTCAAAGAGATCCACAAAGATGCATTAGACTCAAACTATTCAAAGACAAAGACAGAGAAACAAGTAGAAAGAAACAACTTTCCACATATAAAGGAGCCTCAAAAAGATTAACATCTGACTTCTCATCAGAAACTATGGCAGTCCAAAGACTGGGATGATATACTAGGCTGGAACGGAAGCTGCTAACCAAAGACACCATCCAGCAAAACCGCCGGCTTTGAAGGAGTGGAGAAGGAGAAATTGAGACATTTTCAGGTAAACAAAAACGGAAGAGCCAGGTGTGGTGGTGCATGCCATTAATCCCAGCATTCAGGAGGCAGAGGCAGGCAGATTTCTGTGAAAAGGAGGCCAGCCTGGTCTACATAGTGAGTTCCAGGCCAGCTGGGACTACAGGGAGACCATGTCTCAAAAAGACCAAAAAAAAAGAAAAAGTGCAAAGACACAAAACAATAATTCAAATAAGAAAGACTACTAGTAAAATGACTATATGGTAAACAGAAAAGATACCACACTTTTAGTTATTTTGTTTTCATCTAATTTAAAAGACAATTGCACATGATGGAAGCAAGGGATTATAGGGACTCTCTCTACTTTCACTCTTGTTTTGTTGGAACCCCAGTTTGGGGTACCCAACGTCCATAGGAGGCCGCTCCCCAATAACTCAGTCCTCAGACCAGGAGATGCAACAAGCATGAGGATTTATTACATTTTGCAAAACGGACCCCTGCCTTACTCGGAGGGCAGAAGCCCAGAGCCCAGTTCACAGGCTTCTTTTAAAGACAAAGACCACAAACTAGAGAGAAAGTGGCAGTAACGTCACAAGCGGTGGCTATGTGCCAAGCAGAGATCTCAGGCCCAGGCTAAGCGCATGCCTGTACCTCCTGAGTGTTGGGATTACAGGCATGCTCCACTCCACCATGCCTGCTTTGTGCTGTGTTGGGATCAAACCCAGAGCTCTGGGTATATGAGGCAAGCCCTCTGCCTACTGAGCAACATCTTCAGCTCTCCATTCTTTTTTTTTTTTTTTTTTTTTTTTAGCTATAAATATAAACTAGTCTTAAAAATAAGGTCTAGTTTTAAAGGGCAACTGCATAAAACAGTATATGAGCTGGGTATATGAGCTTATAACAACAAACAAAAAGAATAACAAAAGTGACAAATACTTGGTAGATTGACAAGAAAAAAGCTAAACTACCAAAGTTAGAAACAAGAGAAGTAATATCACACCAACCACAATAGAGAGAACTAACCGTAAGGGAACATTATGAACAGCAATGTGTAATAATAATCTAAATGAACTGGACAAGTCCCAGTAAACACAAAACTATTGAAAACAACTCAGCAAAAAAATAGAATAGACATGATAAGAGATGAATCAGCCATTTAAAAATCTTTCACAAGCCTCAGGGCTTGATGGCTTTAATGATCAATTCTACCAAATATTCAAAGAAAAATATCAGTCCTTTACAGCTCTTCCAAAAACTTGAAGTTGGACTCCTACGTCACATTCTATACAAATCTTAACTCAAAATGTGTTAAAAATATAAAATGTGGGACTGGAGAGATGGCTCAGCGGTTAGGAGCACTGGCTGCTCTTGTAGAAGACCTGGGTTAGATTCCCAGTATCCACATGATGGCTAACAACCGTCTGTAACTCCAGTCCCAGGGGATCTGAACACTGTATGACATGGGTGCAGTTATGCTCATGCAGGTAGAACATTCATATACATAAAATAAAAATAAATAAAAATAAAATGTAAGAGCTAAAATTAAAATAATACTAAAAGAATACCCACCCAAAATATAAGCAACCAAAAAAATATGATAAATTGGATTTTATCAAAACTAAGGCTTAAGACTGGCAAGATGGCTCAGCAGGTAAAGGTCCTTACTTCTAAGGCTGATGACCTGAGTTTGATTCTCTAGGCCCACATGGTGGAAGGACAGAGTCAATTCCCACAGGTTGCCCTCTGACCTCCACACACATAACCTAGATTGCATGTGCATATGAACAGATAGACACAGGTACACGGGTACACACATCAATAATAAATAAATAAATTAATTAAATAATAAATAAATAAATAAATGTAAATTTAAAAAATTTTAAAGCGCCATGGCCCATATGCATTTGACAAGATGGCCAATGTCATTAGACATCAGGGAACTGCAAGTAAAAACCGGAATAAGAATACTTCTGTGATCGGGACAGGGTTCAGAGCTCAGCAGACCACCAGGGAGTGCTGGGTTCTGGCCTCCACCTACCAGAGGGCCTGAGAACCCAGGGGACTACCTGACAGCCCAGGATCCTGCCTCCACGTGGTGGTCCTTTTAATAAGAGGATGCTATACAGCAGTCCCTTCTGCATGAAATAACTACCATCATCATGACTTCGGCTGAGCCTGATCACTAAACATAGTCACAACTGGGCTTGTTGACAGTTGTGTTCATTCATTAAAGGAGTGCCAAGCAGGGTCATTGGACCCTCACCTGAGTATCCAGCCACTCTTCCCAGCCAACAAGTCCAGCCTTGGAAGACAAAAGAAAAATGAGGAAGAACCCAATAGAGGGATGCTTTTGGAAGCCCTTGTCAAGAAATTCCAATGGACTCTCATATGAACATTTGAAAATTGCCCTGTTCTTTTTTCTAGTTCCTAGTCTAGACTCCTGCCTTTACTTCTTCACATCTCCCATTCATGATTCAAGGACTGTCTTTTCCCCTTAGAGACAAGAGCTAAGCAATTTGGGAGTCTTTTAGATAGACCCACTGAAGGGGTACTCCAATT
>NW_008356263.1:969672-985507 GCF_000622305.1 Nannospalax galili
CTCCACAGAAATGTAGCCAGTTTCTTGGCTAAAAGTCAAAATGTCTTTGGGCCTGTTAACAACATACTCTGTTCCAAAGGCAAAAATGTCAAAAGTATTTGGGAGCTTGTATCTAACCTTAAAAGATTTTAGGGTTACCACTTCAGAGGGGGGAATGTTGGAGGGGAGGGAGTGGGAATGGATTTGATCAAAACACCTTATATGCATGTATGAAATTCTCAACAAAGTTTTGTAAAAGTTAAAAAAAATACTTTCGCTGGGTATGGTAGTGTACGCCTTTAATCTCAACACTCAGGAAGCAGAGGCAGAGACAGGTGGATCTCTGTGAGTTCAAGGCCAGCCTGGTCTACATAAAGAGTTCCAGGTCATCTGGGGCTACAGGGAGACCCTGTTTCAAAAAAAAAAGAAAGTCATACATATTTTTACCAGTTACATTGGTAAAATCAGGATTACAGAAAGCAGGAAAACCTCTTCTAAGGGTTGTGCATGTTATAGTAATAGCATTCTTAGCTTTAGAGTTGGAGGCTAGAAGTCTGTTGAGGTTGGTGGTGTATTCTGAGAAATCTATCTCCACTGACCATTCCTGAGAACTCTAATAGTCAGTATATTAGGTCAAATAAAAAGTAAAGGAAGCTTGCCAGGCATGGTGGCACATGCCTTTAATCCCAGTACCAGGAGGCAGAGGCAGGCAAATCTGAGTTCCAGGTCAGCTGGGGCTACAGGGAGACTCTGTTTCAAAACAAACAAACAAACAAACAAACAAACAAATTCTAATATGTATGGACCTTGAAAACACTATGCCATGTAAAAGAAGCCAGTCACAAACCACATACTGGGGCTGGTGAGATGGCCCAGCAAGTAAAGGCACCTGCCACACAAGCCTAAATACCTGAGTCTGATTCCTGGAAGCCACATAAAGGTGGAAGAAGAGAACTGACTTCACAAGGTTGTCCTCTGACCTCCACAATGGGCACCATGGCATGCATGTGCATGCACATGCACACAATGTACATGCATACTAGGCCACATACACACATATGTAGTGTATAATCTCATTTCCATGAAGTATCCAGAATAAATAACCCACACAAATACTAAATATAGATTAGTAGTTGCTGGGGGTAGACAGGGGGATGAAAAGTGACTACTAGTGGATGTGAACTTTGCTTTAGGAGTAATAAAAATATTCTAAACTTAGAGCGTGTTGGTAGTTGTATGATTTTGTTAAAACACTAAATCCCACATAACTGTACACTTTAAAAGAATGATTTTTTCCAGGCGTGGTGGCGCATGTCTTTAATCCCAGCACTCGGGAGGCAGAGGCAGGCAGATCTCTGTGAGTTCAAGGCCAGCTGGGGCTACAGAGAGACCCTGTCTCAAAAAGACCGAAGGAAAAAAAAAAGTGAATTTTGGGTATGTTATATCTAAAAATATATATCAAAAAATCTAGCTGCAATAGCATAGATATATGCCTCTAGGCTTACAGTAGTAGAAAAACTAGATATCTTAGCAGATTTAGGTTTGATGGGAGCCAAAATACCATGCAAAAGAAATCTCTATTCCATGTTGAAGCTTTGCAAATATGAAGAGGCAGGTGGAAAGTGATATACCCCTGGTTTTAGTTCTGTTCCTAAGAATCCACCTTCATATCCTCAGAAACATAAGACTTAAAAAAATCACAGGTAGAAGGACAGCAGGGTGCACCAGCTCTGTTATAAGAGGGGTACCATGGACTACAGGGGCTCACTCCAGGTGGAGAATATTCAGTAGCAATGGACAAAGGGAAAGTTGGTTTGTTTATAGAAGAAAATACAAGAATGGGCAGACAGAAGGTATCTCTGGCAGAGAAGTTTCACTGTCTCTTATCCACACTTCTTCCTGTTGAATATAAACTATCCCTTAAGCTCATGTGTTGAAGGCTAATTTCCCAGCTTGTGGTCCTACTTTGGGAAGTTCTGGAAACTTTAGGAGGTAGGGCTTAGCTGGAGGAGGTCACTGATAGCATGTCTTTGTCGGCTGGGCTGTATCTTGTCCTATGCACCTTGCTTCTTTGCTCCTCTCACTCCCTCCCTTTCTCCCTCATCGTCCTTCCTGCATACCGTGAGGTGAACAGCATCTTTCTCCATATGCTCCTACTGCTCTGATGTTCTGCCTTACCACAGGCCGGGAAACACGGAACCAAGCAACCATGGTCTGAACACTCTGAACCTTCAAGCCCAAATAAATCTTTCCTCCTTTAAGTTGCTCTTCCAGGCATTTTGGTGACAGTGACACAAAAGTAACTAATGCACTTCCTTGTTTTCATGACAGAACCCTTAGACTTTTACCTAGGTTCAGCAAAGTTCACCAAGAATCAACCTTTCCTGGTTCCCTTACAACAAAGTGTGGCCATGTGACTATGTTCTGGCCAGTGACATAAACAGAACTGAGGCGTGACCTTCAGATCAGGTCTTTATGAGGAAGCTGCTTGCTCCATTTCTTCTAAACATCTCTGATTATCCTAAACCTGCCTGTACTGTGCAGGGTGGTACTGGATGACCACATAGACTCAACTACTTCTGGACTGTTCTGCTAGAGAACTAAGTATCTCTATTATAGTAGATTACCCTAATTTATGCAGTGCCATCAAATGGTGGGGTTGGAAGGAGGGAGAGGAAATAGACTCTGGAGCACAGGATGACAGGATGGTACACACAGAGAAAGCTTTCTACCAGCAGGGCTGCCATGCCCCTATGTGTCCTATTCCCACACAGGCTGAACAGGCTAGCTTCAGCACACTTGTGTGCTGGTAAGTCTCAAAAGTAGCTACGGGGTCAGTAGACCTCCAGAGCTGTTCTTGGGTATACTAGTTTGAGAATTTCTTGTGCTGAGGGTGCCACTGGCACTTCACTCAATTCCTTTCTCTGAATGAAGTAGGTTGAATGTCTTACCCCACAAAACAAGAAAAAGGTAGAACCACATTCCAGAACCAGTTAATGGGACCTTATTTTGAAAAAGAATCTTTAGTGTTGTCATTAAGAATCTTGAGATGAGCTGGGCGTGGTGGCACACGCCTTTAATCCCAGCACTCGGGAGGCAGAGGCAGGTGTATCTTTGTGAGTTCAAGGCCAGTCTGGTCTACATAGTGAGTTCCAGGACAGCTGGGGCTATGGGAGACCCTGTCTCAAACTCTCTGTCTCTCTCTCTCTGTCTCTCTCTCTCTCTATATATATATATATATGTATGTGTGTATATATTTTTATGTGTATGAGTGTATTGTCTGCATGTATTATGAGTGTACCCATGTCGCGCAATGCTGGAGGTCAAAAGAGGGCTTCGGATTCCCCTGGAACTGGAGTTAAGGATGGTTCATAGCCGCCGTGTGGGTGCTGGGAATCGAACAAGGCCAAAATAAACAAATAAATAAATAGGAACAACCACCGTTTACATTTAGTAATATCTGTGAATCGGATTTTTTATTTTTTGAGGACTGAAATTTAGTACAACAAACTAGTAGCTCCTGGACTTGTTACCTGGCAACAAACTGTGAAATGGGCTCATGATGCCAGCTCATCATGTCTTTACAATGGAAAGTAGGAACTCTCTGGGTGCCATAGTTCCCCCATTTCAGTTCAGGGGTGCTTCCAGAAAACTGTGTGAAGAAGTTGACAAGAGTACTTTAGAAGATGAAGCAGGGAAACTGATCCCAAACTGATACCTGTTAAGTTTAACAAGAGGCTGGTGGATGGCTAGCTGAGCAGGCTGGGCATTGCTGGAGGCACCTTTGGAAGCAGATGCTTTTCTAGAGCTCATTAGAGCAAAGGAGCATGTCTGCTTTCTGTTAGCTAGATACAGACTCTTTGAAGGTGGCTAGCTGTAACATGTCATGAAAACACACTCAAGAGGGAATAAATGTTGGGCTGAAGAGATGGCTCAGCTGTTAAAGGCTAAGGCTAACCACCAAAACGTCAAAGAGGGAATAAATGTAAGAAGAAGAAGGAGATCTGACACCCTCTTCTGACCTCCATGGGCACTGTATGACACCCGTGTGCTCACATACATGCAGGCAACACAGTCATATATGTACAATAAAAATAATTTTAAAATATTTTAAAAAGAATTCTCACAGTGGATGAAGAATTAATAGTAGAAGCTGTAAAGGACAAAATAAGTTCTTTGGGAAAGCGGGATGGGCATCTCAGAGGTTACAAAAATCGATGGAGAAAGATGGAGTTGGGTACCACATCCAGAAGCAAGAATAGAGCCTGTGGACACTTACAGAGATGACGACAAGAGGGAAGAAGCACATGCTCAACATAACTGAAGAACAGCATATTAAAACTCTAGCCAGGCCTGGCATGCTGCTGCACACCTGCAATTACAGAACTCAGCAGGTGAGGCAGGATTGTCACTGTGAGTTTAAGGGTAGCCTGTGTTCTGCAGTGAGTTGCAGGCTAGCCTCAGCTACAGAGTGAGACCCTATCTCAAAAAAAGGGGGGGTGGGTACTGGAGAGATGGCTCAGCAGTTAAGAGTGCTTGCAGCTGCTCTTCCAGAGGACCCAAATTCTGTTCCCATATAGAGTGACTCAACTGCTTATAACTCCAGTTCCAGGGGATTAAATGCCCTCATCTGGTTTCTGTAGGTACCTGCACACATGTTGCATACACACACACATAAATAAATAAATAATAAAAATAAAAAATAATAAAATCTTTAAAAATTCCTAAATGTTTTACTTATTTTTATTTTATGTGTATGAGTCTATTGCCTGCATGTAAGTGCACCCATGTCATGCAGTGCCCGAGGAGGTCAGAAGAGGGCATCGGATCCCCTGGATCTGGAGTTATAGACAGTTGTTAGCTACCATGTGGGTGCTGGGAACTGAACTCAGGTCCTCTGCAAGAGCTCTTAACTGCTGAGCCATCTCTCCACTGCCCAAATACAGTGTTTAAAAATTTAAAGACACACATCTGCTTCTGGAATTACAGAGACTGCATTTATCTGCAGTCTGGAACAAAAAACAGAAAAAAAAAAAACACAAAACAACTTTTTTCAAAAAAATAAGTATCAGAAGATAAAAGACAGTGATCTCTTGAGAAACAAAACAAACAAGTTGACTCTCACAAATATCCAAGCACAATGCTTTGAGAATTTCCAGGCTGCAGCACAGGGAGAGGAGTTCAGGGGTCAAGGGAGAACAAAGTGTCAGAATACTGGACTGGAAGTCATAGATTTGTGGAGGCCCCCTAAGGAGTGAACACAGGACTCATAAGTATATGGCATGTGAGGAATCTACCCAAGGCCAGGGGGAAGAACCACACCAAAGGAATAGAGAGAATACACAGAGAGAACACTGCTTCTTTCTACCAACTAAGCGATGGGACATAGACCTCTCAGGAAGGCCTTACCCTCTTTAGTAGTGAGGAATAAAATAATCCCTGCCTGAGTACAACTGTGAATGCAGCTAAATCATATAAAATGCATTCCAGAACAGAGCCCAAGACTGAGGCCTAGTTTAATCCCCAACACTACATAAACTGGGTGTGGTGGTGCACACCTATAAACCCCAGGTGGAGGCAGGAAGATGAGGAGTTCAAGGTCGTCCTCACTTACATATCAAGATAGAGCCAGTCTTGGCTGCAGGAGACTCTGTCTCAAAAAAAGCCAACAACCAAAACCAAAGCTCAAGATTTATAGGAATATAAGAATTATCACCAAATAAGAAAACATCATTATTTGACATCCTATTGCACATTACAGGCATGAAAAGAAAGCAACAAACCCCAAAATACAAAACAATAACAACAAAATACATAATGAAAAGAATAATTAACCAGCACAATCCAGAAAACACAGATTTCAGCATCAGCAGAAACAGACATTAACAGAGTTACAACTGCATTTAGAAATTTTTAAAAATATTTTTATGTGTTTGAGTGTTTTGCCTGCATGTATATGCACCACATACATGTGATGCCTGTAGAGGCCAGAAGAGGATGTCGGATCCCCTGGAACTGGAGTTACATACAGCTGTCATGTGAATGCTGGGAACTGAATCTGGGTCCTCCGCAAGTGCAAACAGTGCTCTTAACCACTGAACCATCTTTCCAGCCACAATTTAAAACTATATTTATCTGCTCAAAGCTTTAATTAGAAACTGAGCCCTTTGGTGTAGGTCTATAATCCCAGCTACTCAGAGAAGCTAAGGCAGAAGGACCACAAGTTGAAGGCCTGCCTAGACAACAGAGTGAATTCAAGGCCAGCCTGGGTAACTTTGTGAGAGCCTATCTCAAAATTTTAAAAAGTGAAAAAAAGAGGGCTGAATATATATATAGTTTATTTATTTGTTTGTTTATTTATTTATTAACAGGGTCTCTCTGTAGCCCTAGCTGGCCTGAAGCTTGCTATGCATACTAGGCCTTGATCTCACATAAATTCACCTGCCTCTGCCTCCCAAGTGCTGGGATTAAAGGCATGCACTATCATGCTCACCTACATTAAATGTTTTTTAAATATTTCATTTATTATTTTTATTTTGTGTATGAATGTATTGCCTGCCTGTATGTAAGTGCACTTGTGCTGTGCAATGCCCACGGAGGTCAGAAGAGGGGACTGAATTCCCCTAAAACTGTAGTTACAGATGGCTATTAGCAGTTCACAATTATCTGTAACTCCAGCTCCAGGAGACTCCAATACCTCTGGCTTCTAGGGGCACTTAAACTCATGTGTACAGACCCACACACAAATATACACACACAACTAAAAATAATTAAATAATTTAAAAAAATCTTTAAAACCCTTTCTAAATATAAGGAAAACTTTAAATTGCAATCCAATATGATCAATGCATGCCAAGCATAAGAGACATGAGACAGTTCTATCGATGCAAATCCCCACCGACTTGCTCAGAATGAATGGTGAAAATTCTAAAGTAGCCAAAAATAAGAAGTATGTTATATACACAGAAACAAAGGTAAAGATGATATATTTTTCACCAGAATGTAAGAGGGAAACAACTTTCTGAGAGTATTCTTAGTATATGCTCAAGGCCCTGGGTTCAGTCATAATCACCAAACCAAACCAAAAATAAAACAAGAAAAAAAAATCCAACTGTCAATTTAGAATTCTATACCCAGAAAAAAAAATACAACACAAGAAATACTAAAGGATGCATTTCAGGCATGAAAAAAGTGACAACAGACAGAAATCTGGAACAACAGAAAAGAAGCCAGGCTTGGTGGTGCATGCCTGTTATAATCCTTGCAATTGGGAGGAAAAGGCAGGCTGTCTCTGTAAGTTCAAGGTCAGCCTGATTTACATGGAGGGTTCCAGGCCAGCCAGGGCTACATAGTGAGACCCTGTCTCAAACAAATCCAAACAAAAAATAATCGGTTCTTTACATTGAATCTAGATTTCAATATATATATATGTGTGTGTGTGAGCACCTCTGTCACAAAAGTAGAAAGAGAACCATTTGAAGGGAGAAGAGGTCTTAAGGAGGCAGCGGAAGAATTAATAGAATCATGTGACATGAAGGCAGAAGGGAGGACTATGTGGGGAGCAAGGGGACTGGCGGAAGGAGCACAGAGGAAGGGATGTGGAGGACAGTGACGAATGAGAACGGCATATGAGGGTGCACAGGTATGAACACACCATATGAAACCATCACTTTGAACGCTAACCTTAAAAAATTCATTGAAAAATTAGTCAATCAAAGTAACAGCAATGTATTATGGATTTTTATAACAGAAAAATATTCATGATAGCAATGTCATATTATGTAAGAAGTGGTATAACTGGAGTTAGATTACAGTAAGTTAAAAGCATAGAGTTGGGGAGGTAGCTTAATTGGTAGAATACTTGCCTAGTATGTAAAAAGCCCTGGGTTTGATCCCCAGCACCACATAAAAACAGGTGTGGTGGCATAAGCTTGTAATCTCAGGACTCAATAGATAGACAGAAAATTAGAAGTTCAAAGTCATCCTCAGTAACATAGTGAGTTTGAGGCCACTTAGGAATATAGGAAACCCTGTCTCAAAAACAAAACAAACACAGTAAGTTAAAAGTTGGTACTAGAAGCTCTAAATAAACAACTGAAAAAACTAATGTAGGGCTGGGTGCTGTGGTGCACGCCTTTAATCCCTGCACTTGGGAGGCAGAGGCAGGCCAATCTTTGTGAGTTCAAGGCCAGCCTGGTCCACATAGTGAGATCCAGGACAGCTGGAGCTACAGGGGGACCCTGTCTCAAAAAGACAAAAAAAAAAAAAAAAAAAGCTAATGTAGAGGGGTCGGACACATGGCTCAGCAGTTAAGAACACTTGCGGCTTTTCCAGAGGACCTGGGTTTGATCCCCAGCACCCACATGGCAGCTAACAACCATCTGTAACTCAAGTTCCAGGGAATTCCACTCCCTCTTCTGACCTCTGTGGGCATTGCACACTTGTGGTTAACTTATTATATACATGCAGGCAAAACACTCATACACATAATTTTTTTTTAAAGTCAATGTAGGGGCTGGGTGTAGTGGTGTACATGTTTAATCCCAGCACTTGGGAGGCAAAGGCAGGCAGATATCTGTGAGTTCGAGGCCAGCCTGGTCTACATAGTGAATTCCAGGCCAGCTGGGGCTACAGGGAGACCCTGTCTCAAAAAGAACCCCCTTGCTACTCCCCCAAAGTCAATGTAGAAGCTGGGCATGGTTGACCCACACCTTTAGTCTCAGCACTTGGGTAGCAGAGACAGGTGGATTTCTGTGAGATCAGGGCTAGTCCGCTCTACATAGTGAGTGCCAGGCCAGGAAGGCTACAGGGAACCCTGTCTCAACGCCCCCACCCCCACCAAGCCAATGTTGAAAATAAAAAATGGTCTAAGAAAAAAAATACCTCAATAAGCCAGGCAAGAAGGCTCATACCTACAATCCCAGCAATGGAAGGACTGAGGTAGAAGGATTAAGACTTTAAGGCCAGCCTAAGCTACATAGCGACTAGCCTGAGCTACATGGTGGTGTGAAACAATTTCCTCTGAATTGAAACATTCTCTCCTGGAGCATAAGCCCCAGGAAGTAAATAAAACTTACAAGTCTCAGATATATGAAACTTAAAAGATCCCCAAGGCTGTGCCCCTAAGGTTGTATGAGCAGTAACAACTGCTGATGAGAGGAGACTCCCCTCAGTTCAGCTGCTCAGCTGCCTGCAAATCTTGCAAGGAGCTCAGGGCATGCAGCTTTCATGAGTTGTTTCATGGGGAATAACCAAGGCTGCGATGGCCTTTTTGGTGCTGCAGGTGCCTCTGAGTCACCCACATGCTTCTAAGTAGCTGCAGTAAACTCACTGGTTCATTAGGCTAGACGGGTAGAGTTGTTTCTTTGGCCTGTCCTCAGTGCCTTATCTGTGGTCAAGAGATGTTTGTTCGTGTCTCCCCAGGAAAAGTCAAACACTGTCACAAAACAAAACAGAGCAAAGCAGAAAACAAAGCCTTAAACTATTTAAGAAGATAGGGAAGATGAGGGGGGTGGTAGTTAACAATCTTGACTGTCAACTTGACAAAATCTACAATCACCTGCAAGATAAACCTCTGGGAATGTCTGTGAGGAAGTTTCTAGATTAGCTAACTGAGGTGGAAGATTCACCCTAAGAAGGCAGCACCATTCCATGGGCTGAGGCCTCAGACTGAAAAAAAAAAGAAGCAAGCAAGATGAGGGTCAGCATTCATCTCTCTGTGCTTCCTGAATGCACATCAAATGGTGACCAGGTGCCTCGAGCTCCTGCCATGATGAAATTTCCCCTTGAACTTGGAACCAAAATCAACCTTTTCTTCCTTTGTTGCTTTTGTCAGGTGTTGTCACAGCAACAAGAAAAGTTACTAATACAGAGGGAAACAGGAGAGAAAGAAACGGGAAGCAAATATCAAGGTAGTAGACTCAGATCAACCGTGTTGATAATTACATTAAATATAAATGGTTTAAATATCCCAATTAAAAAGTAGATATTGGTGGGCATGGTGTCATACCTATAATCCCAGCAGGGTGAGGAGCACCATGAGCTCAAGGTTAGTCTGGGCTAAATAATGAAACTCTGTCTTAAAACTCTGAAACCAAAACAAAGCAAAAAATAAAAGTGAAATATTATTGTATTGGATTTTTAAAAAGACACAATTTTATCTACAAGAAATGTACTTAAGGGCTGGCAAGATGATTCAGTGAGTAGAGGCTCTTGTGTGCAGTCCTGACTACTTGAGTTCAATTCCTGATTCCACAAGGTGGCAGGAGAGTACCACCTTCTGAGAGATTTCCTCTGACTTCCACATGGTTACACACTCACACACTCGAGCACACACTAACTAAATAAACAAATAAAAATTTAAATGTAATAAAAAGAAAGCTGGTAAGATTATCTACTATCAAAGCAAATTTTGTGATACCAGTCAAGAAACAAGAGGACATAATAATCCCAAACTATGTATCCTAATAACAAATTTTCAACCTATACGACACAAAACTGACAGAAACTCAAGGAGAAATAGAGAACACAGAGTAATAGTCAGTGACTTTATTAGTTTGTGGTGGTTTTCCTTGTTGTCTGCTTTATAGTGTATCATGTAGCCCAGACTTGGAATTTACTGAAGATGACCTTGAACTTCTGATTTTCCTGCCTCCACCTCCTGAGTGCTAGAACTACAGGCATGCACCACCACACCTGGTTTATGCAGTGCTTGGGATGAAACCCAAGGCCTTATATATGTTGGGTCTCAATAACAGAATAGACAGAAAATCACCCAGGATATAGTAGCCTTGTGCACTGTATCATCTACTTCGACTTGTTCAAAATTTACACAACTTTTCACCTAACAATAACATAACACATATTGTTTGCATATGCAAAATATATTCTTTAAGGTATGCAATATTCTGGTTCCATCAATTAAAAAGGATTCAAGTTAGGAGCTGGAGAGATGGCTCAGCAGTTAAAGAGCACTACTGCTTTTTCAGAGGACTCAGGATCAGTTCCCAGAACCCACATGGTGGCTAACGCCTGTTCTTAACTCCAGTTCCAGTGGATGCTACAGCTTCTTCTGGCCTCCATGGGCACCAGGCACACAGGTGGTGCACTTACTTACAGCCAGTGCTCTTAACCTCTGAGCCATCTTTCCAGCCCCGCAAATGACATTTAAAAAAATATATTTTATTTATTATTTTTATGTGTATGCGTGTATTGCCTGCATGTAGGTAAGTGCACCAGTGTTGGGCAATGCCCGAGGAGGAGGACAGAAGAGGCTGTCAGATCCCCTGGAACTGGAGTTACAGACAGTTGTTAGCTGCCATGTGGATGCTGGGATTCGAACCTGGGTCTTCTGCAAGAACATTCAGTGTTCTTAACTGCTGAGCCATCTCTCCAGCCCCAACACTTTTTTTTTTTTTTGAGACAGGGTCTCCTTGTAGCCCCCAGCTGGCCTGGAACTCACTATGTAGACCGGGCTGGCCTCAAACTCACAGAGATCCTCCTGCCTCTGCCTCCTGAGTGCTGGGATTAAAGGTGTGTGCCAGCAGGCTGGTCCCAAGTGACATTTAAAAAAAATTTTTTTTTTAAATTTTATGTGTTTACATGTATTGCCTGAATGTAGGTAAGTGCACCTGTGTCGTGTAA
This sequence comes from Nannospalax galili, assembly GCF_000622305.1. Lineage (NCBI taxonomy): Eukaryota > Metazoa > Chordata > Mammalia > Rodentia > Spalacidae > Nannospalax > Nannospalax galili. The sequence continues at coordinate 981,295 of NW_008356263.1, forward strand.
TGCCCTCGGAGATCAGAAGAGGCTGTGGGAGCCCCTGGGACTGGAGTTACGGACAGTTGTTAGCTACCATGTGGGTGCTGGGATTCGAACCTGGGTCTTCTGCAAGAACACCAGTGTCTTAACCACTGATCCATCTCTCCAGCCCCTCAAATGACATTTTTATTTAGTGTGTATATGTATGTCCACATGTCACAGTGAATGTGTGGAGGCCAGAGAACAACTTGTGGGAGTTAGTTCTCTCCTTCAACCTTGTGGGTCTTGGTGATCAAACTCTGTTCATCAGGCTTGGCAATAAGGGCTTTTACCCAGTAAACCATCTTGCCACTCCTATGATTTATGGGTCAAATAGATCTCTAAAGGGAAATTAGAAATTCAAAACTGAAGAGCTAGGCATGGTGGCGCACGTCTTTAGTCCCAGCACTCAGAAGCAATAGCAGGTGGATCTCTGCGAGTTTCAGGCCAGCTGGGGCTACAGAGACACTGTCAAAAAAAAAAAAAAAGAAATAAGCCTGGCATGGTAGCGCACGCCTTTAATCCCAGCACTTGGGAGGCAGAGGCAGGTGGCGCTCTGTGAGTTCAAGGCCAGCCTGGTGTACATAGTGAGTTCCAGTACAGCTGGGGCTACAGGGAGACCCTGTCTCAAAAAGACCAAAAACAGAAACAAAAATCAAAGAGGAGAAATGCTTCCCAGTTAATCCAAGAGATATTAAATATTCAAATGATGTTTAAATATCCCTATATCAAAAATTGGCAAGTAAATTACAAGAAAATTGTAAATATCTATTATGAACACAAATGTAAACATCTGAATAGCACTAGGGATAAAACTCAGTTGGTAAAGTGCTTGCTCAGTAAGCATGGAGCCCTGGGTTCAGTCCCTAGCAGCAAATAAACTGGGTATGGTAGCACACACCTATAATCCTAGCATGAGGGAGGTAGAGGCAAGAGGATCAGGAGTTCAAGTTCATCCTTGGCTACAGAAAGAGCTCAAGTCAGCCTGGGTTACATGAGACCCTTTCTTAAAACAAACAAAACATTCAACCCTCCTTCCCCCAAAAAACTGAAAAAATTAAAGAGGTTAAAGAGACGGTTTAGTGTTTAAGAGTATTTGCTGCTTATCCAGAGGACCCAAGTTAGGATCCCAGCACCTACATGGCAGTGCACAACCACCTGGAACTCCAGCTCAGGAGGATATGATGCCCTCTTTTGGCTTCCACAGGCACCTGGACACATGTGTCATACACACACAGAGACACATATACATACACATTAATAAAAATAAATCTTAAAATGAAATAAAAATTCTAAACAAAAGTTTAAATTGAATCCAACAGTATATTAAAAATCTAATACATATTTATCAAACAGAGTTTATTGGAGGAAATATAGGGTTAGTTTAATATTGGAAAATCAATTTACTAATGCAATTCACTATATGAAAGCAAAATATATATCTCTCAATAAATGTGGAAAAAGCATTTGACAAAATCTAACATCCATTTGTACTTTCTGGTCTTTTGAAACAGCCTCACTATGTAGCCTTAGCTGGCCACAACTTGCAGTGATCCTCCTGCCTCTGCCTCCGGAGTGCCAGGATTACAGGTGTGTGTCATCATGCCCAGTCCCAATATCCATTCTTATTTTTCTTTTCATCTTTTATTACATTTTGGGGGGTGGGGGAGCACAGCATGCTTGCCAGAGTGCTCATGTGGAGGTCAGGAGGACAATTTGTAGGAGTCGATTGGTTTTTTTCCTTCTACCATGTAGGTTCTGGGGATCGAACTCATGTTATCAAGGCTTGGTGGCAGGTGCCTTTACCTGCTGAGCTACCTTCCTGGCCAAACATCCATTCTTTTTTATTTTCATTTTATATATATTTATTATTTTTATTTTATGTATTTGAGTGTATTGCTTGCATGTAAGTACACCTGTGTCGTGCAATGCCTACAGAGGTCAGAAGAGGGCATCAGATGCCCTGGAACTGGAGTTATGGACGGTTGTTGGCTGACGTGTGGATGCTGGGAATCGAACCCAGTCCTCTGCAAGAGCAGCCAGTGCTCTTAACCGCTGAGTCATCTCTCCAGTCCTTTTTTTCATTTTTAAAAAATATTTTATTTCAGGCTAGAGAGATGGCTCAAGCAGTTAAGAACACTGACTGTTCTTGCAGAAGACCCGGGTTTGAATCCCAGTACCAATGTGGCAGCTAACAACTGTCTGTAACTCCAGTTCCAGGGGATCTGACAGCCTCTTCTATCCTCCTCGGGCACTGCACAATATGGGTGCACTTACGTACATGCAGGCAATATACTCATACACAATAAAATATTTTATTTATTATTATTATTTGGTCTTTTTGAGACAGGGTCTCCCTGTAGCCCCAGCTGTCTTGGAACTCACTATGTAGGCCAGGCTGGCTTTGAACTCACAGAGATCTGCCTGCCTCTGCCTCCCGAGTGCTGGGATTAAAGGCGTGCGCCACCACGGCCAGCCTTATTTATTATTTTTATGTTATGTGTGTATTGCCTGCATGTACGTAAGTACACCTGGGTCACGCAAAGCCCACAGAACTCAAAAGAGTGTCGATCCCTTGGAACTGGAGTTATGGAGGGTGTCAGTTGCATGTGGGTGCTGGGAATCTGCAAGAACAGCTGGTGCTCTTAACTGCTGAGCCATCTCTCCAGCCACCCCCCCCCCTGTTTTTTTTTTCTGTTCAGACAGCGTCCCCCTGTAGCCCCAGCTGACCTGGAACTTGACCAGACTGGTGTTCATCTCACAGAGATCTGCCTGCTGCCTTCCAGCTGCTGGGATTAAAGGCATGTACCACCATCCAACATCTGTTCTTTATAAAAATTAGCAAGGAGCTCCTTCAACTTGATAAAGGACAGTTATGAAAATCTTGTGTAAGTAGCATCATATATACTGGTGAAAGTCTAAATACTCTCCACACAACATCAGGAACAATACCTATCCATTCTCACCATTACCAGTCAACATTATCTTGGGAAATAAGTCAATACAATCAGACTAGAAAAATAAATCAAAAGCACCTCGATTACAAAGTGTGTCTTTATTTCCAAATGATATGACTATGTAGGAAATCTGGAATCTTCCAAAAACTACTAGAACTTAACAAGTGGCTCTGGCAATGCTGTATAGTATTAGAATAACACACAAAAATCATTAATATTTAGAAACAGTTTGGAAATTAAAATTTAAAATAAGATTTACAGTAGCATGAAAATAGTAAAATAGAAACAAACCTAAACAATGGGTGTAAAGTATTGTACACTGAAGACTGCAACAATTGTTGAGAGTAAGGAAGATCTAAATAAATGTAGAAACATACCTTGTCCATAGACTAGAAGACTTGATACAGTCAAGATATTCATTTTACCCAAATTGACATAGAAATCCAATGTAATCCAAATAAAACCACTAGGCCTTTTTATTTTGGTAAAAACTGACAAAATTATTTGCAAATTCATTTGATAACGCAAAGGCATGGATGGCCAAACAATTATGAAAATGAAGAATAAGGGCTGGTGAGATGGCTCAGTGGGTAAAAGGTGCTTGCTGCCGAGTATGACAATGTGAGTTCAGTACTCGGGACCCACATAGTGGGAGAACCAACTCTCACAAATTGTTTTTGACTTTCACAAGCATACCATGGTATGCACCTCCCCCCATGAATAAATAAAAAATAAGTGTAACAAAATTATTTTAAAAGAAAGAACAAAGTTGGAGGACTTACATTACCTGGCTTCAGAACTATGAGCTGGAGATGCAGCTCAGTTGGCATCTCACTTGGCTAGCATGCATGATACCTTAGGTTTGATCCTCAACACTGTATAAACAGGAGTGGTGGTGCACACCTACAATTCCAGCACTTGGGAGGCAGAGGCAGAAGGGTTAGAAGTTCAGAGTCATCTTTGGGTTTATAGGGAATTCAAGGCCAGCTTGGGATCCATGAGACCCCCCATTTACTTTATCTATCATCTATCTATCTATCTCTATCATCTATCTATCATCTATCTATCTATCTAATCTGTCTATCTCTATCTATCTATCATCTATCTATCTAATCTGTCTATCTCTATCTATCTATCATCTATCTATCATCTGTCTATCTCTATCTATCTATCATCTATCTATCTATCTATCTATCTATCTATCTATCTATCTATCTATCTATCTTCTATCTATCTATCATCAC
>NW_008356263.1:985692-994656 GCF_000622305.1 Nannospalax galili
ATATTTTGGCTAGACATGGTGGCTCACAACTGTGAAGCAAAGGCAGGAAGATTGCTGTGAGTTAGTTTCAGTCCAGTCAGGCCTACATAGTGAGACCTTGTCTCAAAGAATAAAAACAAAATAACAACAAAAATAATCATAAAGTAATAGTAATCAAAATAGTATGATATTGGTATAAAAGGCAGAGTAAAGGATCAATGGGACAGAAGAAAGAGTCAATAGATAAGCTCACACATATAGAAATGACACTTTTTGGATAAAGAGCAAAGGAAATATAACAGCAAGGGTAGTCTTTTAAAGACACGGTGCTGTAACAACTGAGTATCTATTGGGGAAAAAGAAGCAACAGCAACCACAAAAGAAAAAACAAACAACAAAACCCTCAGTATAACCGACCACGCAGCCAATCAGCCAAAAACATCCTGAATCTACACTTTTCATCATCTACAAAAACTGCCTTAGAATCTGGGTACGTAGCGCAGCGGCAGAGCATGTGTCTAGCATGCACAAGGTCCTGGGTTCTCTGCACGGCACTACAAAAAATTAGATTGGTGCTCAGTGGTTAAGAGGATTTGACGCTCTTGCAGAGGATCTGGGTTCAGTTCCCAGCACCCATGTGGCAGCTTAAAACCATCTGTAATACCAATTCCAGAGTATATGATGTTCTCTTCTGGTCTCCTTGGGCACTAGGCACATACGTGGAACACATACATAAACATGCATGCAAGCAAAACATTCATGCACATAAAACAAAAATAAATATTTTAAAAAATTAACTTAAAATGGATCATGGACCTAAATGTAAGACCTAAAACTATAAAATATATAAGGAAGATCTCAACTAGGAGAGCAAACACACAGGCCACAAGAGAAAAACATGTACTGTGCTTCAGTAACGGGAGAAAAAAGTCTGCTTTTCAAAAAGGCATTGAAAAGACAAGCCAATGGCGGGGAGAAAACACTGGTTAAGCATATATGTGATAAAGCACCCCCACTACTCAGTACTAAAAAAGAAGCCATCCAATTAAAAAGGATGGTGGTGATGAGGATTTGAAAGTATCTTACCAAGAAATGAAAAGATATTCAGAATCATTAGTACTAGTGATACACAAACTAAAAGTACAGTAAGCGTCTACTACAGACCTGTTAGCATGGCTAAAATTAAAACTAGATTATTATAAGTGTTGATTGGAATGGAGAGCAACTATAATGTTCAAACACACTGACAGGAATTTAAAATGGTACAACCACTTCAGAAACAAACTATTTCTTAGGAAGTTAAACATATGCTTTTCATGTGATCCACCCATTCCACTCTTAGGTGTTTTATCCAAAAGAAATAAAAACATTTGTCAATACAAACACTTGCACATGAATGTTCATAAAATTTTATTTGCAATATCCCCAACCCAAAAGTCTATCAAGTGATGAATGGATAAACATTCTGGCAAGTTCATACACTGGAGTACAATAAAACGACATAAAGAAATGAACTATTGATACATGCTGCCTCATGGATAAATCTCAAAAAGTGAGGCGAGTGAATGAAACTAGATGGAAAGGAGCCCACATTGCACAATTCCATTTATACAAAACCTTAGAAAATGCAAAAAAAGTTATAATGACAGATATCAGATCAGTGGTTATCTGACCATGAAGGGAAAGAAGAGATTTCAAATGTGCCACATGGGAGCTTGCAGGGAGAGGGATGTACAGTTATCTTGATTGGAAGCACATGCATATGCCAAAACTGTTTAAATTGTATACTTTATTTATTTAGGTTTACTGAGGCAGGGCTTCACATTGTGGCCACGGCTGTATCCCAGACTTGGTTTAAATTTGAGGCAATTCTCCTGCATCAGTCATCTGAGTGCTGAGATTATAGGTGTGTGCCACTATACCTGGTGAGTTGATATATATATTTTATTGTAAATCAATTATACCTAAGTAAAACTATTTTTAAAATAAAGAATAAGGAAGCACACTTCTAATGACCATGTAGTAAAACAGAAATTATAAATTCAATAATACTGAGAACTGAGCCATAAATTTAACAATACTTAGAACAATACTTAGAATATCAGGAATGTCATCTCAGCATTCAGGAGGCAGAGGCAAAATTTTAAGTTCATGTCCCACATAGGATACATAGTGAGCTCCAGGCCAGCCTGAGTTACATGGTGAGACCATCTCTCAAAACAGCAACAACAAAAGCAAAGACAAACAAAAAAAAAAACTTGGAAGTGAATGGTAATAAAGATACAAAATATAAGAATGTAAGACACAGGAAAAGTGTTTTAATTAAATGGCATAGCTTTTAGAAGATGATAAAAATAACAAATTAAGCATCCAATTTAAGAAATTAGACGGGCTGGAGAGATGGCTCAGCAGTTAAGAACACTGGCTGTTCTTGCAGAGGACCTGGGTTCAATTCCCAGGACCCACATGGCACCTAACCACCATCTGTAACTCCAGTTCCAGGGGAATCTGATGAACTTTCTTCTGACCTCCATGGGCATTGCACAACACAAGTACACTTACATACATGCAGGAAATACACTCATACACATAAAATAAAAATAATAAATGAAATATTTTTTTAAAAATTAGAAGAGGATTGGCCGGGCATGGATCCCAGCACTCAGGAGGCAGAGGCAGGTGGATCTCTGAGTTCAATGCCAGCCTGGTCTACATAGTGAGTTCCAGGGCAGCTGGGGCTACAGGGAGACCCTGTCTCAAAAAGACCAAAAAAAAAAAAAATTAGAAGAGGATCAAAACAAACCCAATTTAAAAAGGAAAGATAATAAAGATAAATGCAGAAATTAATGTTCTTCAAAGCAGCATGCATGAGGAAAAGACCTCCAAGGCTTACAGTTTTTAGAAGTAATAATCACAGTCAAGGAGTGGCAATACTTCTATAATTGCAGTGCTCAGGAGGCTGAGGCAAGAGGATTGCTTCAAGTTTAAGACCAGCCTGGACTACATAGCGAGGACCAGGTGAGCCAGGACTACATAGCTAATCCTTGACTCAAACAACATGAAATAATGACATGATAAAAATGATAATTTGTTAATAAAACTTAAGGACAAAGATATAATAGAAACATGTCAGATACAGAAAAGGATACACAAAAGGTTTGCAGCTAAAGACAGAAGAGATTAGCCAGGTATGGCAGAACACACGTTTAGTCTAGCACTCAGGATGCAGAGGCAAGTGGATCTCTGTGAGTTGGAGCCAGAGCTACATGGTGACCCTGTCTCATAACACTAAAAACAAAAAAGCAGAGATTTTTTTTTGTGTGTGTGTGTCTTTTTGAGACAAGGTCTCCTTGTAGCCCCAGCTGTCCTGGAACTCACTATGTAGACCAGGTTGGCCTTGAACTCACAAAGATCCGCCTGCCTCTGCCTCCCAAGTGCTGGGATTAAAGGCATGCGCCACCATGCCTGGCTGAGATTTTTTTAAAAATAAAGGTTAGCTTCAAATTATGTGTGTCTGGACTTTATGTGCAGGTGGGTGCAAGGCTGGTGGCAGGGGCCAGAAGCATTGGATCCCCTGGAGCTGGAGATACAAGCAGTTGTGAGATGCCTGATTGTGAGTCCTGTGAACCGAACTCAGGTCCTCTGCAAGAGCAGTGTGTGCTCTTAAGTACTGAGCTATCTCTCTAGCTCCCACAGCAGAGTTTTGTTTTGTTTTTTTTTTAAAGAATATGCCAAGTGTGGTGGCACACGCCTTTGGTCCCAGCACTCAGGAGGTAGAGGCAGATTCTGTGAATTCAAGACCAGCCTGGTCTGCTGAGTTCCAGGCCAGTTGGAGCTACAGGGAGACTCTGTCTCAAAAAAGACAAACAAATAAATAAATAAATAAATAAATGAACATTAGCCTGGCTTGGTGGCACATGCCTTTGCAGGTGGATCTGTGTGAGTTCCAGACCAGCTAGGACTACACGGAGACCCTGTCTCAAAAAAAAAAAAAAAAAAAAAAAAAAATATAAAAAAAACATGTGAACAAATTTGAAAATTTGAAAATCTAGATACAATGCATGGATTCCTTTAAATGCAGTGCTCAACAAAATAGAGTAAAAGGCTCTGGGGTACAGCTCAATAATATAGTACTTGCCTAGTACGCATGAGGCCCTGGGCTCACTCTCCAGCATCACAAAACAAACAAACAAAAAATAGTGAAAAAGAAACAAGATTTAAGTGGTCTTCTGACCCACAAAAAAACAAAGTCAACGGTTTAAAATGCCCTCTCCCTGCATTCCTACAAACTTGTGACAAATTCTAACAAAATTTCAAGGAATGAATCCAAAGTCATTCAACAAACAGTAAAAGAGACCCCATTTAGTTATTTAAGGCTGGCAAACCATTAATTGTCAAAATTACACAATTACAAGCAAATTATAAATCACTGATGAACATAAAATTAAGAACCTTAAATACACTTTTCACATCAGATAAAGACAGCACATTCTTACAAAGCTCTCTATAGTTTCAGCCATGCAGTATTAAAACACTCCATTAAGGGGGCTGGAGAGATGGCTCAGTGGTTAAGAACACTGACTGTTCTTGCAGAAGACCTGGGTTCAAATCCCAGCACCCACATGGCAGCTAACAACTGTCCATAACTCCAGTTCCAGGGGATCCAACAGCCTCTTCTGTCCTCTGCTGGCATTGCACGACACAGGTCCACTTACACACATGTAGGCAATACACGCGTATACATAAAATAGAAATAATAAAAAAATTTAAAAAACAAAACAAAAACCACTCCACTAACAGTAATGGGGCTGCGGAGATGGCTCAGTCAGTCCTGCTGCAAAAGCAGGAGGTTGCAAAAAGCCGGGATAGGCACAAGTATCTGTAACCCCAGGGTAGGGGAATGGAGACAGGTAGATCCTTGGAGCTCACTGGCCAGCTGGCCTAGCCATTCTGTGCATACCAGGTTCACCCTGTCTCAAAAAACAGGGTGAAAGCTGGGCACAGTGGCACATGCCTTTAGTCCCAGCACTCAGGAGGCAGAGGCAGGTGGATCTCTGTGAGTTTGGGGCAAGCCTGGTCTACATAGCGAGTTCCAGGTAGCCAGGGCTACACAGTGAGACCCTGTCTGAAAAACCACAAAAATTAATAATAAATTAAAAAGATAAAGGTGGAGAGACAAGAAGACACCTGACTTCAACCTCTGGCCTCCACAAGTATGCGCCCCATACACAAACATAATAGACAAATACGAATGTATGTATACACACAAATAAAAAATAAAACTCTACTAAATGTAATTCAGTACACTAATAGATAAATAGATTACAGGAGAATATCTATATGATCAACTCAATAAATGTATAGAAAAGCAACATATAAAATTCAACATTCATTCATGATTAAATCAGGAAACAATCTTTCTTAACTTGGTGAAGCATAATCAGGAGATAGCTAGAGTTAATGTTCTTTCATGTTTTTTTTGTGTCGGGGGGTTGGTTTTGTTTTTGTTTTGAGGTAAGGTCTCAATATGTAGCCTTGGCTGGCCTGGAACTCTTGTTATATAGATCTCTGGGATTAAAGGTGTGCACCTCCAGGCCGGATTTATGTTGTTTTGAGAGAGAATTTCAGGTGGTCCAGACTAACCTTGAACTAGCCAAAAATGACCCTGAATTCCTGATCCTCCTGCTTCCACCTCTCAAGTGCTGGGATTGCAGGTGTGTGTTACTATACTTTAGAGGTGATATGCTGGGCCTAGTGGTGAAGTACTGTAATCCCAGCTACTTGGGGCAGGGGGGGCAAAAGTATCCATCATAAGTTCAAGGTCTGCCTGGGCTAGAGTGAGTTCAAGGCCAGCCTGAGCAACTTAATGAGACCCTATTTCAAAATAAAAAGTTAAAAAGAGAAACGGGAAGTGAGTCCTGGCCTAGTGTGTACAAGGCCGTGGTTACCCAGCACTGCAGAAAGGGGAGACAAGAAGTGATAAAAAGAACCAGCCAACCAAACAAACAAATAAATATATTGTCTATACACCAAGTCCCAGGCAGCCAGGGCTACATAGTGAGACACTGTATCAAAACAAAAGAATTCCCATTACAAGCCAGGCATGGTTGCTTACTCCTACAATCCCAAAACTTGGGAGGAAGAAGGCCTTACAAGTTTGAGGCCATTCTGGCCTACATAGAGAGGCCCTGTCTCAAAAAAAAAAAAGAGGGATGAGGGAAAAACAAAAGTAAGTACTGCCTATCACAATGCTTATTATTATACTCAAAGTATAAAGCAAGAAAAGTCACATATAAAAGAGCTAGGTGGTTCAAATAGTTGTTTGTATAAGATGGCATGTACATAGAAAAATCAAAACAAAGCAAATATCATATGCAAAAATCAGTTGTTTTTCTCACAGAAAACACAACAAAATATATAATTTACCTCCCTGCTGGCCAGCTTTCATAGCACCAGAAGGTGCTATGCAGTCTGCTGGGGGAGAAAACGCATCATTAGTCTTAGCACTAGACCCTTGCATGCTGCAATATGGACCTGCCAGACAAGATATACCCACTGGTGCAATAGTGGTACAACTGTCATGGGGTAACTGACCACTTTCTGATTGGATTTGAGGTCTGTTCCACAGGAGAGAATTTCATGCCTGGTAATGTAATCCTGGTCAAAAGCCCATGGCTAAGGTTATAGGCCCCAGGGTAGACAATGTTGTTATTTTGCTGGTCATGCTGTCAAAGGCCCTTCTAAATATTTATATATATACCCATAGACTTGGGCTGCTCTCAACTTTGATCATAGAAATTTCTTTTTGCAGTGGGCAGCAGTCAGTACAGAGACGTATAACTGGTCCATGTACTGAGAGTAAGAGGCCGAGTGCTCAGCCCTAAAGAGGACATCTATATCAACCCTCCAAAGCCATCATGGAGAATGGGAAAGAACATAAGGGCTGGAAGAGGGGAGCAGTGCTACAGAACACTGTCGTCTGGACATGACAAAACTGCGACACTCGTAAACTCACAGAAGCTGGGGTTATCTGCATATGATCAAGCCAGCAAAAATTCCAGCATAGATGCCGGAGATGATATCCAGGCACTACACCTTACAGAGGAGTGCCTCAGTGTGATGACAGCTGCTGGGGAAGGAAGGGAGACTCATTCTTTTTGGAGGATGTAGCCACTGGTGGTATTCCCATGGTGCAGTGAGTGGCCCCACACCCATATGATGCACATACAGGGACAGGAGAACCTGGATTTAGTGAGTTGTTAAAAGAAAAAGCCATGAAGTTAGGGGAGGGTATATTGAGGGGGATACACAGGAGCTGGAGGGGGAAGTGGGGGGATATGAATAATCACATTTCCTTATATACACGTATGAAATTCTCCAGAATAAAGAAAAAATAAAGGTATCATTTACAATGGCAGTAAGATATATAAATGAACCTGAAAAGGTAGGCACACACTTCAGTGGCTCATTCCTTCATTTCTTCAGTCCTTCCTCAAACTCCAATTTCCCAGTTTAATCTACTGTGACCATTCCATTTAAAATTGCATTTCCCCCTCCTAATTATTTTTATTTGTCCCTTTTTGCCATTTCCTTCCAAAAGATTTATAATTTATACAAGTAAACTATATAGATTCTAAAATTTACATGAAAACACAAAAGGCCAAAATGTTCAATATTCTCTTGAAAAAAAATTGTTATTGTCTAACTCCCTCTACAAGGGTTAAGTATTTTTGTCTACTTTGTTAGTCTTTTATATAAACCCTAAAGCTCTTATGGGGGTCTCTTGGTTCTTATCTTCTTGAGAGAAAGAATTCAATTAAGAGACTTAGGCAGTTTAAGTTTATTTAGTGGAGCTAAGCAAAGTAAACACTCCAAAAAGAGATTGTAGAGGGCTGCCCCACTGCAGGAACAGTCCAGTCAGTTCTGCATTGCGGATTTTAAAGGACGTTTTCATGAATATTCATGAGGTGCGTGGCACACTGATGGTATAATATGCCATCCCAAATAATTTTTCTCTCCCAAATCATGGTGAACCAGTCTCCCTCTTAGGGTATTTGTTCCCATGTTCCTCTAGAAAAACACATAAATGGAGGGTGTTTAAACCACAACACAAGTGGTATTAGAATGATGTCAGGTCTACTATGCACACCTGTGGGAAAATGCCCCAGTGCCTTAGTTTCTGATCTACTTGGAACAACCTGCCTGTAAACAACAACAAAAAAACATGTTTATCGATGGGTGGATTCATTGTAATATTACTCAAAACCCTAAAAGATATGTATGTACACATGCAGTTGCTGTGAACATTTATATAAGTAGATTTTAAAATTTACAGGAAAACACAATGTCCTACATTCTCTTGAAAAAATATTTAGGGAAAGTGATGGACTTGCCCTATACACTTTTCTTATATCATTTATTATTATTATTATTATTATTATTATTATAATTATTATTTATTACTATATCTCTGAGTTCCAGGTCAGCCTGGTCTACATAGTGAGTTCCAGGTCAGCTGGGGCTACAGGGAGACCCTGTCTCAAAAAGACCAAAAAAAAAAAAAAATTGTGTTACCACAGGGATTATCAAATGGCTCAAAGAAATAAAATAGTTTAGAAACAGACACACGGATAGAAGAGAACTTGTACTTCACTTCTACTCCAACCTAGTAGAAAAGGATTTATAAATGAAAAATAATCATACTGATTCCTTAATCCACACCCTCAGGTCTACATGCATCAAAAACATGTGAAAGGAAAAGCTGTGAAACTGCTGGAAGAAAACACAAAAGTATATCGTGTGACCCCAGGAAAGAAAAGGTGTTAAAATACAGAGTAAAAATCCAACCAGGCATGGTGGCGCACGCCTGTAGTCCCAGCACTTGGGAGGCAGAGGCAGGCGGATTTCGGTGAGTTCAAGGCCAGCCTGGTCTACAAAGTGAGTTCCAGGACAGCTGGGGCTACAGGGAGACCCTGCTTCAAAAAG
>NW_008356263.1:994703-1016160 GCF_000622305.1 Nannospalax galili
TAAATAGAAATGCAACCATTTGGGTGGGAGCATTTCTCAACACAGCTGCTTTGGAAAACAGTATATTAATTCTCAAAATACATACTCCAGGGAGGCAGAGACAGGTGGATCTCTGTGAGTTCAAGGCCAGCCTGGTCTACCTACTGAGTTCCAGGCCAGCTGGGGCTACAGGGAGACCCTGTCTCCAAAAAAAAAGACCGCCCCCCCCAAAACAAAGTACATGCTTCATGGCCTGACAATTCCAGTCCTACTTTGTACCCTAAAAAAACGCTTGCACCTTTACAAATTAGGAGACACAAACAAGAATGCCCATAGCACCTTTGCTCATCACAGCAAAAACAAAAAATGACAAACCATAGCTAAATACAGTAACATGCTTAATTGAAAAGAGCACTACAGCACCAGGTGTGGTGGCACACGCCTTTAATCCCAGCACTTGGGAGGCAGAGGTAGGGGACTCTCTGTGAGTTCAAGGCCAGCCAAGGGTACGCAGTGAGATTCTGTCTCAAAAACAAAACAAAATACATAAAAGAGCACAGTGGGAGGCTGCTACAAGATATCATTTTATAAAGTTAGACACAAGTACAACCACACAACATAATAGTTAGGGATTATATGATCTGTGAAAAATCATTTTTGAAGTAACAAAGTCATACTTAACCTTAAATGAGAATTAGACATCAGTTTTGATTTGTTGTTGCTGTTGCTATTGTTTTGAGACAGGCCTACCTGGCCTTGAATTCATAGATGAGCCTCCTGCTTCTGCCCCCTCACTGCCGAGATTACAAGCATGTACCACTCTGCTTGGCTATTCAGTGGTGTTATTTTTAATATTCCAGTCATTGGTAGATTCACAGGTATATATTGCTTATAGTGTTTTGTGATTTTTACTTTGCTATATTTTTCTTCTTAATGTGTCAGGACCTGGCAACATTTTTTCAGATGGAGAAAATACTTAAATGATGAAACTAGTAAGGTGGTAGAGGAAAAACCATAGGATAAACTTTTAAAAATAATCTCGCGGGGGCTGGAGAGATGGCTCAGCAGTTAAGAACACTGACTGTTCTTGCAGAAGACCAGGTTCGAATCCCAGCACCCACATGGCAGCTAACAACTGTTTGTTAACTCCAGTTCCAGGGGATCTGACAGCCTCTTCTTTCCTCCGTGGGCATTGCACGACACGGGTGCACTTACCTACATGCAGGCATAACACTCACACACAAAATAAAAATAATAAATAAAATATTAAAAATAATCTCAGGAGCCAGAAATGGTGTACATGCTTACATGCTTTTAATCCCAGTATTTGGGAGGCAGAGGCAGGGAGATCTCTGTGAACTCCAAGCCAGCCAGGGCTACATATTAGACCCTATCTCAAAAAACTAAAAATCATTATTATCTTAAGGCTAGGGGTATAGTTCAACAGTAGCGTATGCAAGTCATATTCACGAGGCCCTAGGTTCCATCCCTAGCTTCCCCAGAATTAAATAAAATTACTTTAGTGGGAAAGCCTTTCTAAACATAACAAAACTCCAGAGTTCTTGAAAAATTGAAAGACTGGGCAAATTTCATCACAAGCAAAGTTCAAAGATAACAACCAACTAGAATAAATATGTACAATTTATGACAAAGGGCTAATTTCTTTCATATAAATCACTAAGAAAAGCTGACCCTTATAGAGACATTAGCACATAACATAAACAGAGAGTTAAGGGAAACATGAAGGGGTGCCCAACCTCACTGCAAGTAAAAGACATGGAAATCACTGGGGGGGGGGGCTTTGTTATAGGAGGAAGGTGCGGAGGGTGGGGTACAGTAAGCTGTTACAGTCATTTAGCAACTCGCCTTCGATTCTTGAAGCTTTTACTTCTAGATCACTATATGCAGGCTTGAATACTGGACCTGCCATATTTCTTGATGATTTCAGTATTTATAAAGATCATCTTTTCAGCCAGGTGTGGTGGTGCACGCCTTTAATCCCAGTACTTGGGAGGCAGAGGCAGGCAGATCTCTGTGAGTTCTAGGCCAGCCTGGTCTACACAGTGAGTTCCAGACTAGCTGGGGTTACTGGGAGTCCCTGTCTCAAAAAAAAAAAAAAAAAAAAAAAAATCATCCTTTCGGTTCTCTCCTCTCCATTCCTTGAACATTTTTGTTTCCTACTGACATTGTCCCCACCTTTCCCTGGCCATATGTTATCAAAAACCTTGAAATAATCCTACCTATAGGAATCCCATTCTGTAACTCTTTCTAACTTGCAGCTCAACTCCTGTCCAGTCACCTGACTCCAACAATTCTTTGGTCCCATCTGAACCTATATCCACTCCCCCATACTCCTCTCCTTAGTCAATTTAAGTTCTGCTTCATCTTTGTAAATCTTTGTAAATACTACCTTTTTTTTTTTTTTTGGTCTTTTTGAGACAGGGCCTCTCTGTAGCCCCAGCTAGCTTGGAACTCACAGGCTGGTTTGCCTGCCTCTGCCTCCCAAGTGCTGGGATTAAAGGCATGTGCCGCCACGCCCAGCTGCTTTTCACTTTTTTATCCTTCCCAGTTTCATTGTGCTCAGCTGACAAACCCCTACCCGGTATAGCCCAAGACTGCCAAAGAAAGTTCTTACTAAATTTATGACCACAAACCTCAGATAGGCCTGGTAACCACATGAGATTTCTCCAGACCACTCATTCTTCTAGACAACCATTTCATGTTCCTACCATCTCCCTCCCCATCACCTGTTGACCTTTCTATCTCACTAAGAAAACAAAGCAATCCTAGAACAAAACCAAAAAGCAATCAGAAGATAATGTCACAAATTCCCATGTTAACCCACTTTGGAGTTCGTATTCTCTGCCTCCCTTCCTTCCCTGAATGAATGGTCTGTGCTCCCAGCTAAAACCAGTTTCTCTACCTGTGCACTAGATCCCATCCCTTTTGACAATGAAGGACATTACTGTAGCAGTTCTCCCTTTTCTTGTATCACCACGGTCCCCTTCCCTACTGGATGTCTCTCATCAGCAAATCAATAACCTAGAGTTTTCCTTGTCCTGACATTGTGCTCCAGCCACCACCCTGTTCCTATGATCTCTTTTTAAAAAATTTTTTATTTATTATTTTATGTGTATGTATTTTATGTATTATTTTATGTTATGCCTGCATGTATGTAAGTGCGCCCATGTCATCCAATACCTGCGAAGGCCAGAAGAATGCATCAGGTCCCCAGGAACTGGACTTACATATATTTGTTAGCTGCCATGTGGGTGCTGGGAACCAAACCCAGGTTCTCTGGAAGGGTAGCCAGTATTCTTATCTGCTCAGTCATGTCTCCAGCCCCCTCTGATCTCTTTTAAGTTGTTCTGCAGTTGTTTCTAAACTTTCCTGTCCCATTCTGTCTTAGATACACCCCCTCAACTCCACTGGAAATGTTCCTGTTGAGGTCACCAATGTCCTAAACATTGCAAAATCTAATGATCAATTCTTGAACAGTTTTTGACACAGCCGTCTACTGCCTTCTTTTGATATTTTCTAATCTAGGCTCTAGGACATGACACTGCCCTGGTTTCCCTCTTACCTCACTGGCAGCTTCTGTTCATTCTCCGTTGCTGGTTCCACAGTTCTATGACATCTAAATACTGGACACCTCAGGATCTATCGCTAACAATCTTCTGTGTTCTATCAACACTCATTCCCTCAATGATTTCATTCATTCAAATTTTATGCAGCCTGCATGTTTCCCTAGGATCTACCCTTCTCAACATCCTACCTGGGTGTTCAGCAAGTATCTTAAGCAAAGTATGGCTAAAACCAAACTCTCAATTTTTTAACCTACAAACTTGCTCTACCCAAACTCTTTTTCTTTTTAAAATGAACTCCAACTGTTCAAGTTATCAGATGTAAAACCCTGTAGAGGTCTTTGGATGTGATCTCTTTAACTCTGTCCCTGATTTTCTTCCTTCTCTCCTTGTATAACAAAATCCAGACACTAAACCAGCTGACGTAGTATATGCTTGTCATCCTAGCACTCAGGGGATTGAGGCTAGAAGACCATGAGTTCTTGGCAAGCTTGGGCTATACAGCAAGGCTCTATCTCAAACAAAACAAAAACAACTCAAAATAAAAATCAAATACTTCTAGACCAGGTGTGGTGGTGTCCTCCTTTAATTCCAGCACTCGGGAAGCAGAGGGTATCGAATCTCTCGGAGTTCGAGGCCAGCCTGGTCCATATAGCAAGTCCCAGGCCATTTGGGGCTACAGGGAGGACTAGTCTCAAAACAAACAAACAAACAAACCTCCTAAAATCAAATACTTCTTATAAGTCCCCTCTCCATACAAATTTACTTCCTGGTCTTAGCCATCATCATCTCTCATATCACAATCATGGCTTTACAGCTTTCCTAGCTCATCTACCTGTCTCCTATAAGAATTCATCAGCATGGCAGTTAGAGTGTTATGAGTCAAGTATATTAGTTTTTCTCATTCTTCTCAAAACTCCCCAAGGCTTCTATGTTCTTCAGAATAAAAGACAAAGTTCTTTCACTGTTACAAGTACAGCCCGTGTGATCTAGGCCTTCCCACTGCCCCAGGCACCACTTTTGAAATAACATCCTCTACCCGCTCCCTGACTGCGGTCACGGTCACGTGGGCCTCCTTGCTGTTCCTTAAGGACAAAGGACACATTTCTGCTAAGAACATTCTTCCTCTAGATACAAACATGGTTTGCTCCTTTATTTCCTTCAGGTCTCAGCTTAAATTACATATTTTTAGTGAAGACTTGAACACTCTAAGACCGCAGTACTCTCTTCCTAGGTATTCTCTGAGCTTTCTTGATGGCTTGTTTTCTCCTTAGTGTTAGTTAGTATCATCTCCCGTGCTATATGCTTTGTTCACTTTGTTAGATTATAGCTATCTCCCTTTACCAAACTATAAGTCCAAGAACACAAAGCTTTTTTTGGTTACTGCTTTAATTCATAGCACACAGAAGAGAGCAACACAGAGAAATGCTTAAAAATTACTGAATAAATAAATACTTGATTGGCTGGAGGGTGGGAGACAAGGGTTCTCAAAATTACTGATATGAATGCAATTGATATAATCTCCACAGGTCAATTGACAATAACGACCAAAATTATAAATGTATGTGTCTCTAGCCTAGCAACCCTCCTAATAAGGTTTTCCACATACATTTACATATATGTGAAATAACATATGGATAAAATAATTTGTTTTTTTTAAATCCCTGAAAACAGCCCAAATATCCAGCAACAGCAGACAATTTAATGAACTTCCAGTATATACATATAATAATGAATCTTTTGCAGTAGCAAAAAAAAGACTGCTTGTGTCCTGATATAAATTCCCAGATATATTCTTTGGTTTTTTAATTTTTAATTTTCTGGTCTTTTTGATACAGGATCTCCCTGTAGTCCCAGCTGTCCTGGAACTCTCTCTGTAGATCAGGCTGGCCTTGAACTCACAGAGATCTGCCTGCCTCTGCCTCCCGAGTACTGGGATTAGAGGTGTGATGCTTTTTAAAGAAAAAATACTGAAAAATATGTTTAATATGCCATTATTTTCATAAAATGAAGGGAATGATACAAAAAGAATACAGCGCACACCTCCATTTCTTCGTATGTGTACAGAACATCTTAGAAAGGACACACAAGAAACTGGTGACAATGGCTGCTTATTTGAAGGGGAAAGGGATGCCTGGGAGATAGGTGGAAGATGTTTCTTATTACTCCTTTTAACATGATCCTTCTGAATTCTAGAATCTTGTGAATGTTTTATTTACTAAAAAGAGAGTAAGATATGGCTATGTTCTTGTATGGAAAAATATTTAAGATACATTGTTTTTAAAGAGCAACGTGCAAGGGCGTGTACAGTGTACAGTGTGCTCATGGGGACAGCACACTTCACCCCTCATTTGTGCTTTTCCATCTTTTGGATTTTGTATGCATTTCCATGAAAAAG
Organism: Nannospalax galili; assembly: GCF_000622305.1. NCBI lineage: Eukaryota > Metazoa > Chordata > Mammalia > Rodentia > Spalacidae > Nannospalax > Nannospalax galili. The sequence goes on from NW_008356263.1 coordinate 1,000,665, forward strand.
AAATATATAATTTAAAAAATAAGACCCAAGGCGAGAACGTATGTTTTCTCATGAATCACCCCGGAAGTCCTAAGACAGCACTTTTCCAGGGAAGGAAACTTGGACATTCAGAGAAGCCAAGTCAAACAGCACAGAAAAGCAGAGATTTCCCCACTGCAGCCCATGCTGTCTGCAGCCTCTCCCTGGATGCTACTTTGCAGGCTCCCATCATTACCCATACTTCCTATAATATCCTTGGTCTTCTATGTGTCAGGAACTACAGCTCTAGAAAGTTTATCACAGAGACTTCCCTCAGCAGGCCACAGTTGGCACCTCTCTGGTCCCTTAGGAGTATCTCACTGGGCTCAGAGTCACTCACATACTGCCCCAGGGGCAGGGGGGGCCCTCTCTGTTTTTCCTTCTGTCCTGCACGCTCAATCCAGGCACCCTCCCCAAGCCTGTACCTGTCAATAATGACTGGGTCTGAAGGCGTCTCATTCCGATTACCACAGCTCTTGCGGTCACAGCACCGGCTGAAGGAAAGAGGAGCGCAAAAGTGAAGCAGTGAGAGAAAGGAGTGTGAGTGCCCCAGTGAGAGAGGGTGCGGAAGCTCTTTTTCTGGGTATGGTATTCCTATGTGCAAGGTTCACTCCCGGGGGTTAGGGAGGAAGGCAGGGAGGGTCTTGGCAGCCTAGTAGTAGGGATGTGGTTAGCCATGTAATCCTTGCCCCACCAGTGCACTGCTGCTGGAGCACTGAGGACAGGACAAAAAGCAGGCCACCTACAGAGTGTTTCTCACTGTTAGGTTTTCAGATTGTAAATATGCAGCTCATGGATGATCACAAAGTAAACCTTCCCCTGTAAGCCATTTCCAGACCCAGGCCTGCTCCATGCCCATTAATCCTCCTTGAGCCATTCCATGTCACACTCTTCTCAAGGGTGGCCACTGTCTCAACCACAAGTTCTTAAACACTATTTTCTCTCCCAAGCATCAGGAGCTGCCTCAGAGGCCCTGTACAACTGGCATCTCCAGGGGAGCCAGGAAATACTGAGCTCTGGGTAGGGGGAAGGGAAGCTAAAAGCTTCATCCTCCTCCCTGCCCCAAGCCTATCTGAACTAACTGTCCTGCCCAGCAGCTCTCACCAAGGCAGAGAGGCTTCCTAAATCCCCAGCCCTGCCCCCACCTCCCCAGAGAGCTTGTCCCTTGGGCTTTATTAGTTAAGCTTCCAGGAGCAGCAGGAGGCATCTTTTGCAAAAACACTTGGAGAAGTCACATAAACAGGCTAGGCTAATGGGGCCTCAAGGACCCTCTCTCCTGCCCATGCTGTGCCCAAGGGCCTCGCCCCTCCCCTGCCCAAGCTTCTCCAGGGAGCTGGGGGTGCTGTGAGATACAGCAGGGCCTGACAGGGAATCTGGGCTACATCTTGACAAGAGGCAAGGCGTAGGTGACATAGCCCATCTTACCTGCACATGATCTCATGAGTGAGCAGTACTCGGCACATTTCAGGGTTCTTGTCCTGCCCCTCATAGATGATAGCCTAGGGGAGAGGGAAGTGTGCAGGCTGCAGAGAAGGAGGCTCCTCTCAAGTTCGGGTGGCAAGCAAAGGTGGACCTGTGGATCCACACTGGTATCTCCTAAACCCAGGCCCAGGGGAGGCCTTACCCAGGGAAGATCATGTTCTTTGCTTTGCTCTGGGGAGTCCAGGGGTGCAAAGCAGGAAGTTGGAGCCTGGTTGCTCAAGTGGCGATCTCCCATATCCCCAAACTAGGACCATCACCATGGAGGCAAGAATGGCATGAGGTCTGCGGACTCCCTGCTGGTAGGGCAGATATGCTCCTAGCTCCAGCCTACATCATGCTCCTCCCTGACCCACCCTGCATCCTCCTCTGCACAGGCTGTTCTGTGCTCCTAGTGGGCTCTGCTTCTGCTTCTGTGGACTGTCCCTCTCAGTGAGTCCTTCCAGCTAATAAAACCCATAGGCCACAAAGCTGCCTCAGGCCAGTGTATCACATTGTAGCCCCTCTTCCCTAGTCTCCCAGTGTCCCTCTGCCCTGAGCAAGAAGTGAGTTTTCCAAACTGCAAATCTCTCTTCCTAGTCTGTTACCCTCTGGGTCTCCCAGCCTTCCTCCACTTGTGGACCCTTTTTTCTCTGAGCTCCCACACTCATGTCTCACATAGTCTTATTTTGCCATTGCTTGGTCTGCCTCTCCTACAGGCTTTCTGGACATAAACTGTTCTTTCTTTGCCTTGGGACTAGGTGGAGGCTACTAGAAACTTCTGGCCCTACAAGTGTGTGCAAGTTGCCACATTTCATTCCAGGGCTACTAATCTGGCCCATTTACAACTCCAGCCCCTTCTGACCAGCATGTTCAATGTTTATGAAAAGACTTGAGACTCAGACCTGCCTCGCGGAGTCCATCAGATTTCAGTTTCCCGAGATGCTTTTGCTAGTGCCAAGCCCTCTTCCTGGGATCAGCAGGATGTTGAGTCTGCAGTGCAACCCCTTTTGCAGTTAGTGGTGACTGTGAAGGTCTTTGTCTTGAGAACTGTTCTCAGTGGAGCTGCCTCTACTGTGTTCATTTGCCTAAGGAGTGGTCCCCAGCTAAGGACTGACTGATACAAGTGAAAAATGCTGGTCTCCTTGTTTGAAGGAAGCCAACTCTGGAGCCATTCCTTTTCTAGTGATCTCTGTGGATCAGGCTGAGGCTGGACTCCACCTGCTTGCGGAGTGCCTTCCTGCCCAGCTCTTCTTCCTCTCCTCCTGAGGAGCCCTGACAAACTACATGCACTTGATTTTCTGTCTAAGGTGATGTTGCTAGGGACTATGACCTAAACCCTGGTCTTTGTACAGACAATTTCTTTTCCAGACTGGAAGAAAAGAGCACAATTTTTCTACCATAGGCAGCGAACTGCGGGAGCTAGACCAGTGAGCATAAAAGGCATAAGGGAGCAGGAGAGGGTCAAGGATGTTCACTCAACCCAAGTGGAGGATACGCCTAAGCATCCCCCAGGCTGGCTCACCTGCTTTGACATGGAGTCAATGAGACGCACATAGAGGTCTTGCTCTGTCCGAAGTCCTAGAGTGGGAAGGTGGAGAGGGCTTGCTGTCAGGGGATCACTGAGATGAATATACTCATGCTCTCCCCAGCCCTGAGGAGGGGCATTAGGTGCCTCAGGGTCAAGGCCAGATTTTTGGTCAAGACCAGAGACTGCTTACCATTGTTATACACCAACCGAAGGCGGTAATGAATCCCATTGTTGGTCTTTTCGGTCCCTGGCTCCTACAAGGACAAGACAGGAGGATGTTCAGGGACCCTCCAACCTCCTTCACCCACACGCTTCTTCACCTATACCCTCCTCCCTAACCCCACCATCCTTCTCTGCCTTCCAGCCATTCACCCATTCTTTTTCATTCATTTATCAATCATTTATCCACTCGTGTGTGTGTGTGTGTACACTGGGGTCCCTGAAGCCCTCCCATCACTCCCAGTGCTAGTCCCAGGACAGCCCATGGGCCTCTTACGCGATCCTTTTCCACAAAGTCGATGAAGGCTGTGCGCTCCACCTCCACGGGCTGTCCCTGTCGGTCGTACATGGCCAGCACGAAGTGGAAGAAGTTGGACTTCCTGAGGTTGGAAGGGGGCTGCTTTTCAAAATGTGCTCGTGCCAGGCCCACGCCACTGTGGGAGGAAAGGAACTGGAAAACCACTGGAAGGTTCCTTGGGTGAGAAAGACACCAATGACTCTGGCCCCGATTAGGTGGCTAGCCAGGACTGGGCTTCGACATGTCAAGAGTTTGGGCAAGAAAACAAATTAGACCAGGACCATAACAGTTCCAGAAAGAGACCTCCCAGCACTGAGGCCACCTCAGCTTGCTCCCTTGGGAGCAAGGGGCACCACAGGTGCTGCATGGAGTCATCTAACCATCTCTTCTCACTGTAGGCTTTTCCTAATATGGAAGCTGCGTATTAGGTCATCAAAGGGTACCTCTGAAGTTGTACAACAAATTTCCCACTGAACCCCAGACTGCAGCTTCTGTGAGCTTATCCACCAGGCTATCAGAGACACTGAACTGGTTTCCCGGCTACTAGTCTGCCCAGCCTGGACCTTGGGCTATGGCTGAAGGTGGAGAGTAACCTTCCTGGTATAGTGAGACAAAACTCCAATTTCAAGAAGTATAGCATGGGTCCTGGGCAGGAGGACCTCCTAGACTGGCTTTAAGAAAAGGCTTTCTCCTGACTCATCAGAAACCTTGCTCAGAAGCAAGGCCAGGCTAAGAGCAGGAGGAAGAGTTTAGGAAGGCCTCATTCACCAGATTGCTCCTAAACTCCAGTGGGGCACTGAGCTCTGCAACAGGTGGTGCTGGAATTAAATGCCTGGAAGAAAAGGGAATTCACAGGCAAAGAGCTGGAACACAGGGACAGAGTGGTAGGTGTCCATCCCCAAAATGTCAACATATGAAAGACAAAATAGAAGCTACAGAAGAAAACAAATCTGTTTTGGTTTTTAGTAGTTTTGCTTGTTTTTTGAGATAGGGTCTCACACTGTAGTCTAGGCTGGCCTGGAACTCACTATGTAGTCCAGGCTGGCCTCGAAATTGCTGCGATCCTCCTGCCTCAGCCTCTCAAGTGCTGGGATTGTGATGTGAGCCACCACACCTGGCAAGAAAAAGGATAATAATTCTTTTTGTGGGACATTGGAGAAGACTTCATGGAGGCTGTGGCTTTCCCTGATCCCTAAGGAGAAAGTATGAACTCAACAAGTGGAGAAGGAAGACAACAGAACAAACAGCCCAAGCGATGGCTGTGAGGGCAAGTGTCAGTGGGTCACAGATTTCAAAAAGCCCAACAACGGGCTAGGATGGAGTTCAGTTGGAAGAGGTGGAACTGACAGAAGGCCTGGGTTCAGTCCCCAGCACCTTGGTGCACACCAGTAATCCCAGGACTCCAGAGGTGAAGCCAGGAGGATCAATTCAAGGTCATCTTTGGCTACATAGTGAGTTGGAGGTAAGCATGAGATTCTCAAAGAAAGAAAAAGAGGAAAAAAGAAAGAAAAAAATGGGGCTGGAAGATGGTTCAGTGGTTAAAGCATTTATCATGCGAATGTGATGACCAGGCTTTAGATTTCCAGAACCCACATAAATGCTGGGTGGGTGTGGCAGCCTACCTATAACTTCAGTGCTTGGAAGGCAGAGACAGAGGATCCTCCTGTCTAGCTAGGTGGGCGAGCTCTGGGTTCAGTTGAGAGACTGTACCTCAATGAATAAGGTAGAGAGCAATGAAGGAAAACTCCAGACATCAACCTCAGGTCTCTAAATGCATGTGCACGTATATGCACATGTACACATATACACATGTATGCCCACACACATGCAAACATATATATATACACACACATGCACACCATGTACACATATGCTTGGGAGTAAAAAGTGAAGCAAGGAGAGAAACGTTTTACAGTGGAAGTTCTTGCTGACCATGAAGAGACACAAATACTACGTAAAGTTTAGACTTTCTTCTCTGGGCCAGGTCTTCCAAAGCATATTTCTTAACAAGACTTGTGGCTCCTGATTCTCCCTTTAGAAAAGAGTGCTGTGGTCAACTGCTGGGAAATGTGATTCACAGCACATAGGGGAATTTATGAAAGCCTTGGGACGTTTGTAAGAACAGACCTTGCTTCAGGAGGCTCAGGCCAGTGTTCCCCATGTGTTAGGTGTCCAGACTTCAAGATGATGGTTCCCAAGGATTCAGCCTCTCGAAACTCATGCCCTATTGTGTTACAACTGGTCTGTGTGGCCAGAAGAATATGACAACAATCATAGCATATGACTTCCAATGCTAGATCATAAAAGCACTGTAGCTTCTGTGTTGTTCTTTTTCTTAGATCATCACTCAAGGGAAGTCAGACCAACTGAGAAGGGGTGGCTCAGTTGGTAGAGCACCTGTCTCATAAACATGAAGACCTAAGTTTTGGTCCCCAGAACCTACATAAAAGCTGGGCATGGTGATATGCACTTGTAATCTCAGCAATGATGAGATGGGAGGCAGAGACAGGGGGAATCCCTGGAGCTTGCTGGCCAGCTAGCCTGGCCTACTTGGTGAAGTTCCAGGTCAATGACAGACACTGTCTCAAACAAAAGGTAGAACATGCTTGAGGAATGATATCTGAGGCTGTTCACTGACTTCCATATGCATGCCACACATGTGCCCCCATACATGAACATATACACAAACACGTGCGCATGCGTGCACACACACACACACACACACACACACATATACACACTAGCATCCCAGATGCCCATCGGTATGCCACTGTGACAATAACTACTAAATTAATTCTACTTAATGTTTTGATATTATTCAAAATCAGGAGCCAGCAAGATGAGTCAAGAAGGCGAAAGATGCTCGCTGCTGGCCTGAAAACCTCAGTTCAATCCTAGGAGCCTACATGGTGGAAGGGGAGAACTAAACCCCACAAGTTGTCCTCTTATCTCACTCTACATGTGCACTGTGGCATACACGAGCAACCCCCCACACCAAATAAATGAATAAATGCAAAATAAAAAAATCCTACTTGGCCGGGCGTGGTGGCACACGCCTTTAATTCCAGCACTGGGAGGCAGAGGCAGGCGGATATCTGCGAGTTCAAGGCCAGCCTGGTCTACATAGTGAGTTTCAAGTCGGCTGGGGCTGCAGGGAGACCCTGTCTCAAAAAGACCAAAAAAAAAAAACCAAAAACAAAAACAAAAAACAACCAGAAAACCAACTTATTGTTTTCCTAGGCTTCAAGCTAAGCCACAGTATCTGAACTATCAGGACATGAGGGCTTGCTATGTTTTCATTCATACAGATTATAGAAAATAACAAACAAAAACTTCTTCCCTAAGAATGCATTCTTGGGAGCCACAGTGGCCATGTAAATGGGCAATTTAGGAGGCAGAAGCAATGGATCTTCTTGTCTCCAGATGAAGATGGCAAGGAGGGGCCACCAACACTCTACCCTACCCAAAGTTCCTTTCTCCAGGGCTGTCATCCTCCTCTATTCTTCCCCCATTCCCTCCCTGCCAGGCTGCAGTCCTTTCAAGTGCAGGACTTGACCACCCTTGGTCCCCTTCTCAACCTGGTTGGTAGGCAGGGAAGCCTGAAGAGGGCTTTTGATCACAGCAGGTCTCTGATTACTATGGATGAATATGCTAATGAGACACCAACTCTGAGCTCTACCTTCCTGCTCACAGGGCCAGCTTAGTTTGAACTCTACCAGGTTTCAAGGACCACAAAGTGAAAAACGACTAAATGGGGTGGCCTTATGGAGCAATCCCATCACTGATACCTTTATTCTCTCATTCTGAGTCTGAGAGGTTCTCAGACAGTGGGGAAGAAGAGTGGAGAGCAATAAAGGCCTTGGTGGGGAAGAGGATGCTGAGAAACAACAGCTCCAGACGGCTCCACATGCTCTTTCCAAGCAAAAGCTCTTGCTTTGCTCAGGCCAAATGCCAAGCTGGTGCAGAGGAGACAGATGGAGGCCTGAATTTTCTTTCCCATTCTATTCCTCTTGGCAAATGTCAGTCAGTCCAGAGTCCTGGCTACCCCTTGCTCCTGCCAGGCTCCTGAGATCCAGTCCTGAGAAATGTGGTATAAACCTTAAGCCAAACTTCCTACACTGGGCCTGTACTCCCTGTGGGAGAAGATAGTTTAGGAGAGAGGGCACAGGGATTAGGGGAAGAAAGCCGGCTCCCCTAGGGGCCATACACCAGTATTCAATGCTGAGGAGTGGGGTGTGGCATGTAGGAGCTGAGTCATTTCTCATGCCTGTGCCCAGCCTCACAGCAGGATCTCACTTAGCTTAGCTCTAGTCCTCATGATACAGCCTGGAGCAGCACCCCACCCTCCACCCCAGCTCAGGCTCACAGGCTTCCACCGGACAACACCAACTAGTTGACATTTCCAGGATGGGCTCATCACCATGCACAACCACAGGATGATATTAATAACAGCCTCACCTCCCTTCAGACCAGGGGAGGCCAACAGAATGGAAGATGCCTGCTGGGTACATCCTTTGCTTCTTGCTGGAAAGGCTCCAGTTTACCTCAGTCATAGCCCTGCCAAATAACTGAGAAGACTGGGGCAAAATGAGGTAATATTTTGTTCAAAAGGCCTTCTAGTATTTTCTAGGTGCCAGATACAGAATACACAAGGAACAGCTTGTAGGGAGGAACAGAAGGTAGACTGGACTTTGTCTTTCTTCCCTGATTGTCCTCATGGCCACTGCACCTGTAACTGTAGTAGGTGACCAACTGATCAACAGCTGTTAAATGGAATTGCAAGCCCCAAAGGGAGAAGTCTGGGGACAAGAAAGAGGGATTTTTGCTTTTCTTCCCTTGGGAGTAGCTGCTGTTCTTGTTATGAGAAAACAAACCACAGTTAAAGAATGGAAAGAAACAAAAATGTATTCAAACCACTCAAGAGGTTTCCACTGGTCTGAGTGTCTATGGCCCCTATGGGAGTACATGTAGTGGTGAGTCCTCTTTGCTCTATCTTAAAGACAGAGAGATCCAGTCCTGAGAGCAGAAGGAACAGCAGCCAGGGTTAATGTCTCTGGTTATGTGGTCTCTAAAGTGGAGCTGCCCAAGACAACCACTGAAGGGTAGGAAGAAATGTGGAGATGTCTATTGATATGTATTCTTTATCTAAAAGAAAGAAAGATGAAGAGATGGGAGAGCAGAGCCAAATGTTTCATTTAAGTTCTTCTAGAATCAGACACTGAGGTAAATACTCAAGTATCAGTTTTTTGGGCTGATTCCAAGAACTACGGGGGTGGGGTGAGACAAAGACAGGAAGGCAGCCCACCAGCAAGAGTACATTTTCAACAAGATGCCATCGTGGGTAACCACAGCTCAAGCCCCTAGAGAACTATGAAAACACACAGAAGCATATTTCAGAGTTATCCCACCCAAGCCCTGGGTCAGGGACTAAGTATCTGTCTGGCAACTCCAATCACCGTGAGCTTCTAGGACTGTTGTTTCTTCTTCTTTTTCTAAAATTTATTTTATTTTGTGCATGGACTAGGGGTGAGGCATGCCTGTGGAAGCCAGAAGGTATCAGATTCCTTGGAGCTAGAGTAGTATGGTATGAGCTGGCTGGTATGGGCACTAGGATTTGAACTCCGATCCTAATGACTGAGTTCTTAATCACTGAGCCATCTCTCCAGCCCCTGGCTGCTGTTTCTTCTGCCCTTCCAGCTGCTGTATGTGAATGTGAGCAGAGCAAGCTCTGACCTCCTAAGCAAGTTTTCAAGCATCAGGAAGCACATGCTAGCTGAAGCAGACCCTTTACCAAGGGTTCTGAAGGGGTAGAGGTGGGTTTCAACTGTTAGCCACACAGAAAGATGAAGTATGAAGGAAGCCAGGAGAGCCTGGGGGTAGCTTGGCAGATTCCCAGTTTATGACAAATGCGAGTGAGCACTGACCTATCCAACATATGTACTACTGGAGCCTGCAATTCAGAGACATTTCTTTCACTTAGCATCAGAAGAAACAAAGCCTGCCACATAAGCACCGTTAATAAGCACCCTGGAGAGCTCTGAGGTGGTGGAGAATTTGCTCTGGTGTTAGAGAACCCAGACTCGGGAGCATTCACTTCAGTATTTCTGATATGTTCTATCTTCTGTCATTACACAGACCAAAGTTAAAGGAGACATTCTGTGACACCAGAAAAGATTTAGTTTGCACAGATATTCTTTGGACATAAGAGGCCAGCCTCGTAGCAAGCTTGGATATGCCCAGGCTTACTAAGCACTGTGTTGGGATTCTAAGGTCAAATGGACAACAAGGACAACATGACCTTTGTAGCCTGGACTACTAAGGTGACCTATACTCCAGAGCACATAGGAATGCTAGTGGGACATGGTAAGGCAACAGAGTGCCTGGCTGCTATCTCTGAGACCACTCAGCAGGTCCCTGGAGATGCTCCCTTGTAAAGCTAAGCAGGATGTTCCAGGGGTCTCCTGGCATCTATGACTCTGCCAAAGTTCTCTTGCAGACAAAGCCCCTGTCTCAGTCTCCCTTCTCTATTCACAAGACACTAATGGCTCTTTGATATTTCATCACATGCTTACTATAAATATGAGCAATTAGACAATAACCATCCCCATCCCCCAAGGACAAGTCAAGTGACCAAAATGTCCCCCTGGGAACTTCTGCCTTCTGTTTTCTTCACCAAATTCTTGCTCACCTTGACAACCCAAGGTTCTGAGCAGCATTTTGGCTTGAGCCTGATTTATCTTCAAGCCTGGGATGCTGGGATAATGGACACAAACTAGTCATCAACAATGGAAGGAGGCTCTGCTGACCACCCTCTACCTCCACCAGAAGGTGAAGAGAACAAAAAACATGCCTTCCACATCTTACCCCTGGTTTAAGTTTGCCTAAATTTCTTCTCTGCGGAATCCACCCCTTTTAATTCCCATCCCTTCCACGGCATCACAGGTCCCTGCTCCTTTCTTCTACATCCTTTAAGCATTTCATCGGTGCCCATGCTCCCCAACAGGCATTCCTATGCCCCTGGGACTGATAGTGATCGTCATGCTGGGCTTCCTTCAAGCCAAGATGTCGGCCCTAGTCCTGCCCAGGCCCCAACATGCCCAGAACCGGGCAATGTTGCAGATCAAAGACAATAAAAGCAATGACACACTCATCTCAATGGTTCCAGGAAAGGCCTGGTAGCTAGGCAGCTAGAACCTGTGTGGACAAACCTGTAGGAGAGGTAGTTTGGGGCAGTGAAGGCTCCAGATCTCTCCTTCCCACTGCCCCAGCACCAGCCCTAGGAAATCAACTTAGTGCCCTGGTTCTGAATGGTGGGAGGGGAAGAAAACTCACTAGTATGCTCTACCACTCTCCTCCTGGTCCTCGGACCCACCTACAGGCTACCGATCCCATTTCTCTTCTGCCTACCCTCAAACCACCCACCCAACAGGCCTGCCTGCAAGCCTGGTTCTAGGCTGAGGAGCAGCTATTAATTATTAAAGCGAACAAAAGCATTTCCTAGCAGGGAGGCTGGCCTGCGGCTGCTTACAGGAAAAGCAGCCCCAACTGGCTTCCTTCTCCTAGGTCTTGCGTGTGTGTGGGGACTGGCTTGTGGAAGAGGGCAGGCCTGGGTCCTCTAGGGATTTCCTGAAGGGGTACGGCTGGCTTAGGCCCTCCAGAAGTACTCTCAGCCAGGGAAGCACATCAGGAGAAAACAGCTAACCATACACTGAACCTACAAGCAGGAAAACTTGTCTACAGAAGAGTCTGAGAAGTGGGCTGGTGCTTGGTCTGAGGGTCTCAGAGATAAATTTCTAATGGTTCGGGGCAGAGACAGTTTTACCAATGACAGGGTCCTTGAGTAGACTTCCTTGGTTGGAAGGCCCTAGCACAGGGAGAGGAGACCTTCTCACCAGCTTTCCTTCCCGTCCTCTGGGCGGGTATGCAGTTCCTCTTCTTTCCCTACTTCCTAGGCCCAGGGTTTTCCTTCTGCTGGCAGAGCCTCCCTCACTGACCTTAGAAAACCTTCCGGGCCTTTTCCTCCCTGCCTACGTTCTGTAAAACCTTGGCATTTTAAAAAGTATTTTATTTATTATTTTTATTTTATGTGTACGAGTGTGTTGCCTGCACGTATGTGCGTGCACCCATGTTGTGCAATGCCGTGGAGGTCAGAAGAGGGCTTCGGATTCCCCTGGAACTGGAGTTAAGGACGGTTTGTAGCTGCCATGTGGGTGCTGGGAATTGAGCCCGGGTCCTCTGCAAGAGCAGTCAGTGCTCTTAACCACTGAGCCATCTCTCCAGCCCCAAACCTTGGCATTTTTATAAAGTCCAAGTTGTAAAATTGGGGAGAGGCAGCTGAAGGATGTAGAGTGGTTCCTGGAGCACACCGAGGTGAAGAGAAGAGCCCCGAGGAAAGGGCTTTTGGAGCTACCTAAAATGTACTTTGCTGTCTTCTGAAGCACTCATTTGGCAGAGTACAAATAGAAAACATTTTGAGGTGGAGCTGGGGTCTTCAAGGGTACTAATGCTTTATTCAGTGGGTTTGTGGTGCTGAGGACAGTGGGCACTGTTTTAAGAGAAAGCAGGTCTTACTGGCAGTCTTGCAAATTCTCCAACATGGTATGCCACTATCATACAGAAGCTGGGAAGGAAGGAACGCTGACTACCCAGGAAGTGGGGACCTGTTGACAACAGCCCCTTCTGGCTTAAAGTAAGCATTTTTAGTCAGGTCTAAGAACAGTTCTGCTGGGCAGGGTAGGAGGACACAGAAAGAGTAAGTGCTGTGGTGGGGCGGGTCATTTTACTGTTTTTTTTTTAATCAGGGCACAGACATTATCAGAGAAAAGTACTTTAAAGTCAGGTATGGAGGTATATACTTGTAATCCCAGCCTTTGGGAGGCTGAGGTAGGATGATCATGAGTTTAAAGACCAGCCTGGGCTACACAATGAGACCCCTTATCAAAAACAAAATACCTTGAAAATATTGCTTTGGTTTGTAACGCATAGACGATAGCTTGGGGGAAGTGGTGAGTTACAGTACAGAGCCAGGAGTCTGAATTATCCTTCAAGCCAGTGAGAAAAGGGACCAAGGACACAGAAGTTTCATTGTGGTGTCTGGGGTATTGAAATTGAGATTAGGAATAGAGAGTGGGACATCTAAGCTTTGAAAACCAGGTGGCTGTGGGGTAAAGGTGAGGAAGGCATAAACAGCAGCCCTTCACTCCAAGCAGCCTTGCAGGACAGTGAAACCAGGCAAAGGATGAAGAGGAAGGGGAGTACAGGAGATGGGTATTCCTTCGTGCTGGTTTGGGAAGGGAAGACTTGAGTAGAGGACCGGTTGAGGGACAACATACAAACAAGAGAAATGACAAAGTGAGGAAAGATGAGGAGCAGGAATTGGTTTCCCTCTCCAGAAGTGGGAAAAAATCACCAAAATGTTTGAGGACTCTCTATATCCTAGGACTGGGGTTTCCAGACTTGGGGGCAAGCAAGCCCATGTACTTTTTAGAAGAAAGCTGCTTTCTAACTGCAAAAGCCCATGAGCTTCATTCAGTGATGTGACCCTGGAGACTCAGAATGGACAGTTCAAGCTCACTCAAGAACCTCTCCCTGGGCAGATGTTTCTGTTGGTGACTGAACCCTGATGCTGAGAGCCTCACCCCAGATTTTCTGCCTCTTCCCAAACTTCAGAACACCGTCTCGTTCAGTCCTGCTTCCGCCTTATCTAACCTGCTGGCCCTAAGCAGGTGTAGAGGAAAGTCAGAAAGAAATGGGAACTTCGAACTTACACACTCCACTGTAACTTCCCACAACCATCTCGAGTTAAAGAAAAATGCCAAAGCTAACAGAAAAGGAGGCATACAGAGTTATAAGCATAATACGAGAAAAAATGTTAAAGGGAAGAATGATAGGAAGGATATATACTAAAATGCCAATAGCAGTTGTGTTAAACAGGTGGAACTTGGTTTTCTAAATTTTAGTTTTTCTAGAATATGGTTAGGTCATGCCTAAAACTTACAGAACTGGGTTCATCTTTAATACCCTTCTTTGTCCCAGAGAGGTCACCCAACAAAGTCTAGCATTCTCCCCCAACACAGTGAAGACAGGTGTGCAAAAACACTGTTTCAGTTGGTCTACAAAACACCTGTGTGTCTCTTATTGTGTAAGGTTGGGGTGTATTACAAGTGATATCACCTGGACAGGTCTGAGTATGTGAGTGGGGCTGCTGTACCAGGCCTGGTCTGCTTTGGCAACCCCATCAGACTTCCTTCAGCTGCTGAATAGCAGCTGCTTTAATTTCAGGAAGGTCCAATGCCCACCCTGCCCTAGTAGTCTGCATACAGTCCCTTCTGAGTGTTAAGCCCTGGATTGACAATATTTAATCTCCAGCCTGTGCTCCCATGGGAAGCTAAGTGTTACAAAGCCCAAGTTTCAGGTGCTGTAGTGACTGGATTAATGAACCTTTAAAGTTCTCATCCTAATGTGGTAGTCCACCCATTACCTAGATCTCCTGCCTGGACTCAGGAGCCAGAGGAGATAGTACTAGTTCCGAAAGGACTTCCTGCCTTCCTTAGAACCCACCAAAGCCCTTACTCAAGCGGAGTCAGGCCCCATTTATAACTCTAATCAATTCCCACGGGCTAACTGCCCACCAGTTCTTCGCCACTTTTCAGCCCCAGCCACATCTCTGGCCTTGCTCATCCCCATCTCCTAACTCTTAGAGGCATGAAAGGGGGAAAAAAAAAAAAAGGAGGGGGGCAGGCTTTCTTGCTTTTGTTTTTAGATAGCCACGGAATCGGACAAGCAGAGTGGGAGGGACCGCCCCAGGAAGAAGGGAATGGACACTGCTAGATCACTGGTGACTGTGGTTCATGGCTCAGGATCTGCAGGCGGTGGCGATGCCGTGCGGAGTCATGGATCATCCTGAGCAACCATCAGAAATCAGAGCCCAGACCGCCTGAGAGGCAACAGAAGCCACGCCCCGGCCCGCCCCATATCCTTAGGAGGAAGTACACCTCGGGACAGGGTGAACAGGAGACATCGACGGGACGGCCAAGAGTTAAGACTCTCTCCACCCCTCTCAGTAGCTAAGCCTGCTGAGCTAGGGCGACACGGAGCGGTCCAAACAGGGTGCTGGGTCGGGTCGGGCGCTTACCTCTGCGCGGCGGTGCTGGAGTCCAGAATGCCGGTGCTTTGCATCCAGGAGCGCACCGAGCCCAGGCTCGAGGGCAGCAGCGGCTCCTCCTTCAGGTTCAGCCCGCTGCGGGGCAGAACTTCCTGTGCAGGGAACATAAGGGCGTGCAGTTGGTGGGCGCCCTCACTGCCCGAGATCCTGTCGGGACAAGGCAGCGGGGCCGCTCCGCTCGGCGCGACCCGACGGCACCAGGAGCGCAGCGCAGCACAGCACGGAGTCGCGGCGGCTTAGTGCACGGTCGCTTCTTGGGTGCTCCCTCGGAGAAAGCGGGTCCGCGGGCGCCGGCGCTGTCCCCTCCCCTCCCGGGGCGCGGGGCGGGGAGATGCAGGGATTCCCCCGCGGCCTGAGCGCTGGCGGGCACACCGCGAGCGGGGCGGGGAGGGTGCGCAGCGGAGCCCGCGCCCGGTGCGCACCCAGGCGCCCAGAGGCGCGCTCTGGCGGCTGCCCAGGGCCGCGGTCGTCGGCGGGGGTCGCGGGGGGGGGCGAGCGCCCCGGGAACTACCCACCCTTTCCCCCTCGTCGCCCCCACCTCCCGCCCGCCCGCGGCGCCCGCGCGGGGCGCTGATTACCATCCGGGAGGCGGAGGCTGCGGCTGCAGAGCTCGCCGGAGGCGACGGTGGCGGTAGGGGCGGCAGAAGCAGCAGCAGCCGTGCGTCCCGGGGAAAGGCCGGGCCAGCGCCGGGCCAGCAGACGCCGCCGGCGCCTCGAGTGCCCCGGCGCCCCGGGCCTGAGGCGGCCCCGGGCGGCAGCACCTGCAGCAGGAGCAGCAGCAGCCCGGCCGACTCCCCCCGGGGCCCGG
>NW_008356263.1:1016265-1024963 GCF_000622305.1 Nannospalax galili
GAAGGGAGGGAGCGCGGGCAGGAGGAGGGATGTCGGCAGCGGGTGGGCCCAGGGGACTTGGGGCCAGGGGAGGCGGGGGCGGGGCGGCGCGGCCGGCCGAGGGGCGGCCAGGGACGTGACATCATCCGGGGAGGAGTGGCCGGGCTCGGGCCGCGGTGGCGGGGCGGACCCCGGTGAGTCGGTCGCTGGGGCTGGGGGTTGCGGCCTGCGGGAGGCCGTGGAGGGAGCCGCGGAAGCCGGTCGGGGCCTAGGAGGCGAGGACGGAGGAGCCGTGGGGCTGCGCGACGGGAAAGCCAGGCCTACGCCGCCGAGCTCATCCCGCCGCGCTCAGGAACCTCCACGGCCTCCCCGTCGCCACCTGACGAAGCTCCAGCCTCTTTGCAGCCGGGTCTCCTTCCCCCAAGTACGCGCTGCACTCCCCGGCCAACGCCGGCTTCCTGGACTCATTCGGTGTCTCCCGGCCTCCGCTGGTATCCTTGGCTGGCCGCTCTCCCCGCACATCCCTCAGCGAACCCGAGCTCGGCTTAACCTCTGCCTAGGGCTCAGAGGTCTCACTGTGGTTAGGATGGGACCCCGAGAGACTGAGCGACTGTAGCTCCTCCCATCTTCGGCCTGCCTAAACTTTTTTCCATTTCCCACCCCCGCCTTTCAGAAACCCCTTGACTCTGATTGCAAGTTGGACACGTAGGACTCAAGGTTAGGGTTCAGAGCCCAGGTCACCTTTTTCCTCAGCCATCTCCTCTTTCTGACTCCATTCCTCTTTTACTTTTGCACAAAAATCGTTAGCCTTTGACCTTGGGACATAGCCATTTCTAGGTTTCTTACGGGCCATGGAATGAGTCCAGCAATTTCCTGCAGAACAGCGGACGGGGTGGGATTGTGGGGGGAGAGGTAGAGGGGTGGAGAGTGCCTTTGCTGCTGCTTGCACTCTCAAATCCTCTTTGGGGAGGGTATGAATCAGCCCCAGATCTGCCTGGCATTGAGGGGGGCACTGTTGGGCCTCTTTGGTCTTTACTGTCCCTCTTCATACCTACATTTTCATCACCCGTGGGAGAAAGGAAGGGATGCAGCCACTCCCACCCAGCCTCAGCTTTTATCCCAAGTGGAATTATCAAAAGAAGGAATTCTTTCCCAACTCCATCTTTTTAGCTGACTCTAAGCCTTGTTCCACACAGTATGACCCTGATCAGCAGCATTGACATTATCTGGTAGCATGGTAGAAGTCTAAAGTTGTAGGCCCCATCCAGACCTGCCAAATCAGAACCTGCAGCAGAGGCTGAGTGAACTGGCACACCTGGCTAAGATTTCTAGTTCTTAAAAAGCTCCCTCTTATCTATACGTCCCACAACCTCTACCCGTCAGGCTTCTGTGGAAGTTCACACGAGTCCACCTCCAAGGCTGCTTTGCTAGCTTCATTTAGCTGCACCTGGAGACTCACCGCCCAACTGATTCTCTCCCTGCTCTGGTGCTATTGTTTCTGCTATGACTCCATGGTTTCTTTGGGACCTCTGGCCCTCTGACATCCTGCAGTATCAGCTCATCACAATTCATTCTCCCACCTGTCTAAGGAAGTTACCCCAAGGGTGAGAATGTGGTGTTTCCTCCTACCCTCTACGCACATTGGGCTGGTGTGTCTGGCTCCCTTCTCTTTTCTTCACCTTTAAGAGCTCAGGTGCTCTCCACAGTCCCAGAGGCCATCTTTGGGAAGACTATATCCTAGCTCGGGCTTCTGTCTGTGCTTCACCATCAAATCCTCACCATCAACTGGTGAAGTCAGAGCTGGGCTGGACTATGGGGCTGGAGAGGAGCACCTGCCTCCAGGGAGAGTTCCTAGCACAAGTGACTCTGCCCCTTGGCCATAGTGGCACTGTTTGGTCTCTATAAGGCAGCTCATCCCTGTGTGTGTCCACACCACCGCTTCCTGTTGCCTACAGGCTTGGAAATGGGAGTCATCTTTGATACCTTTCTCTCCCCACCCCCAGCCGCCTGTTTGTCAGAGCTTCCATGTCCTGCTCCCTGACCTAGTGCTCACAGAGAATATACCATTAACTGAAACATATTTCTCTTCCACTGGGTCTACCCTTGCTTGGAGTAGATATATGCCCTATTCTGCCCATAGCTTCTTCACCTGTGTCCCAGCCTCCAACTGCTCACCCCCAAACATCCTCCATCTTCCTGTAGATTTTTTAAATGGCATGTTGGAGTATGTCCTGTTTAGGAACAGCCTACTCTCTCATAGCTCTTCACATTTACAGACTAAGATTAGGAACATTCTAGGCCCTTTGATGCCAATTTCCCTCACCAGATAGTCTTCCTTCCCTCCGCCTGCTGTGTCAGTTTCTTGCTTGCCCGACCCAAAGAACTCTCAGCTGCCCGAACTCAGCTTCCGTGTCCTCAGCTTTCCCTCTGCTGTCCCCTCCATCAGGAAGGCTCACGCTCGGCAGTGTCTCTCTTTCCAGGGCATAGTGGGGTCCCTGTGCCTTTTTATGGTGTTACATTGTGGCTCTGCAAGGCAGATTTGAGCAATGAGTACTCAGAATTAACCTAGGGCAGCAGGCGTATCAGTTGGCCTAGGAAGGGGACACTGAGAACACAGGGTTATTAGTGGGGGATGTTCCAGACAGATATGGCTTCCACTATCCTGACTAACCTCATGAAATAGAAAGAAACCAGCCAGGATGATTGAATCTTGCCAGACCCCACAGCTCAATCAAGGGCCTCTTTCTGGGTTAAAGCTGCTGAGCTAAGAAGCAAGGCTTCTGGGTAACTCAGAATCTCTTTCTCTTTTTAAAAAAAATTTTATTATTTTTGTGTATGTGTGTATTGCCCACCTGTAGGTAAGTGCACCTGTGTTGTGCAATGCCTGCGGAAGACAGAAGAGGCTGTTGGATCCCCTGGAACTGGAGTTACAGTTGTTAGCTGCCGTGTGGGTGCTGGGATTTGAACCCAGGTCTTCTGCAAGAACAGCCAGTGTTCTTAACCGCTGAGCCATCTCTCCAGCCCCATAAATATCTCTAGGACAAATTTTAGATCAGTCTTTGGGGTCAGAGTTGAGAATTTTTTTGGATCCAGCTACAAATCTGTCTCTTGGAATTCCATTTTTATTTTTCATTATTTATCTTGTTTTCTTTGGACGATTCCCACTTTTTACCTACTGTGAGTGCTCCACAGACAAGAATTCAGAGGTGGTGAAGGCATGGTGACAGACAGAGGAGGCTTGATCTAAGCCTGTAGAAAAATGTGACACCCCTCTGGCCTAGGCAAGGACTCACCTGGAACCTCTAAGCCAACGCCTCTGACCTCACCATGGACATTCATGCTCATGTTCAGAAGGTTCTTGTCATATGCCTAGTGCTAGAGATAACCCCTTGTGGAAGTTCACAGTGATGTTGGATTCATGAACATTCAGTGTCACTTGGTGTATGCTGGACTGTACAAGCAGGATGGGTACTGGGACAAGCACAAGAGGGCCCAGGCCTGTGAAGAGAGATGGGCTTATCAGGCAGAAGAGCTGAGTAACTGGCTGACTTGCTTCTAAGGTGGACGGTGTCAGCATTAGGTGTCATTCTGCCAACCTTGCATACCATAGTCAAGAGCTTGGGATTTTATTCTGTTAAGTCCAGTTTTAAGAAAAAACTTTTTTTTTTTAAATCAAAAAAGATCGCCCCACCCGCACCCCCCAGGCAAACTGGAAAACAGGTACAAATTTTGGGCTGACTAGTACCTGGACAGGCTGTGTCTTGTACTGTAGTGCCCCCTGGAGGCCCCAGAGTGTTAGGCCACCGCTTGGATCCACTTCCTAAGATAATTACAAGGTACCAATACAAAAACAAAAATTAAAGCATGCTCTAATTCTGACTACTCACATAGTTTGTTGCTGGGAAGTTATGCTCTAGCTCTCAGTCTTCCTCTCTGTTCACTCGAAGTCTCTTAAATTGCTTCAAGAAACGCACATACCGTGCACACGCACACGCTGTAACTGCTAGTCGTCTTTAAAATTTTATGTGTATTCGTGTATTGCCTGCATATAGATAAGTACACCTGTGTTGTGCAATGCCTGTGGAGGACAGAAGAGGCTGTCGGATCCCCTGGAACTGGAGCTACAGACAGTTGTTAGCTGCCGTGTGGGTGCTGGGATTTGAACCCGGGTCTTCTGAAAGAACAGCCAGTGTTCTTAACCACTGAGCCATCTCTCCAGCCCCATAACTGCTCTTCTTGCCATTGGATCCATTCCATTCCTGGCCTGGCCTGGCATCCAGGGTGAATCATCTAGTCCTAAATAATAATACAATGGGAGCCACAGTGGTGGACCTTTGGTAAACAAGCTGAGTTCCTATTTCCAATCATTGGGTTAAAACAAAGGCACGTTACATCCCCTCATTATTCTTGGTTGTCCACATCCCTACCAACCACAAACAATCTCAAAGACAACCTATCTCCATCCCCACTAGGGAATCGGAAGTGACCACTTGTCCTCATGCTGCAAGGAATGTTCACTCCATGCTATTTTGCAGAGCCATGCTGTTCCTTTTGTTCATCCTTCAGCTTACAGAGGGTCCAGGGCCTGCAGCACTGTCCCTGGATGACTGTTTCTTAGCTACCCACAGCCCGCATCAAACAAACAACCCTGAAGTTGGAAAGGTGTGTGTAGCTGCTGTTTATTCTTTTAGTAGCCAAGATTATAATTTAGGCCTTTGAGAAGGTACGACTTGTTTTGTAGGGATTTATGTAATATATATATATATATATATATATATATACATCTATGTCATATATGTGCACATACATAATATATAATATACATTATTAAAAAGGCATAAATCCATGGATTGTTCTGTTTATATTCTGATCCAAATTGGTTGCTTATGTGTGATGGTCAGGCCTAACTTAAGTTGCTCATTAGCAAGCATAATAAATGTAAGTGTGTTTACATTTTTAAGATGTATGTAGTAATACTTACAAATTGGTTAACTCTGGGCACAAATATTAAACTACACATTTATCTTCAAAAAAGTAGAGAGAGCCAGGCGTGGTGGCACACGCCTTTAATCCCAGCACTCAGGAGGCAGAGGCAGGCAGATCTCTGTGAGTTCAAGGCCAGCCTGGTCTACATAGTGAGTTCCAGGCCAGCTGGGGCTACAGGGAGACCCTGTCTCAAAAAAGACCAAAAGAAAAAAAAAAAGTAGAGGGAGAGAGAGAGAGAAAGTATTCTTTTGTATGTTCCAGGGGAGAGAGAACAGGAAAGGACGTCCTCACACCTGAATGGAGCAGGGTGGGACAGGGGGTGAGGGAAGTGTAGGGGCAGGCGGGAAGGGTTGTTTTTCTTGTCTGGGTGAAATAGAGTGAGCAAAGACTTCATGAGGCTTAATTTTCACAGGCTTCATCCAAGGCCCTTTGAGAATTCCTTGTGATATGTTCACGGGGTTATTTATATTATTGTGTATTCATAATTGTGTAATTGGGTGTTCTTTTTAAGCTTATAAGCTTCAGCCCCATCCTCTTTCTAAATCTGATGGGACCTGGAGTTGCATAGGATAAGTTCAGGTCAGAGATCTTTTTTTTTTTTTTTTTTTTTTTTTTTTTTTTTTTTTTTTTTTTAAAAGGAGTGGGAGTGGGGGCTAGAAAGATGGCTCAGCAGTTATGAGCACTGACTGCTCTTGCAGAAGACCCAGGTTCAAATCCCAGACCCACGTGTTGGCTTAACAACCGTCTGTAACTCCAGTTCCAGGGTATCTGACGCCCTCTTCAGACCTCCACAAGCATTGCCTGACATGGGTGCACTTAAATACGTGCAAAGCAATACACTCACACACACAAAAAAAGTAATAAAATATTTTATTTTGTCTTTTTGAGACAGAGTCTCCCTGCAGTCCCAGCTGACCTGGAACTCGCTATTTAGACCAGGCTGGCCTTGAACTCACAAAGAGCCATCACCATGCCCAGCTTAAATATTTTTAAAACTGAAATCAAGGCATGATCAGTGGGGAGTAAGGTATATCATTTACTAATCTGAATCTTGGTGACAAGGATTTTTGTCATTTTTCTTCTGTATCCATAGAGGACAAAACAGTGCTTGGTAAATAAGTATTTGTGGAACCTAGACTTATCTGGGGTGCAGAAGTCAGGAACTCATGACCAATTAGATATATGCAGTTCCATAGATGTTTCCCAGAGAGATTATCTCAGCACAGCTATCCCCTGTTAGCTTTAGTCCCACTCTGCCCTGCTGCTCTGCATGGGGAGAGGAAGCAAGAAGGACTTTATCCCCTTAGACTTCATGACCACTTGGCTGGTAGAAGGCAAGTCTTTGGAAAAGTGCCACCTAGTGGACTTTGGGAGCTACTGAAAGGGGAGCTACTTTAGGCTTAGCTGCAATTACCTCATGAATAAACGGGGCCGGGTAGGAAGGGGGGAGGCTGTAATGTGCCAAATTAAACCAGTTTGCAGCATTTACTGATTTGTATGACATGTATAAGTTCCTACCAAGAGTTCTTCAAATGATCAATGCAATGTTACTAAACAGGTTGGGAAGAGATACACACGAGAGGTTTCCAGAGCCTTTGTGATCTGGCTGCGGCATACTCCTACTTGAGTCTGAATGACTGATGTCACCTCCTTGCCTTGTTTAAATGGAGGGTTGGATAATGAGGCCACAGTGTGCCAACCTGTGTGTGGCAAGAACATTTCATGTAGATGAAATGTATGTGCATGATCCATTCGTAATTTGGCACTATGCCCATACTATGTAAGCTTAAAATGTTTTACTTTTTAAAATTATGGTTTAGCTGGATGTGGTGGCTCTTGCTTTTAATCCCAGCACTTTGGAGGCAGAAGCAGTAAACGTCTGTGAGGTCAAGGCCAAGCTTATTTACATAGTGAGTTCCAGGTCAGTTGAGTTACAAGGAGATCCTGTCTCAAAAACCCCAAAAAACAAAAAACCAAACATATATATGCATATGTATACATATGTATAAAACAAAATATGTATATATATATATATGTGTGTGCGTGTGTGTGTGTGTGTGTGTGTATGATTGGGGCTGGAGAGATGGCTCAGGAGTTAAGAGGACTGACTGCTCTTGCAGAGGACCCAGGTTCAATTCCCAGCATCCACATCGCACCTAACAACCTCCCCTTACTCCAGTTCCAGGGGATCCAATGCTCTCCTCTAATCTCCCCGGTCATTGCACAACACACTTTACAACTTACATACCTGCTGGCAATACACTCATATATATATAATAAAATATGTTTTTAAAATATGGTATAACAGAGAGTGGGGGGTGAGATGGCTCAGCAGTACAGGCACTTATTGCTGAGACTGACACCCAAGTTCGATCCCTAGGGCCCACATGGTGGAGAGAACTGACTCCTGCAAGTTTTATTCTGATTTCCACACATGCACCATGGGCTGTACACATGCATGCACACACAAAATAAATGTTAAAAAAAAGTTTTTAAAATTATGGTGTAACCTATCGTATGTTCTAACCAAGTTGTAATTGTTGAAACAGGGTTTCATGTATCCCAGGCCAGCCTCAAGCTTGCAAGTGAAAAATGACCTTTAATCCTCATGCCTCTATCTTCCAAGTGCTGGTATTACAAGCATGTGCCACCATGCCAGGTTCATGCAGTGCTGGGGGTCAAACCCAGGGCTTCCTGAATGCTAGGGAAGCACCAGATCCCCAGCCTCAATAAATATATAACTTTTGGGTAATTTTTTGAGGTGCTGGGGGCCTCAGCATGGTAGACAAATACTCTACCACTGAGCCATACCTCCAGCCTGTTTTTTAAACTATCATTGGGCTGGGAATATGGTTAAATGGCAGAATACTCAGCATGTGTGAGGCCCTGAGTTCCATCCTCCAGCACCACAAAGCAAAAAATAAAAAGTGCCATGTTGAAGTGTAAAGATGTTTTTGACTTTGAAAAGACAGAGGTTTCAGGTAAATCCCCCCTTTTTAAAATAAACCTCAGAGTCTTCCTCTGTAAAATTACAATAACATTTGCCTTCCTTAGAGTTTTTCTGTTCTCTTCCAGAAGTAAGAGTTAAATACCAGGGACCGGAGAGATGGCTCGGCAGTTAAAAACACTGGCTGCTCTTCCAGAGGACCCTGGTTTGGTTCTCAATACTCACATGGTGGTTAACAACCATCCATAATTCCAGTTCCAGGGGATCCAATACCCTTTTCTGGCCTCTGTGTGTGTATTGCAAGACATGGGTGCATTTACATACATACAGTTCATTATAGCAGAAAAGCATGGCAGCAGGAGCAGCAGGCAGCCACACTGCGTCCACAGTCAGGAAGCAGAGAGTGATGAATACTGGAGCTCAGCTTGCATCCTTTTTATTCAGTCTGAAACCACCAGCGTATGAAATGATACTGCCCACATTTAGGGTGGCTCTTCTCACATCAATTAACCTAATCTAGATAAGCCCTCCAGATCTTTCCAGTGATTCTAGATCCTGTCAAGTTGACAGTCACAAGATATATGAGCATGCTTTCACACTGTGACAAAGTCAAAAGATTCTAAGTTTGGGAGACAGAGGCAGGCAGATCTCTGAAAGATTGAGGCCTGCCTGGTCTATATAGAAAATTTCAGGCCAGCTCTGGCTACAGGGACACCCTGCCTCAGAGAGAAAGAGATCTAGAGAGAGAGAGAGAGAGAGAGAGAGAGAGAGAGAGAGAGAGAGAGA
>NW_008356263.1:1024976-1030235 GCF_000622305.1 Nannospalax galili
TAAGATCCTAAGTTGCACCATCATAAATTGAGAAGTTTCCAAATGTATATCATCAGATCAAACTGTGTGAAGCTGATGGTATCAGTCACTATTAAACATCATATTACAAATTGAATTCTTTGTCACTTTTTTATTGTTATGTGCATGTTTAGTTTTTAGATATACTATTACTTGTGGCTGCATTGAGCTATTTCCTCACCCCCACCAGCTGCTTTATTGAAAAACTAAATTCTTGAAAAGAGAACTTTAAAGGTTTTATAGCTCTGATGAGCCCAAGCACCCAGGTCACCATCTTACCTAGCCATGTGGATGCATGCAGGATTGGCTAAGACACCATTGAGTGAGAAGCAGAAACAATAAAAAAATGGGACTGCTGGGCTCTGAAGGTACGTGAAGGAAGCATTGCTAGTGCCAAGCCTGAAGCCAGAAGCAAAGGAGAAATAAAAACCTCCCAGTTGCCTCCCATGGGCCTACCTCCCCCACCATCCTGCATTTCCTGCTCTCCGAGTTGGAGTGATATGACCTTCTAGCTTCTAGTTTGTTATGCACACTAAATCCCTTGATTTATTTTCTTATAAGGGGGTAAACACCCAAGATGAACTGATGAGCTTAGAGCAACGTTTGTAGTGGAGAAGACAAATTAAAGTGGCCTAGTAGGTGGGGGACTTTGGACCAATTCAATGGCTTCTTCTGTTGAATGTATTTCTGGTGTTGATGCTTATGCAGATCTGCATTGTGAATGCCCACGTCAGTGGAGTTTCCCCCATCCAGAGAATGTTGCATATGGAAAAGTGATTCCTGAATGTCCTTCATGATTTCGAAGAAGTGATACAAACATTACAGAAGAGAAAGAAATTGGAACGTTAAATCTGGGACTGGGGAAATGGCTCAGTAAGTAAAATAAGGACCTAAGCTTAGATCCTAAGAAGCCACACAAAAGCCAGAAGTGAGGCCACATGGCTCTAATTCCATCACTGGGGAGACAAATGCAGGTGGGTCCTCAGAGCTTGCTGATCATCAGTGACCTCTAAGTTCAATGATGAGATGTTGCAAAAAATAAAATGGAGGGTCATCAAGATGGCTCAGTAGGTAAAGCGCTTGCCACCCAAGCCAGATTTCTTGAGTTCAATCCCTGGAACCCGCGTAAAGATGGAAAAAGAGGACCAATTGCACACAGTTGTCCTCTGACCTCTACATGCATTTCATGTTGCATACACATGCACATACACTAGGGCATACACACAATAATAGTACTAAATTAAGACACAGCAACAATAAACGGCAACAAGTGGGACAGAAAGATTTTTTTTTTTGGTCTTTTTGACACAGGGTCTCCCTGTAACCCCAGCTGTCCTGCAATTCACTATGTAAACCAGGCTGGCCTTGAACTCACAGAGATCTGCCTGTCTCTGCCTCCCGAGTGCTGGGATTAAAGGTGTGCGCCACCATGCCCAGCTGGGACAGAAAGATTTTTAAAAGCAGCTTTATTGAAGCAAGTTTAAAGTTGTAACCAAGATATGTGCTGAAAAAGAGACTGTAATTGTTAAAGAGAAACCTCAGTGCTCTGCACTGGGACAATGGAAAAGGCTTCAACTTGTGCAAATGAAAATTAATTTGAAAGGAGAATACCTACCAGGAATGTTGCAGAATGGGTTCCTGCTCCTCCCAAAACAACTGCCTAGGAAAGTGTTTCCCAGGGTCAGCATGTAGAGGTTGCTGCGATTGTGTTCAAGGGGGCCAGGCTCCATCCCAAACTAGCAGCAGAACTTGACAGCATTGTCTATGTAGCACCGATTTTGCAGGTGTGAAAGATATGGTATTAGAGGGATTATGGTGTCTTGCACCACGAGAGACATTGAGATCAGGCAATGTGTGGCAGGGTAGGAGTCCTTATCCTGATAGGCCATTGCATGAAGATGTGAAGATGAGGCCTAAGTTGCAATGGAGACCCCAGGATGTTGGGGATGTCAGAGCCATGGGATGTCTACTGAGGAAAGTTGCATGCATGGAATGGAACAAACCTGAGAGAGCCTGTGTGTGAGAGAGACTGTGTGTGAAGGCCACAAAGTTGGAAGAGCAGGGCTACCTAATCCTTTTGGGGCACAGATGATTTCATCTCAAGCCCCAGACACCAGGCATGGAGTTATGGGATTTGGTGTCGCCTGGCTGGTTTTGGTTTTGCTTTAGTTTGATCTTCTTTGTTAATCCCCCATTCTTCCCTTTTGGAAAGGGAGTATTCATTCTGTGCCATTGTATGTTGTATTCTGTATGTTATAGGCACTCACTGAAGTGATTGTTTTAAAGTCAGGACTGGTGAAGCACTTTTTAATCTCAGCACCCAGGAGGCAGAGGCAGAGGCAGGCAGATTTCTGTGAGGTCAAGGCCAGCCTGGTGTATACAGCAAGTGCCAGGCAATCTGGGGCTATATGGAGACACTGTCTTAAAAAGCTTAAAAAAAAAAATCCCAGCATTCGGGAGGCAGAGGCAGGCAGATCTCTGGTGAATTCAAGGCCAGTCTGGTCTACATAGTGAGTTCCAGGCCAACTGGGAGACCTTGCCTGAAAAAAGACAACAAAAAAAGCTAAAAAAATTAAAAAAACTTTTTACTTATGTATATGCAGCTTTGTGTGAGTATAACCCACATGTAGCCCCTTGAAGCAAGAAAAGAGCATTGATCCCTTGGAGCTGGAGTCTCAGGCAGTTGTAAGCTGCCTGATGTGGGTGCTGGGAATCAAACGTGCATCCTCTGAAAGAGCAGAAAGCACTCAATGCTGAACCATTTCTTCAGCCCCCTTAAATACATTTTGACTTAATATTTTCAACTTACAATGTGCTTTTTGGGATCCTGTCATAAGTCAAGGAACATTTATATTGATAAAGGTAGAGTTTCTTTAAAAATTATTAATTTTTATTTTATGTGTATGAGTGTTTTGTATGTATGTAAGTGCACCATGTGTGTGCAATGCCCATAGAGGTCAGAAGAGGGCATCATATCTCCTGAAACTGGAGTTATGGATGGTTGTTAGCTACCACATGGGTGCTGGGAACTGAATCTGGGTCCTCTGCAAGGACAGTCAGTGCTCTTAACTGCTGAGCCATCTCTCCAGCCCCAAGGTAGAATTTACTATCTGGAGAAAAAGATATATAACTAATATTGAATGAACTAGCTAAACTTTTGGAGAAGAAAGTTGTATTTATGTTCCACATTTTATGAAAACAACTATACAACCATAATGACATGAGAAAAAATGTTGAGAATGTGCTTGTCATATTAGTGTAGAAAAGGTATTTTGAAACAAAAGCTAGAACTTTGAAGGAAAGGGTGATGCAGGCCCAGATTGCATGTGCAGCTGAAGAAAGTACCATTAGAGGGCTGGGGCCTCTGTTCTTCTCTTTCTTAGTTCAATTCTAGTTGTACTATTTTGTATCTGGAATAACCATTTGGATCTTGAATGACCTTGGGAGTGGAGGTCATGTAAAATGGGCCAGTGAGATACTGAATCTGTCTTTGACAGGATAGAGGGCCATTCCAACTGTGGATTGCCTAATGCTAAACTTTGTTTTTTCGGTACTAAGGATTGGAGCCAGGGCCTTGTGCATACCTGGTAAGTATTCTAGCAGTGAGATATACGCCAGCACGTGATTGAATTTGTGAGAATTAAACCTCTCTTGTTAAGGCCGTGTATATGCTGTATGTTATCATTTGAAGCTGAATATAATCATAATTTACCAGTCCAGCCCCAGATGAAGGCTCATAATTGGTGTAAACCCTGATTCTCAACCTTGCTTAAGAACCGCTTTTCATCTTTGCACTAGGAAAGCAAAGACACTACTTTTGCTTATAAGCCACTCTCATTGTCTTTGTAAAACCCAGTTTATCCCACAATCACAGATGGAGTGCTCCCTTTTCCAAAAATCTTTTTTCAGAATCCAATCTTCAAGGAATCGTTATTTATTATATTACTCCTTTGATTGCTCAGATTTGTGGAAAAAAGACCCAGTATGTCTATCTAACAGAGAAATTCTGAATCCTTTTTGTGCCAAGGACTTCTTTGGAAGCCAAGTGAGTTACTTCTTAGGGAAGGCCTTTAAATGCATAAAATAAAGATTACAAAGAAAACCCACTAAGTTAATACAGGATAAGAAGAAAGCTAAATTGGGGTTGGCAAGATGGCTCGGTGTGTAAAGTTGCATGCTGACTTGAGTTCAATCCCTGGAACTCACATGCTGGAAAGGACACACCACACACACAATCAACCAATATGAAAAAGAAAGATAAATTGTGTATCACTGCTACTTTATTAATGCACTGAATAACACGAATAGCATTGGGTCAATAATGTCAAAGTAGGCACAAGGATAAATGGTATTTTAAGATACATGCCACAAATGAAATGTATTATGCAAATATCGTTTCTGTTGGTGGCAAAGTTCAAGCCTGGCGGAAAGTCTTAGGGAAATAACTGCTTAGAGCAAAGAATAAAACCTTACAGTAAAAAGCAATGCGATTTGATAAATACACGGTAACTAGATTGAAGGAGAAAAATGGGCACATCTCCCATGCACGGTACGTGTTTCTTTAATGCGTCTAGTGCCTAACAGTGAATACTAGTGAAAGGAATAACACATAACACAAAAACATTTATACAGATTCTCTAGAATACTCAACGCCTTGCTAAACTCAGGCTCACAGCCACATAGTGCTTTCTGGAAGTTTCAACATAAATGAGGCTTGACGACTGAAAACAAAGCAAACAGACAAAGCGGTTGTGTGTCCCGTTATCTTACTTTACCAAATAAGGCTAGAAAATAAATGAATGGGTGGGCAGGGCAGATCGGCAGTGGAAAGTCGCCAAGCCCGCCACGGCGGACAGGAAGTCGAAGTTCCAGGTCGAGGCGCCAGCTTCGCGTCACTTCTCGCGCGACTTCCTACGCAGAACATGGCGGCGCTGAGCAGTGTCCGCTGGCTGACCCGAGTAGGCCGGGGTCGGGCTGGGCAAGGGTGTACGGGAGAGCCGAGGGTCTACGCAGGGCTTCCACGGGAAGGCCATGGCCCTGCTGTGTTTGGGGGTCTGCGGCTGCCTGGTCCGACCTCTTAGGCTTGTATGTTTGTCACAGGTGGTGGTCGTCGCTCGCCGCCCTGGGGCTTGGCGGGGTCTGAGTACCTCGGCGGCGGCTCACGCCGCCTCGCAGAGCCAGGTACGCTCGAGTCCGGCTTCGGTCTCGCCCCCTCCCCCTTTCCCGTCCCCCCCCCCCCCC
>NW_008356263.1:1030379-1044677 GCF_000622305.1 Nannospalax galili
CCCCCTTCCTTGACTCGCTGGTCCTACTCACAGGCCGAAGATACGAGGGTGGAAGGTGCCTTTCCTGTGACCATGCTGCCGGGAGATGGCGTGGGGCCGGAGCTGATGCATGCTGTCAAGGAAGTGTTCAAGGTGAGTAGCCTGTGGTGAGGGTTGCGGGATTGATCTGGATACAGGAATGATGGATTGGGTTGTAAAGTTGAGACTTGACCTTGACCCTGTGCTTCTTTTGGAACTTGTCCCCGAAGGCTGCTGCTGTCCCGGTGGAATTCCAAGAGCACCACCTGAGCGAGGTGCAGAATATGGCCTCGGAGGAGAAGTTGGAACAGGTGCTGAGCTCCATGAAGGATAACAAGGTTGCCATCATTGGTATGTATGCCACCCTGCTCATGTGTCATTTAAAGTCAATTGAGCAGTGTTCATGCAGCCTTTTTCTGGAGTGTGTATACATCAGCTGTCCAGATTTCCCTCTGCTCTTTCTTCGCAGTGGGAACCCAGGTCAGCTCTCAGCCATTTATGCAGGAAGGTTTTAAGAGTTCGGCATCTGCGGAGGCTTTATCATCCATCATCAGATCTTGTGTTTCTGAGTGCCAGTTCCAACTATTCCTTCTCTTCTTTTGCTCTACTTTATTCTTCTCATCAGATATTTTTGGCTTTTAATTTTTCCCTTATAGCCCATTTTTCAAATCTGTCCTCTTGGAAAAAAGTTTACCAGGGCCAACGTTTGCATAGGAAATTCAATCCTTTATAACCTGGCCTTAAGCTTCTCTGCTTTCATTTGCACATCACTTATTTTCTCTAATCAAGGACAATTTTGTGTTAAGATTCCTAACCAAAGGATTAACCAGAGTACCAGCTTTTTCATAACATTTCCTATTAGTACCAGAGAGGATTCCTCCTCTGTGCTCCTATGCATATTGTTAATCATGGTGCTTGTTATATGATCTGACTCCCCCAGTGTATCATTTGCTCCCTGAGGGCAGGAGTTGTGTGGTTTTGATCGCCATCCCGATTGCTTTACATGTAGTCAATTTTCAGTTAGTATTGGCTGAGAAGACAGACAGAAACATCAGTGGGAGTCACTGATTCCCTAATATTTTTTTCTCAACGCATGCTCTTACATAACCTCAAAAAATAACTTTTTTAGTTGTTTTGAAATGTCAACATAAATGTGGTGACCAAAACTAAAGTAGTTCACTAAATTTTTCTGATTTTAATGACATTATTCTCTTTTGCCTCTTGCCAGAAGCAATAAAGGGTGAGATTTGGGACTAGGAGTTGGGAGTCTGGGTTTCATGATTTCACTAGGGAGACTGGACAGGGGCCTCTACTCCCTTGGGCTTGGCCTGTACCTAACACTGTTTCCCCTCCCTATACTTTGTTTCCATAGGCAAGATCTATACCCCGATGGAATATAAGGGGGAATTAGCCTCCTATGATATGCAACTGAGGTAGGTGGATGGTTGGACTTGGGTCAGAGGGACACTGGGCTCTTGGCATAGAACTGATGGCTTTGTCTACCTTCAGGCGTAAGTTGGACTTGTTTGCCAACGTAGTCCATGTGAAGTCACTTCCTGGCTACATGACTCGACACAACAATCTAGACCTAGTGATCATTCGAGAGCAGACAGAAGGGGAGTATAGCTCTCTGGAACATGAGGTGAGGCCCCAGAAACAGGAAGACAAGGATGGATGTAGGAGAAAGTTGGGGCTCCTCCTTGGCCTTCTTAGTGTTACCAGTCATTTCTCTCTTAACCAGAGTGCCAAGGGTGTAATTGAGTGCTTGAAGATTGTCACTCGAACCAAGTCTCAGAGGATTGCAAAGTTTGCATTTGACTATGCCACCAAGAAGGGGCGGGGCAAGGTCACAGCTGTCCATAAGGCCAACATCATGTAAGGCACGCATGACTTTTTGTGAGCTCGGTTCCTGGAGAGGTAGCTCCCTAAGTTCTCTTGTTTGACTTTTGTCTCTGGTTCATGAATAGGAAACTTGGGGATGGGTTATTCCTGCAGTGCTGTGAGGAAGTTGCTGAACTGTATCCCAAAATCAAGTTTGAGACAATGATCATAGACAATTGCTGCATGCAGGTAGGCCCTTCTTGTGCTTCCAGAGGGAAGATAAGGGAGTGGAATTCTCTTCTTCATGCTCATCTCTCACCTCTAGCTGGTGCAGAATCCTTACCAGTTTGATGTGCTTGTGATGCCCAATCTTTATGGGAATATCATTGACAATCTGGCTGCTGGCCTTGTTGGGGGAGCTGGTGTGGTCCCTGGTGAGAGCTACAGTGCAGAATATGCAGTTTTTGAGACGGTGAGCAAAACTACTTTTTTTGTCAGTCATCTGTAACCACTCAGGTCTGCTTTCATTCCTCCCTTGCCCCAGTGCCTCATTTCTTAAATGACTATGTCCTTCTTTCCTGTGTACTTATCTGTGACCCTGGCCTGCCCTCCTGTTCCATAATGCCCTTTCTGAACCTCAGCCTCTGCATATGCCTCTCTCCCAGTGACTCTGGCTTCCTTTTTTCTATAGGGTGCCCGGCACCCATTTGCCCAGGCAGTAGGCAGGAATATAGCGAATCCCACGGCCATGCTGCTGTCAGCGTCCAACATGCTAAGGCATCTCAAGTAGGTCATGGGAGGTTGAGGTGGGTGGTGGGTGGAGGCTGGGTGTTGTAAAGGGAAGAAAATGAGGGAGAAGGTGTTGTGATTGGAGTCTCAGTTTCTTCTTGTCCACGTTGACAGTCTAGAATATCACTCCAGCATGATTGCAGATGCAGTGAAGAAGGTGATCAAAGTTGGCAAGGTGAGTTTTAGAAAGGTGTTGTGTTGGTTTCAGGGCCTCGGCACCAGCCTCTGGGGAATCTGAAAGGAGCTTTTTCTTTCAGGTTCCCACAGTATCTGCTGTGACCTAAGGGCTGTTGTTCTCTCTTTCGGCTGTTTCATCCTCTTGGTCTCCTTTGCTGCTCTTTAGTTCCCATCTGCCCTTTCCTTTCCTGCACCACACACTGTCCCTTTCTTGGGCCATCTGAATGCAGACCTTGCAGTTTTGGGGGTGGAACAGCAGGGGGTCAAGATAGCAGGCCTGCTTCAGCTCCATGCTGCTCTCCCATCTGGTCTTTCATTTCCTTTGAGGTACTCTCATCGTTCTGACATGTGCCCTTCCTCCCCCATCCCACTGCCTACCCAGCCTGCCTTAACTGCAGCACAGCTCTCAGTAGAGCTCAGAAAGGTGGGCAGGTCTCTCTAGTCTTGGTAAACTCCTTTCATTCTGGCTGCATTATTTCTTCTGTCATGTTTTTGGGCTCCATCTTACCATACTCCCCCATCCCCTTCATGGGTTCTTTTTTCTTCCCCATGGCTGTTGCCTGTGGTGGCTATAGGTTCGGACTCGAGACATGGGCGGCTACAGCACCACAACCGACTTCATCAAGTCTGTCATCGGCCACCTACACCCCCATGGGGGCTAAAGCCCTTTAACTCCCTCCAACTTGAAAAAGGACCATGCTACACCTTCTACACATACCTTCAGTACAGTGGACCAGGGAAGAGAACTGTGAACACCTAGACAGATCAAAATTACTTTTTTGGGCAGAAGCTAGGTTGTCATGGAAGTAGCTTCCAGAAGGGGAATCTCAGTCTGTGCTGGGTGGTTTGGGTTGGGGTCCAGGCCACAGGATGATGGCAACTTTTCCCCACAGGTTCGAACCTCTGACATGGGAGGTTATGCCACTTGTCATGACTTCACCGAAGCCGTCACTGCTGCCCTGTCCTAAGTCCCTACCCATACCTATGTAAAGCATTCAATAAACAAACAACCAATTTTTGCAGATTTTTTTATTGGGGTTTATATGGGTTGGGACAGTACCCTTAGCTATGCCCCTCCCCTCAAGAAATGTCCACCATTCTAGTCCTCCTGAGGTGTTTTCTGGAACTTTCTCTTTTTCTTTGTGCCACTCTTGTCAGCAGTAGCTTCAGGCCCACTGCTAGCTGGCTCCTCCTTGGAAGAAAATTTCCTTTTTTTCTTGGGGACACTCATGTTTGCTGCCTCTTCGGGGGCCATTTCCTCCTGAGGTGCAGACTTCTTCCTTTTAGGACTAGGAAGGCTTGTGCTGGCAGAAGCGCTGTCCTCAGGACCACTAACCAGCACCTCCTTGGAGAGAGCTTTCTTTTTCTTTCGTTTAGGGGAAGAAACAGGTGGCTCTTCTTCCATTCCGTTTTCCTGAGGCGCCTCCTGGGGCTTTGGTTTTTTCCTCTTTTTCGGTTTTTCACATGTTTCCTGAAGGGGGAAAGCAGACATAAGAACAGTGTTACTTATGGTATGCATAGCCACAGCCCAATCATTACATTACCATTGGGGCAGAAGAGCAAACTGCCTAATGCTTCTGAAATGACCTTCACTGCATGGCACACTTTGGTAATTACCCTCAGAGCTATTCCCAATTACAGAATGTGAAATTTTCTTGACCCTCTTAAAGAAAACCCCTGAATACTAGTAACATGCAGAATTCCCAGGAGGCCCTGAAATGGAATCACTAGTTGCTGAAAATGAAAACACGGGGACAATTCTAGACTGTCACACTGCAGATTCCCTGCCCCCACCCCCAATATGAGACATTATCACCTCTATACACAGAACAGGGAGAGCAGGAATTCACACTACCCCCGGTTTGAGGACTCCTAGGAGGCAGCCGAGGACAGAACACACTTGCCCATGGAAATGGGCCATGTGCTACAACCAGCTCTCTGGGCTCTTGATCAAGTTCTCTCAGCACCTATCTCCTTCCTATAGAATCAAGAGGTAGTTTTAGGTGTTTTGGTCCAAAAGCCCAAGCTCCAGACCATGGCTGGATATAGTACATCCTTTCTCTGCTGTTGAGAACCCTATTTATTGCTTAGGACCTGCCTAAAGGGCTAACCTGTTGCTGACTGACCTCACATTCCTCTGGAGCACTACTGTTTTCTGACGAGGCCAGAGCCAGTGCAGCTAGTCGCTTCTTTTCCTTCTTCAAGCGTTTCTTTTCCTGTTTTTCCAGCTTCCTGGTAATCTCAGCAGCTACTTCCTCTGCCTGGCAAAAGTAAAGTGCTGAAAATCTGGAAGACCCCCGGCTGGCCACCACCTTTCTGGCTTTGCTGGATCAGGCTCATTAAATCAGTTTTCTTCCCTCCAGTTCACAAGGTCAGGGCAAAACAGTTCATCACCTCCAACAGTCCGTGGTTCTCAGCCACCCAACATAGCACACACACTGACCTGAACCATTGCTTCCTTCATGACTTCTAGGTTTTTCCGTGGAATTTCTCCAGTCTCATAGAAAGATAGCCGCTCCTCAACTTGCTCTCGGAGCTTCTCCCCGAATACACTTGTAGGCACCTCTAGAGGCGGTACATGGGTAATAAGGCCTGTCAGAACCCCTGAAATGACAACCACATCCTACTCCCCTAGTCCCTTTATCCTCAGCTTCACTCAGACCCAAAGCATCAACACTCGCTAGGTGAACTCTGTTGACGAAAAATCTTACCATCATTGTAGAAGCTAAGGGAGTTGTCAGCCTCCCCTCCCTCCCAAACCCATTTTCAGCTGCTAACCTCACCCTCTTACCAGAGAAGCAATCAATCCGCGACGCAATACTGCATTTGTTTGCTAGATATCGGGAGATGCGGCCTTTGTTCTTGGCAGCTGCTCGGCCAATGAAGGTGGAATGGAAAATGAGTCCGTATTTTGGTGTGTTACCCCTTGTCTTTAGGGCTCTGTGAGAACATTCAAGTAGACAGTTTAAGATCAGAACATTCAACTGCATTAGCCAAGCTCCCTCCTCCCAGTTCTGCCTCAGGCTTGGTTGGATTTTCTACCTCAACACATGCCAACCCAGCTCCCAGAGGCGTAAGATGGAAAGCATCCAATGTCGCTGACCTGGAAACTTGGTCCCTTTGCTGGGCCCTGGGAATCACTCAGACACTAGGACTGGACATCACCCCCATAGCAGAGGCCTGTACAGGTCAGGGAGTCCTGGTTACCATCACCGTGATTCCCAAACAATCAGTGGGCACCAGAAGTAGCACCTGATTACGGGCAGGTGCCTTCACTGGTACCTGAACAGGGCCTTTTCAGCCCCAAGGATCTGTACTGTGGACGCTGGGTACTTGGCCAGGTTGGTGAGGCTGCCAGCATGAGCAATAAGACGTGCACCTACCTGGAGAAAGATCCAAGGGAGAAGTCAGGCTAGAGGAACTTGACTGCTAGTTCACAACCCCTACTCTTCCTCCAAACCATGCACAACTGAGGAAGACATGGTTGGTCAGAAGTACAGCAGTGCAGAACGCTAACATTTTTATTCCCCCATTTTTGTGTTCCCCATGACGCACCGCTTCCCCAATTAAGGCTGACAGGCTGGGGGCTACTTGGCTCATCTTGGAGCGAAGGTAAGTATGTAGGCTCTGGCGATACTCTGACAAAGACACCACACGACTGGAGAAGCTCTCGATGTTTATCAAGTCGATAGCAGATATGTCCATGCCTAGGAAACACCTAGTGTGAACAACAGGACCAGCTGCTCAGAATCTCGTACCTTACGCATGTTTCCGCGCGCTGCACTGACCCATGGAAGACCGAGAGGCATCCAGAATGGCCTTAGCTTTGGCCCCATCCATTGTCAACTCTTCAAGCTTCTCCAACTTTTCCTCATTCAACTCTCTACGGTTTCCAATGAATTGGGCCAGGCGACAGTATGTGGCATTGTCATTGATGATCTTTATGAGCTCCGGAAAGTGATATCCATACCACTCCCTGCAAAAGAGGCACAACACTCCCTGAACCTAGCTGCCAAATCCCAGTGAAACTTTCCACTTTGCTCCAGGGAAATGGGAACAAACTAAGTCACGTCCCCCTCAAATCCATGTCGCCCCATTCACAATACAGACCAGACACAGTGGCCTAGGCTGGGGTGTACATGGGGCATGTTTGCTTTACCTCCTCTTTCTATACAGTCAGTGTAAAAACACAGTCTGTGGTAAGCACCAGGAGGCCATGTGCTCCAGTCCAGGGTTATACTCTCAGGGATAATCAGCCCTATCCAACCTTAAGTTTGTAGTATTAGCTGAACTACAAGCCAACAATCCAGGGTCACAGGCAGCCTCTGTACCTTACCTGACTCGCATAGAAAACGTATTGATGTCTTTATCCAGCTGGTCTAGGAGACTTATGGACTGGATGATCATGTTGTCCACCCGGTTCACATTAAACTTAACTTTGGCACGAGAATAGCTATGTCCCAGCCCTAGTTGGGCTTTACAAGCTGATAGGTCAGTCAGACCCTTCACCAGATTATGGAAGTGAAGACGAACTCCTAAGAGGAAGGCAGGACAGGACTGTGAAGAGGTGCTCCAAGGTAGCTCCTGCACACGTGGGCACCAGGAGAAAGAGATTTTCCTATAAGCAACCTCTACCACCCTAGGTTTCCAAAATTCCTCATGAAGTTACCAAAAATAGGATTAGGGGTGAAAGAGATGGCTCAATGGTTAAGAACACTTTCTATTCTTTCAGAGGACCAGGGTTCAGATTCCCAGAAGCTACCTGGCAGCTCACAACTGGTAACTCCAGTTTCAGGGAATCCAGTACTTCTTCTGGCCTCTGGGGGCACTCCATGCACATGGTGCATACATACAGGTAGACGAAACACGTGGACACCTAATTTCTCAAAAAGGTTATCTTACCTCGAAGGATCTCGGCTATCACACCTCCAGTCTGGCAGTTGTACCCTAATTCCTCCTGTATCGCAGCTCCAATCTTAGGGTCTCCAACCCCCAACAGTACTTTCTTCTTTTTAGATGGCAGGTATGTCTCCAAGAGGAGGCGGAGGTCCTCATGAACAACACCTTGGGACAAAGAAAGTACATTGTAAAGGATTCCACCCCCACAACGGACTACACAAGAACAGGCAGGGGCTACTCCTCCCTTCAGGCATTGCTCAGAGACATGGAGACATCAGTGATCATACTCAGGGGATTGACAGACTCACAAGTCATCACTGCAAAGCCTGCGTCAACCATAGAAAACTATTGCAATTGTGAAAATACTAAATGAACTGTTAAAACAGTTTTCAAATACTGCCCGACTATTATTTGTACAAGAGGACACTGTCAGGAATATCTTGCTCAGGGTTCAACTCACCCTCAGACACAGCATTGGCATTTTCCAAGGCAACCTGGGACGAGGAAAAGGGACAAAAGGCCACCAGGCGAACGATGTTGTGGAACTTGCCGAGGTTGAGCACACACTCTTCCACCTGTGGGGAAAAGGATGCATGGCTTCTCTCCCTGGTTCTAGCGTCCACAGAACAATGACGGAGACGCCATGGGCCGGTAGTTCATTAAAACATACATGCCTGGGCCCCACATCCCACGCTCTACTTTAATCCGCAAAAAATGGCGCCAGGTAGGCTTATCTCCAACCGCTCCTCAGGAGATCCTACACACAAAGATGCCCGGTTCCAGCACTTTCACAGAGCGCACCCCCCACCGCGTGGGGCTGGCCACGTGGGACCGCGCGGTGCATGCTGGGGCTGGGCGGCCTCGGGCTGCGCTGCACCGTTGAGCCCACCCACCTGCGGCAGCAGCAGGCTGATCTCCTCCACTTCCTTCAGCGCCAGCAGCGCGTAGCCGACCGCATGCTCGAAGAGCACGTGCAGCAGAACCTGGAATCAGAGCGGGCGGGCGTCAGCCAAGTCCCCCAGTCCTCCGGGCCGCTCCGAAAGCAAGCCACAGCCCAGACCCCTGGGTCCATCCCAAACCCGAGTCCGAATCCGAATCCGAATCCAGGCATTCGCACGGCTCACGACCCTCAACCACTCCTCACCATGGCGCCCGCTCGCAATGCGACTGGCGCGCTCCGGAGCGCGGAATCGAGCTCAGAAGACCACGCCTTCTCCTGTTCAGCCAATCAGAGGCCGGGGACGAAACCATTTCTGGGTCTTCGGAGGGGTCTGCGGACGTGGTATCGTCCTTAGGGCGGGCTGCGGGGTGGTGGACGGAAGCCGGTAGGGCCTTCCGGTCCTCTGCAGCTGCGCCGGCGGCGGTTGCCGGGCACACGCGGTGTCTGCTGGGTGTTCGGGTCGCAGACCGGAATGGCGAGGTGCGTTCTCCGTCTGTCATGCTCTTGTGACCTCGCTTCCCGGCGGCCG
The DNA here is from genome assembly GCF_000622305.1 of Nannospalax galili. NCBI lineage: Eukaryota > Metazoa > Chordata > Mammalia > Rodentia > Spalacidae > Nannospalax > Nannospalax galili. The sequence goes on from NW_008356263.1 coordinate 1,039,553, forward strand.
AGCGCAGTGAGGAATCGAGAGGCTCAGCGACGAGCGTCGGCCCGGGACCTCTGGCCTGGCCTACGCCTGCCGCCGTGGGGACCGTGAGAGCCCCAAACGGCCGCATTTGAGCATGTCGCTCTCCCACACGAACGGGGCCTGGCGGCCTGGCGCAGTCTGACAAACCCTGCAGGAAACATGGCGGCTCCTCGGGGCTTTCGTTCCTGCTCTTGTTGTTCAGAAGTTTGATAGTTCAGGCAAGAGCCTGGAAAAGGACGATTTACCTTTTCATAGGTCTGTTACTCGGTTCATTGGACTCAGCTCCTTTTGTGGAGCCATGTGCTGCTCACGGTTGGAAAAGAGGCCCTAAATTCTTTGATCGCGTGGCTCTCTGGAGCAGCTTTCCTGGTTTCCAGGGCAGGTTTTAGGCATGCTCAGATGATTGATTTAAGATTACTTAAGAAATTACTTAGCCGGGCGTGGTGGCGCACGCATGTAGTCCCAGCGCTTGGGAGGGAGAGGTAGGCGGATATCTGAGTTCAAGGCCATCCTGGTCTACACAGTGAGTTCCAGGACATTTGGGGCTACAGGAGACCCTGCTTCAAAGAGACAAAAAAAAAAAAGAAAGAAAGAAATTAATTTTGCTGTAAGTAATGTCAGAATAGTTAATCCCCAAACTGGTCATTTCGAAATAGTAAATGCCTTGGTAAATTATTCTAAGGTGATTTTATTTTTTACTATTATTATTTTTTGGTCTTTTTGAGATAGGGTCTACTTGTAGCCCCACCTAACCGTCTCTCCAGTCCTGGGATTACAGGCCTGTGCCGTCTGTCAGTGAATTAGCGCTCTTCCAACTGAGCTCTCTACCACTAGGCCCTAGGGGAATTTAAAAAAAAAAAGAAAAAAGGCCAGTCTTTAATCCCAGTATTTAGGAGGCAGAGGCAAATAGATCTCTGAGTTGGAGGCCATCCTGGTTTACATAGCGGGTTCCAGCCCAGCCAGGGATACATAGTAAGACCCTGTCTCAAAAGCAAAAACAAAACAAAACAGTGCCCTCTATTACAATTCTGACTCCACTGGGCATCTGTAGAGTACGATATCAGATACCATCTCCTCCTTTCCTTTGAGCTCTTTGATAATTAATTGCTCCTGCCTAGGAGACAGACCTTTCCCACTAAAGTAGAATTTTTTGAAGACCTTTGGTTTCTCTTTTTCTCAAGGTGTCCTCCCCTCTACTCTCTGAATGATCTTTCTAAAGCAGAATATCCATGTTTTATTTATGGATGCTCATAGTGATATGAAGTAATGGGAGAATTGGTGTCCTTCCTGTGGTAGTTATTCTCCAAAAGGCTACTAGTGATCCATGCCTCCCGATAACCAAGTTCTGTGTCCCATACTGAGCCGTGCAGATTGGGTCTTTGGCAAAAGTGATTTTGTGTATGACCTTGAGTTGTATAACCTTGATTTGCCTCGTAGGAAGTTGAGCTGCTACACTGGTGAGACCTCACCAATACAGAGGGAGAATCCCTGAAACTACGTGAAAATGGGGAGATGGCCAGTCTCCATTAACTTCTCCACCAACTACTAGACATTGTGTGTCCCAGCTCTTTCCACTGTCTGAAGCTGTATGAGACCCCAAAAATGATCAGAAGAGCCACATAGTTGTACCTTGTCTACTCACAGAATTATGAGAATAATGTGGTTTTTTTAAAGCCATTAAATTTATGAATGACTGCAGTGAATATGAAGCAGAGTATGCAAACCTGGGTTGAAGCCCCAGCCCTGCGACTTACTGTGTGACCTGGGGTTAGTCACCTGAACTTGTGATTTCATTTCTTCAGAACAAAGATTAAAGACTCATTCATCTTGCTGGGCATGGCGGTACATGCCTTTAATCAGAGACAGGCGAATCTCTGTGAGTTCCAGGCTAGCCTTAGGCTAGATAATGAGACCCTGTCTCAAAAAACCAAATAATTAAAAAAAAAGCACCCCCCCCCACCAGGTTCATCTTTTCAACAAACCTTTACTGAACATCTAGTATAGGATCAGGTATGAAATAGATGTGGCCCTGGCATGTAGTGGAAACTCAAATGCTAGTGGTCATCTTTTTTGTGTGTGTGCATTTTACTGTTACCGATTTTTTAAAACCTGTGATGCCTTCCTTTCTTGTTTTTTCCTTCTCTTTTTGTGATACTAGTGATTGAACTCAAGGCCTCAAGGGTGCTAGGCAACTGCTCCATCACTGAGCTGTATTCCCAGCCCACTTTTTTGTCCTTTTATCAATAAACACAACATTTAAAAAAAATTATTATTTTTATTTTATGTGTATGCATGTACTGCCTGCATGTAGGTAAGTGCACCATGTCGTGCGATGCCCGTGGAGGTCAGAAGAGGCTGTTGGATCCCCTGGGACTGGAGTTAGAGACAGTTAGCTGCCATGTGGGTACTGAGATTCGAACCCTGGTCTTGTGCAAAAACAGTCAGTGTTCTTAACTGCTGAGCCATCTCTCCAGCCCCAATAAACACAATATTTTATATAATTTCCTAACACCTCATTTTTTTTTTTACACATCCACCTGTTTATTGCTCTCCATACTTTAGCCATTAACTTACAGAAGTAGACAGTTGTCTCTAAATACAATTAAGTTTCACAAGGGTAAACAGTTACCAATACCATTTTCAACTTCCCGTGGCAGTAAATAGACATTTACTGTCAGTGATTAAATTATGGAAATTGGAGACTATTCAGATGGTAAATTTGCTAGTTGTATCCTTTCTAGTTGAACAGTCTTGTTAAGAGTCCTCTGTCTTACTTGACTCTTGAAAAAATGGCACTCTCACAGCATAGTGTTAGGGACAGAAAGGGATGCTTCAGGTCTTTGTGCTCAGGTTTGAGGGCTGTGTCTTGAGCCATTATTTCTACTGTATAATGGCTGCAGTAGGCTTGTGGCCAGGCCCTTGCGGTGAGTAACACGTAGTCCTACCATGATACACAATGCGTTTTAGCTATGGGCCTTCTTTAGGTTTTTGTGGTTCCGTGCTGCTTGGTGTTTGTGTTCCTTCCTGGAGTCATGCACTTGAAAACTTCTTCCCAGAGAACGAATTACTAGAGGCTGTCCCTGACTTTGAGGCTATAGGCTGAGCATCTTTTATTCAAAATTTATTTAGTTCATACTGAAAGGGAAGGGAATTAAACTTCACCTCTTCAAAGGAAGGTGAGTCAAAGAATGTAGACATTTTGGGGCTGGAGAGATGGCTTAGCAGTTAACACTGGTTGTTCTTGCAGAAGACCTGGGTTCGAATCCCAGCACCCACATGGCAGCTAACAACTGTCCTAACTCCAGTTCTAGGGGATCAGACAGCCTCTTCTGTCCTCCGTGGGCATTGCATGACACGGGTGTACTTACCTACATGCAGGCAATACATGCATATACATAAAATATTTAAAAAATGAAAAAAGAACATAGACATTTAACAAATGGACAGCTGTTTTGAGTGAGGGCTATGGGCTCCCCAGGTGTGGATTTGCTTCAAGCTTCAAGCCATGAGGCACCTGGGTCTTCCATTTTTCTGTGTAGATCTCACTGTTGCACTTTGGAAGGGATCAGACACTGAGCCACTATATCTTTGTCATTTAGCCCAGCTTTTAACTAACCATATCATTTTTGTGTAGGTTAGCCTAGAGTTACTTTTGGCAACACTGATGGAGATCTATGGAAATAGAAGGAACATCTTAAAATCCAATTACAAGAGTTTCAAGAAAGGAAAATGCATGGAGCTGCCACAAAGTGGTGGTATTTTGTACAGTTTGTGAGAAAAATCACATTCAATTTGAAAAGGCTGCTAGCAGTTCCTGGACCCTTTTCTCAAACATGGAAAGAAGCCCTATAATATTCTTTGGAAGTTACACATGCATGTGGCATCTCTTCTCACAGATGCAGATAAATGAGAAGTTTCTTAGGAAGATCATTTAGCCCAGTGGTCCTTGGCATTTCTGGCAGTGACAACCTAGCAACTTCCAAAGGCCACCGTTGATTGTAGGGCAAATGGTATTCATCACCTAGACCAGGGATGACTGATATGTTATTTGTTGAACACTTAGCATAATATTTGGCATGCTAGCTGTACATGTGTCAGTCTGTTACACTTTACAACACAATTTGAAAATTGGCCCATTTTCCAGACATAGTTCAATGATAGAGATAGCTCAATGTTCTTTTTATAGTCTTGACGTTTTTTTGTCTGTAGTGGATGCATGTGAGCGTATATGCACAGTGCACACTGTGTGGAAGGCAGACAGCAACACTGGATGTCCTCCCCTGTGCTTCTCTGCCTTACTTTTTGAGACTGTCTTTCACCAAATCTGGAGTTCACTGGCAGCAAGTCCACAGGACCCTCCTGTCTCCACCTCTCCGATGCTAGGGTCATGGCAGTGCACCACCACTTTCAGTTTTTTTTTTTTTTTTTGGTCTCTTTGAGACAGGGTCTCCCTGTAGCCCCAGCTGACCTGGAACTCACTATGTAGACCAGGCTGGTCTGGAACTCACAGAGGCAGTCTGCCTTTGCCTCCCGAGTACTGAGACTATAGGCATGCGCCACCACACCTGGCCACTTTGAGCTTTTTATATGGATGCTAGGGATCCAAACTCAGGTCCTTATGCTTTTATGGCAAGCACTTTCTTGAGGCATTTCTTCAGACCTCTCAATGTTCTTTATGCTTCATTTACTCCAATACCTTCACATTTTCCAAAGCAATATTGCATTGAGGGAAACATTAGCTGGCACAGCAGTGCAGATGGCCGGCTTTAACAGTAATCCTCAGCACTCAAAAAAAAATTCTAGCTTACATTTGGTGATGATACCTCACACACATGGGGATTTTTGCCTTGAAGATTGTATTTCAATTTGTATTTCCTAGGAAACAAAAGGGTTCAGTTCCTATGTACTTTATCCTTAGGTTTTAAAAGTATCTTGGGAATAGCACACGAGCTTTAAAATATCCTTTGGATAATTTCATTTATACATAGAGTTTAAATTATTTGCATCTATTTTGATTCCTCACGTGCCTTCATTTATTTCTATTAGATACTGTATACTTATGCTATTTTAAATTTTTGTCTCTTTAAAATTAAAAAAAATTATTTTT
>NW_008356263.1:1044872-1045483 GCF_000622305.1 Nannospalax galili
TGATTAGAAGAAGCATTTCATTACAACAGCATTGTCACATTCAATAACAATTTCCAGAGCAAAGATGCATCTCTTTCAAAAGTGGTTGTAAATTTTTAGATTTACAGTTGAATTAATACAGTTATACAATATTATACTCAGTATAAACCCTGTAAGACGTAAAATTAAATGAGGTTTTAACCTTTAAAAAAAGATCTCTATTCCATTATTAAAAAACGCAGTTTCATACAGAAAACTTTTTTTGTGTGTTTTTGAGACAGGGTCTCCCTGTAGCTCCAGCTGTCCTGGAACTCACTATGTAGACCAGGCTGGCCTTGAACTCATAGAGATCCGCCAGCCACTGCCTCCCGAGTGCTGGGATTAAAGGGCGCCCAGCCCTATGGAGCAAATTTTTATGCTTTGAAGAATTATTATTTAATTTTTTTAAATTTAATTAACCACATGATTAGAAGAAGCATTTCATTACAGCTTTAATGTATTCAATAACAATTTCCAGAGCAATGATGCATCTTTTTCAAAATTGGCTGTAAATTTTTAGGTTCAGAGTTGAATTAATACAGTTATACAATATTGAACTCAGTATAAACCCTATAAGACATAAAATTAAATGA
>NW_008356263.1:1045546-1047149 GCF_000622305.1 Nannospalax galili
CTTCCTACTTTCTTTTTTTTGTCTTTTTGAGACAGGGTCTCCTTGTAGCCCCAGCTGTCTTGGAACTCACTTTGTGGACCAGGCTGGCTTCGAACTCACAAAGATCCACCTGCCTCTGCCTCCCAAGTGCTGGGATTAAAGGTGTGTGCCACCATGCCTAGCTGTTTCCTACGTTTTTAATGCTACTAACGCTTAGATGTTTGCACATGTGTCTTTAATCTCTATGTATCTGCTGATTACTAGTCACAGTCACACTTGGATCCTTAGTACCTAAGTATGCATATAAAGTCATCAGGTAGATTTTACTGGTAATGTTTATCAACTCTACTATTTAACATGAAGTAAATTTTCATGCTTCCTCCTCAAATATGTCTTTTTAAAAAATTTGTTGATTTTTCTGTGTGTATATCATACAGAACACCCCACACAGTCTTATTCATCTATATATCCACTTCCCAAATGGCACCTTCCCATAGCCTCCCCCCTCCCACATACTGGAGCCACATACTCTGTCATTCCTGTTACTGTCTGCTGTATTGTGGGCACCCCCAGCCATTCCCCAGTGCTTGTCCATCTGCTGAATCTAGTCAGCTTATCTAGAGATCCTTGTTATAGGAAGATCAGCTGTTCCTCATCTAGCAGCAATCAGTTGTCAATATTCCTTTAGATAAAATTGGGATCTGCTATTCATTTTCCCAGTTCTATACTGGGGTACTCTCTGGGAGTCTCCTGCACCACCTTAGCCAATAACTCAAAGGAAGGTATCGCCTGTCTAGCATTGTTTCTTGTTATGTAGCCTTAACTATACATATGGACTCTTAAAAATTATACTGACCCCATTAATCTTTGGTTATACTTTCCTTTTGGGTGTTTAAGACCATACAGTTGGCCCAAACAAGCCAATTTGTTTTTACTCTTAAGGACTTTTGAGGATCTGTTCCTCAGGGGTAACGTGGGCTTGGGAGAGCCCCTGGCTCCTTTCTTTTACCAGGTCTGTCTATGTGAAGATAAGTCAAAGGTCCTGTTCGACCATGGTTGGCTTCGCTTGGAAGCATGAAGGCAATGTTTCCTCAGTGTTGACCCTCCTCTTTGTGGACTGGACACTGGTTCAAGTACATCTGGTAGGGTCTCCACGGCCTCCTTGATCAAGAGGACAGGTGACTCACCACAGCAACATTTTGAAAGATGCTCATAGTCCTCTGTAACTTAGTCGACCTAGGAGGGCAAGGAGCAAAAACTGTCCTTTATGTACTCTGACCAAATTAGTATAGGCCTCAAAATATTGTTGTTAGACACCCAAGAAGGTTAATTCCACCAGTCTGGTACTTTTAATTACCATGTGCTATGTAGATAAAGCTTGGGCAAAGACCAAACATTCTCAATTTTTTTCTCACATAAACCTTATCTGGACTTATATTTCTTGATCTGCTATGTATAATTTGTCAGTAGGTTGTTGGCCTAGTATGGTTCCCTCTGGTTTCCTAAAACTAACTAGGCATTATTTATCTCTCACATCGTCTAACCCTTCCACCATGGTTTCACCATTTACGGTACCCCCGTTTTTCCCATTTCTCCCTTAATAATACCCTTCTCCTATGGTCCC
>NW_008356263.1:1047325-1047482 GCF_000622305.1 Nannospalax galili
CATTATTCTGGTTCCTATAGCTATGTCTGGATACATACTCACTTATAAGGATTTGGTGCTAGGACCCACATACAAGGGAGAACATACGCCTTTTTTTTTTTCCCCCGAGTCTGTTACTTCACTTAGTATAACAGTTTCTAGTTCCATTCATTTACCT
>NW_008356263.1:1047493-1049020 GCF_000622305.1 Nannospalax galili
TATTTACTGATTGGAGGGAAAATGAATAAACTCATTTTCATTAAATGTTACATTGATTCATTTTCTTTATTATAAGGAACTATCCAAGGCATGCTAACCTTCTGAAGAAAAGAGGTTTGTTTAATAGTTTATTTCTGAGGATTCAAAGTCTGAGATCAAGTAATCCTACCCACTGTGTCTGTTTCTGGTGAGGGCCTAATGGAGGAGATTGTCAGGGTGCTTGATGTAGGAAAGGGATCACATCTATAAACAGAAAGCCAAACAGTGACTCAAGCGTAAGGTTTGCTCTTAGTACTTGTTCTGTAAAAGCTCAAGCGTTCCTGTACTGTAGGTAGCTCTCCCAGTGACCTAAGGACCTTCCATGAGGCCCAGCCTCTTAAAGGTTCCACCTTATCACCCACCATTGCCATCCTGCAGACTAAGCTGCTGCTGCTTTTTATTTTTTGGTCTCCCTGAAGTTCCAGCTGGCCTGGAACTCACTATGTAGACCAGCTTTGAGGGCTGGGACTAAAGGTGTGTGCCACTACGCCTGACCAACCTGGAGACTAAGCTTCTAACACATGTGTTCTTAAGGGACAAATGGTACCCAAACCACAGCAAGTACCTTCTAATAAACAGCGAGGTTTTCCACTATGAAATGAACAATTTACTGCACCTGTTGTAGGCCAGATTTTTTTTTTTGGTCTTTTAAAGACAGGGTCTCCCTATGGCCCCAGTTGTCCTGGAACTCACTATGTATGTAGACCAGGTTGGCCTTGAACTCACAGAGAGCCACCTGCCTCTGCCTCCCAAGTGCTGGGATTAAAGGCGTGTGCCACCATGCCCAGCCTTAGCCCATGTTTTAATTGGATTACTTCCTGTCTTGATTCTCTGTTTTTTGAGTTCGTTATGTATTCTGGATGTTAAACCTCTGTCAGATGTGTCGCTGGTGAAGATTTTTCTCCCATTCTGTGGGTTTTCTCTTCACTTCCCTGGTTGCCTCCTTTGATGTACAGAAACTTTTTAGTTTAATGAGCTCCCATTTGTTGCTTGACCTTGTTTCCTGAGCAATTGATGTCTGGTTTAGAAAATTCTTCCTACACCTATGTCTTGTAGGTGTTGGCCAATGTTTTCTTCCTAACAGTTTCAGAGTTTCAGGCTTTACACTGAGGTCTTTGATCCATTTGGAATTGACTTTTGTGCAAGGTGAAAGATAGGGGTTTAGTTTCATTCTTCTACAGGTGGAGATCCAGTTTTGCCAGCACCACTTCCTGAACATGCTGTCTGTCCTCCAGTGACTATTTTTGGCCCCTTTGTCAAATATCAGGTGGCTGAAATTGCATGTACTCATATTTGGGTCTTTAGTTTTGCTCCATTGATCTATGGGTCTATCTTTGTGCTAGTACCATGTTGTTTTTATGACTATAGCTCTGTAATACAGCTTAAAATCTGGTAGAGTAATCCCCCAGGTATTGCTCTTAGTGCTCAGGGTTGTTTTGGCTATCTCAGGTCTTTTGTGCTTCCATATGAATCTTAGGATGGTTTTTT
>NW_008356263.1:1050506-1051044 GCF_000622305.1 Nannospalax galili
TTGGATTTGTTGATTCTTTGTATTGTTTTCTTTGTTTTGATTTCATTAATTTCTGCCCTGATATTTGTTATTTCTTCTTGTTTGCTGGGTTTGGGTTTTTTTGTTGTTGCTCTTCAAGTGTGTTGAGTTGCAATGTTAAGTCATTTATTTGTGATCTTTCCTATTTTTTGATATAGGCACTTAGAGCTATAAAATTCCCTCTAAGGACAGATGTCAGCATGTCCCAGAGGTTTTGTTGTGTTGTATTGTCCTTTTCATTTAGTTCCAGGAATACTTTTATTTCTTTCTTAATTCCTCTTTTGACCCATTCATCTTTCAGAAGTGTGTTGTTTAATCTCCATGTGTTCATGTGGTGACTAGGGCTTCTTCCAGTGTTGATTTTAAGCTTTATTGCATTGTGGTCTGTTAGAATGCGTGGAATTATTTCATTTTTTTTGTATTTTCAGGACTATCACTGCCTCACTGTACATTTTGACTGTATAGAGTTATAATAAATTCTACATTAGTGAGATTTTCAGTAATGATTTTAGCATCCAAC
>NW_008356263.1:1051566-1052440 GCF_000622305.1 Nannospalax galili
TTGTGTATTGAATACTGTCATTTTTATTTCTGTTCACATTCTTGATATAGTTGTACTTTTCCACAGTTATACCTTCATTGAATTTCTTTCTCCACCCCTTGGGTATAGTCATTACTTTCTTCAACTCTTTTTATTTCTTCCAGAACTCTCTGAAGGGCTGGTTTTGTGCAATGAATTCCTTCAGCCCATTTATGTCATGGAAGATTTTTATTTTCCCTTCGACTATAGTAGACATTTTGGCTGGGTATAGTAATCTGGGTTGGCATCTGTGGTCATTTAACACTGGGAATACTTTGGTCCAGGCTCTTCTGGCTTTCATAGTTTGCACTGAAAAGTCATCTGTAATCCTAATGGGTTTTCCTTTCTATGTGACTTGTTGTTTCTCTTTTTCAGCTCTCAGTATTGTCTCTTTGTTCTGTATGCTTAATGTTTTTACTATGATATGCTATGGAGAGTTTCTTTTCTGGTCCTGTCTGTTTGGTGTTCTATGTGCTTCTTGTATTTGTATGGGCATGTCTTTCATTAAGTTTGCGAAATTTTCTTCCACAATACTGTTGAAGATCTGGTCCATGCCATTGTCTTGGGGTTCTTCACGTTCCTGTATGCCTATGATTCACAAGTTTGGTCTTTTTATGGTATCACGCAATTCCTGCATATTCCATTCTTGTGATTTCTTAAATTTTTCATAGTCTTTGCTTGAGTGGTCCCGTTCATCCACTTTATCTTCCAGTCTTGATACTCTGTTTTCCGTTTCATTCATCCTATTGGGTTTGTGAGGCTTTTTCCTGTCGTTTCTAATTGGCTTACTGAGTGTTTCACTTCAGTCTTCATTTCAGCCTGAGTATTCTTCAATATTTCTAACTCTTTTCTGAAT
>NW_008356263.1:1052730-1055585 GCF_000622305.1 Nannospalax galili
GTGTGAGACTCAAGCCTTCAAGTTTAGGTCTGCTTCTTTTTGTAAACTTTATGTGCCTTTGTGGTTTACTTTTTGGGCATGAAAAGGTGGTTCCTCTAAGCTTCCGATTCTCCCTTTTGATTTTATATTGGAGTGACCAGATTGTTTTTGTCTTCAGGAGTTCCTACAGAGGCCCAAATCAGATGAGGATCAGATGTGCTCAGGCTTTCTCCTAAGGTCTGAATCCCTCCTGGAAAGATTTTGGCCTCAGGAATTTGGGGGTTTGACTGGCCTGGGAGCAGGGCCCAGGAAAGATGCTGGTGTTGGGCAGCTGATGCAAAGGGAGATGGGGGCAGGAAGAGGCCCCAGGGGCTCCTGGGAACTGCACTGAGGAACTGGGTTGGTCTGGATACAAAGGATCAGGAAGCCAAAAGGCCAGCCCGGGCTTCCAGGAAAGAGGCTGGCTGGTTGTCCAGCCCAGGGAAGCATAGGCAGGTGAGGGCAGGACCAGGCCCAGAAGGCTCCTGGGGACTTTGAGAAGGAACTGGGTTGGTCTGGATGCAAAGGATCAGGAAGCAGTGGTGGTTCCCCCATGTCTGGGGCTCCAAGACAAGGAATGGGACAGGACCCAGGTTAGGAGTGTGTTGTTTAATCACCATGTGTTCATGTCGTGAGTAGGGCTTCTGGTGTTGATTTTAAGCTTTATTGCATTGTGGTCTGATAGAATGCATGGAATTATTTCAGTGTTTTTGTATTTGATGAGGTTTGTTTTGTGCCCCAGTATATGGTCGATTTTGGAGAAGGGTCCATGTGTCCTTGGAAATTTGGAACTTGCTGTATATGGCCATCTTTCTCATTTCCTCCTTGTGGTAATCCTTTAGGGACAGGGCATTCTCACAGGGTGGAAACAGCTTCCACACTGCTCTGCATGAGTCTCATGTCTGGTGGCTAGCACAGGTAGCACCCAGAGTGAGACCCATCCATCCCCAAAGAGAGTATATCCCTGTTACACCTGTCTGGCCTACCCTGCTGGGGCCAGATGTGTCGTCTGGGTTCTGGAAGATGGTGGTGGTAAATAACTGAGGAGGTGTAAGCCCAGTGAGTACAGCCTCAGGTCTGAGAGGGTGGATGGGAGGAATGCAGCAAGGATGACCTATCACTGTAGCTGCTAGGCCAGAATAGTTGAGGCAGGGAGTATTCATCACCCTGGGCCTCTTTGATCCAGAGGATGGTGATGGGGTGGGGTACTCTGTCTAGTTCTTTCCAGATTGTGTCCATGAAGCTCTGCATCTTGGCCCAGTCCACCACCTGCATTTAGCTCCACACCATGTATTATGCAGTCTGGGTAGATGTGCCTTGCCTATAGCCTGCCTCCACAGGCTGTGATGTCTCCACTGAAGAGTGAAGTGTTAAGATGGAATATGCTGGAAGGTCAAACCAAAGAAAACAGAGCAGATAAAACATTTAGTCTGCTTTCTCAATGCCGGACAGGAGATACTTTCCTTTGAATTGTTGGCCAGTAACCTAGCACAGAACTGGGAAAATGAACAGCAGACCCCAATCTTATCTAAAGGAATGTTGGCAACTGATTGCTGCTAGGTGAGGAACAGCTGATCTTCCTAAAACAAGGGACTCTAGATAGGCTGACTATACTCAGGGGATGGACTTGCACTGGGGAACGGCTGGGGGCACTGACAACACAGTGGACAGTAACAGGGATGACAGAGTGTATGGGCTCCAGTAGGGAGGGGAGGAGGGTTATGGGAGGGTGCCATTTGGGATGTAGGTATAAAGATGAATAAGATTGTTTGGGATGTTCTGTATGAAATACACACACAAACACTTTAGTCTGCTTTCTAATAACATCTAGCTGTAAATTCATACCACACTAACACCTTTTTTCTATTACCAATGCTTTCTTCCTCTACCCTGTCCCTTAGTTCATTCAAACTGTTGTGGAAATTTTTTAAACAAGATAGAGTCACTCCTGATAGAGCCCATTAAAATTGAGTTGGGTCACAAGAAAGAATGGGAAATACTCATGTTATCGAATGCGTTTTTCAGGAACTATCTAACAAATCAGTTCAGTGATAGTGCCTGTCGTATCCTGAACACAATTTTCACTTAGCAATGGATGGTGGAACTGACAATATGACCTTAAGACTAGGTTTACGTAGTAACTACTCTCAATATGAACTCCTAGCTCCTGAAAGTACCAAAAATGCCAAAGAAATTTCTTTCAAAATAACATATAGATTTCTCTGTCCTAATAAACCCAAACCTTTCCTTTGTTCTCCAGACACACTACCACCTACGCTGACCTGCGTAGGCTGTGACTTGGATTGCAATCCTATTCTTTGCTCATGCACAAATAAAACTTCCCTTACTGGAGGTTTGCCTCCATATTTTTATTTGACTTTGACACAGCTTTGTGGAGAGGTCTACAGGGAGAATAACCAAGACCTCCTTTCAATACCCATCAAAGAATTAAAGCCCCCACCCATAGCACATGTGTGAGCCATTATGGGAGTGTGTCTTTCAGTCTCATTTGCTTGCTATGTTCAGAACTAGAACTGCCTTGCTAAGCCATTCACAAATTCTTTTGTGTGTGCGTGGTTAGATGTGCGCAGATATGCATGCATGTGGACACCAGGCATCAACCTCAGGTGTGCTTCCTCAGGAGTCATCCATCTGTGTGTGCGTGTGTGCGCGTGTGTGTGTGTGTGTGTGTGTGTGTGTGTGTGCGTGTGTGTGCGTGGGTGCGTGTGTGTGTGCGTGTGTGTGTGTGTGTGTGTGCGTGTGTGAGTGTGTGTGAGTGTGTGTGTGATTGTGAGTGTGTGTGTGAGTGTGGGTGTGTGTGGGTGTGTGTGAGTGTG
>NW_008356263.1:1058253-1070612 GCF_000622305.1 Nannospalax galili
GGTTTTCTCCTTCCCACCTGTGACTCTTCTTCCAATCCTAGGGTCTTCTTGGAACAAGAAGCAGCCATCATCTGGGGGCCTGCCCCTGCCCTCCCTAACTGCCTATATTTTTCTAACTCAGCTTCAGAAGCACAGTCAGTATGGGCCCTCTCCCATTCCCAAGCCAGGACCTTTTGGTTATCAGCAAGGGCTTGAGACTAAGAATCAAAGTTGGTACATGAGATGAGGGAAAATGCATATTTGTGAGAGGAAAAGGAATGGATATATAAAGCAGTAGGGCCTGGGGAGAAAGCCCAGAGCTTTCTGACTGCTATCAGTTGGGAGACGTCTGAGCACTTTTTCCAGAACCTGACCTCCATGTGTGAGCCTGAGACTGGGGTTGGCCAGAATCCAGTTTGACTTTTGGTGGTTGAAATCCAAGGTGCCAGGAGGCAGGCTGCAGGACCCTGCTGTCAGCAGAGGTGCCAGGGCCCTGTGAGGTCTTGTCCAGGGTCTGGATTTGGCTGGGAGAGTAAGATACCGGCTCTGGGAAACAAAGACAAGAAAGAAGATCTAGGAGATTTTGTCCATCTTGAACTGGAACTTTCTGGACCTGCCCTGCTGTATATGTAGATTCTCAAGATTTTTCTCAGGGGTTTGGCCTGCATTTGGACAGGAAGAGTATTATCTGCTGGCTGGGAAATTAAGGTTCCCCTGGTAGAGCTTTTTTTTCATCTTTTTGAGCCAGGGTCTCCCTGTAGCCACAGCTACCCTGGAACTGGCTGTGTATATCAGGTTGGGCTTGATCTCATGGAGATCTGCCTCCTCTACCTCCTGAGCGCTGGGATTAAAGGTATGTGCTGCCATGCCTGACTAGGAGAGCTTTTATCTTAGGTTTTCTTTTTTTTTTTTTTTTGGTTTTTTTTTTTTTTTTTTTTTGGTGTCTTTTTTGAGACAGGGTCTCCCTGTATCCCCACCTGTCTTGGAGCTCACTATGTAGACCAGGCTGGCCTTGAACTCACAAAGATCCACTTGCCTCTGCCTCCCAAGTGCTGGGATTAAAGTCATGTGCCACTACGCCCAGCTTTCTTTTTTTTAAATATTTTATTTTTATTTTATGTGTATGAGTGTATTGTCTGCATGTATGTGATTGCACCCATGTCATGCAGTGCTGCAGAGGGTCAGAAGAGGGCTTCAGATTCCCCTGGAACTGGAGTTAAGGACGGTTCATAGCCGCCATGTGGGTGCTGGGAATCCAACCTGGGTCTTCTGCAAGAGCAGTCCGTGTTCTTAACCGCTGAGCCATCTATCCAGCCCATCTTAGGTTTTTCTATAGTATCAAATTGGGACAATAGCAACAAGCTTTTTGGCTGATGTCCACTGTCAAATCTGATGATGGAAGGGAAGAGGCTATGCACATTCTTTGAAATTAGCCCCATTTCCAGTTCTTTCACTTGCCTACTTGCCTCTTCCCCTCCTCCTAATTGGCTGGTTCCTTACCAAACCAGGTCCTCCTCTTCCTCCTCCTCCTGCTCCTCCTCCTTTTCCTCCTCCTTCTCCTTCTCTTTTTGTTTTTGAGACAGGGTCTCCCTGTAGCCCCAGCTGGCCTGGAACTCACTATGTAGACAGGCTGGCCTCCATTTCACAGAGATCTACCTGCCTCTGTCTCCCAAGTGTTGGGATTAAAGGCATGTGCCACCACACTGGGCCCAGTTCCTCTTCTTATGGAACACAGAATTGGATTATGTTCCTTTGTAGATGTATATGTACTACTATCAACTATGTCTTCTAGGCCCCTCCTCTTCCAGAAACTTGATGTAGGCAGAACCATGGATGGAAGGAGTCTTGTTCCCCTTTGAGGCAGGCAAACATAGGGAATAGTTTAGTAGCCTGGGACTCTCTTTGGTTTGGGGGTTATGCACATCCCACCCTCTTGTAATTATACACTTGGCAGCCTAGCTCCTTTACCTCTATATACTATGCACAGACATCTGTGTCTAAACAATGTACCTAGCAACCTCAGAACCCTCCCAGATCTCACCTGTACATGTACACCTTCTATGAACAATAGTATACATTTCTCTGCCTCTAACAACAGTCAAGGGTATTCCTAATATATCTGGGTATGAAGAATAGAGGTCTGATTCATCCTGGTTCTGGTAAACTGTCCTTCAAGTGAACTTTTAGGGCGAACCCTCTATGCAGCCTTTCCCCACCCTTTTTTTCTATCTTGTGTGTCACTTCTTTAGAGAATAAAAACTTCTGTGTCTAACATGTATTTGTTAGTTCATTTGTGTGCAAGGAGTTCTGTTAAGCACTTTACGCCCATGGTCCCCTTTCACTGTCACCATCCCATGAGGTAACTGCTTCATATTGCAAAATATTTATCAGCGCTCTGATTTCAACCCCAGATCAGTCCAATTCCACATCATATGCTCTTTACACCTTCCATGTAGACTTGGAAAAGGTCAGCATGGAAAAAATTTACCTTCCTTAGTAAGTTGTAGCTGGGAGACATTTTTGGAGCTGCTTTTAGGTGTGGCCTCTGAATTTGTGACAGTGGCTCTTTCTTTGTCAGATTTGTGGTTCTTTTCAACTTCGTGCAGCTGCAAGGGAAAAAAAAAAATGAATCAGTGGTGCCAGCTAGGAACATGAGTGTCTGAGGCTTAGAGGCCTGGATGGTGAGAGGTAGGGGTAGGACCCTGTTTTCAGTTCTTGCTGACTAAGCTTAACTGCCTATTATTGGTTCTCCAACTATTTGGAGAGTGTAACCTGTGACTCTCAGGTTCACATAGCACTTGAAAAAAACATCTACCCTTTCTAATCCCACATTTCAGTGGTTTTAGGTATCTGGGCAGGATCCCAGTAAGGTTAACAGAAGGAATTGTGGATAGAGAAATGGCAGCAAGATAGATAAAGTTAGTTCCAGAAAAGTGACAGGGAGGAAGGAAGACAGGGCCTATAGATTATTAGAATCTGTCCTTTGGGTGTATGTGTTCAGAGAGAGCAGTCAGAAATGAGGGTATCAGCTGGGCTGGGCTGTTGAGAGAAGCTGCCCATGTCTCAGGAAAATTGAGGAGACCTCTTAGGCCAAGGAGCACAGCAATTTATTTTTAGTATTTATCCTATAAAGGTAGTTTGTGTGTGTGCATGTACGCACATGCTTATGCCAGTGATCAACTCCAGAACGCTGTGACTGCTAAGTACTTGCTCTACCACTAAGTTGTACCATCAGCCTCTCAAATATCTACATACTATAAATTCATGATATCGAATCTTACAGGGCTGCTTCTTATAATGCAAGCACTTGTGCATTAAGTTTAGAAGAGAGCTATTGAAATAATCCAACTCTGATCACAGAGTAAATTAGCAAGAAACAAGATTGCTTTTCAGGATGAAGCTCCTGAGAGACTCACCACTTGAATTTTCTTTCGCAGCTGGGCATTAGCTCTGGAAAGACTTTTTGAAACAGAGTTCAGATAGTAGATGGCCAGGCTAAAAAAGAAAAACATATCTCCTATTGTCTTGGGATCTTAGAAAATGACAAGAGCTGAGTGCTTTTCCTGGGATCTCTGGAACAGGAACCAAGGCTTTGTCTCTGGAAGGATAGAGCTGGTCCTACTATCCCAAGTTATCTGATCAACAGGAGAGGGTCCTGGACACTCTTGGTTTATCTCTATTATATTGAGTGTTGGCATAACTTGCACATATCTAGTAAGTAAAAGATGGTAAAAAGAATTACCCAGATTCTAAGGAGGTAGAGAGTAGCAGGGTTTCTTGTCTGCAGAAGTTGGTAATGTTTCCTGGACACGATCAGTGTCAGGCTCTGTGCCTCTGTTACCCTGTCTTTGTAGTTTTTGTTTTTTTGGTCTTTTTGAGATAGAGTCTCTCTGTAGCCCCAGCTGGCCTGGAATTCACTATGTAGACCAAGCTGGCCTTGAACTCCCAGAGATCTGCCTGCCTCTCCCTCCCGAGTGCTAGGATTAAGGTCGTGCACCACCACGCCTGGTGCCCATCTCACTGGTTTTGATGAAACATAATGAAGTAGTGTTGGGCATCTAGGTAAACATTAGAAGGGGTGTAGGCCATTGAGGATGGACCCCTCCCTCATGATCAACTTTGGTCTATCGGGAAAGAGACATCCTCCTGGTTTAAAAAAAAATGGAATCTGAGTTGTACCTCTGGCCCTGAGTAGAGACTTGGCATTTAAATCTGCCCAAAGATTAAAGCATTCATTTTATTGTTCCCTCCCTTAAGAGCTAATCTAACTGGGCTTGTCCATCTCTTGGCCTGGAGACCACTTCTCAGGAAAGTTGCTTCAGCTCAAGACATGCTAAGGAGATGGGAAGAATAATTGTCCCCTTACTGAGGTAATGTACTTACCCATTCCCTCCCTTACAGGTCTTAACTGTTATGTCTTACTACTTTTCTGAGTTCTATCTAATTCAGAAGCATAGCTTCTTTTTTGCTTTCTGCCTCTTCTTTGGATATCAACCTAAACCCTAACCATGCTTGCCCAGACACTCTGGGTTTCCTTACTATTATTTTCTGAAGATACCCTTCTACTCCTCACCCTGCTTCCTACAGCTTTCTGCAGACTTCCATTGCTGACCTAACTCAAAAAGCATGGTTTTCTCTTTTCCTCTTTTCTACTTCCCTCCTTCTGGCAACTAACAGGATTCATAGCTTTTTGCCCTGTGGGTTTTCTCTCAAACTCTAATGAAAATTGTGTTCAAGTTTCCTTCTGATTCTGCTTTAAAAATCTTTTATCAGTGAAATTAAGAACTTGCAGAAGGTGGGGCTGGAGAGATGACTCAGTGGTTAAAAGCACTTGCTGCTCTTGCAGAGGACCCAGGTTGGGTTTCCTGCACCTATATGGTGGCCAACAAGTGCTATAACTCCAGTTCTAGGGGATCCAATGCTCTCTTCTGGCCTCTGGGCATTGCATGCATATGGCACACTTATATACATGCAGGTAAAAAAACTCATACACATTAAAAAAAAAAAGGAACTTGCAAAACGGAACCCTAGTTTCCTAGTAACTTGTGTCTTGTTCACTTTTTTGCTAAAGACACAAAGAACCTGGACATCCTATCATAGGACACCTTGAGACCCCTCCTATAACAGTAGGAAAGATGACTTTCATGCTTTCACACCACACCCAGGGATTCAAACAGGTTAAATATGTTGCTGAAAGTCATCTCACCCTTTAGTACTTCTTGGAGCCTATATGTGACTTGAACCAAGTTTGTCTAAAGCATAACAAGCCAAATGGCCTGAAAATCCCTTGCCCAGGGGCCATTGGATATCTGGATTGGTGTCCTTTGAGGCTGCCTCCAGAGTCCCTTCTGTAGAATCTATGATCTGGGGCTATATCCTGGATTGTACTATTTGGGAAGGGAAGGAGGATGCATTAAGTCAGAGCACCACCCAGGTTGGATGTTCTGCCACTTGTTGCCTGTGGGTTTTTTAGTCCACCCTTGTTAGCCATGAATCTGAGCCTCAGAAGCTCCAGCTTTGGTCCTTGGACCCTTTCCCTTCAGAGTTGGGCTATCCGTTGTCACTCCAGCAGGGGTCTCTTCAGCCAGGGAAGAAGCACCACATGGTCCTTGGGTCTGAAACTGCCATGGGGATGAGGGAGGGGAGAAGGGATGTCAGATGAAGGACAGATATATATTTTCAAGGCTCTTTACTCTATGCCAGCTCTCTCCATCTTTCTGAATTAACTCATTTATTAGAGAGGAAACAGAGGTAGTCCTGCTTAAGATCGCACATCCAGCCAAGTACTAGATAAAATGCTCAAAGGCTAACTGTGTTCCTCCTGAGCTTGTTTCTAGAGCTTGTTTTAGTCATTCTTCTTGCTGCCTACAAAGGTCAGGTTGAGGTCTAAGTTCTATAGTTTACTCAGGGGCCACAGGTTATCACTATCATGGCATCCCTCTTATGCCAGGACTAGAAGCAGAGGGTATTAGAAAGCAAGGGTGCAAAATGACACACAAGTGTGTGCTGTTGATTAGGGCAGTGACCAGGGCACAGAGCTGAAAGACTGGATGAGCAAATAAAAGGGTTCTGACATTCTGGAAAGACACAAGCATATTCATCTATGTTTCTGCCATAATGTGCTCAGGACACCAGCCCTTTAAGCACTAAATAAGCCCAGAAGAAAAGGGCACCAGGGAGGCTGGAGGCCTTGGTAGAGACTTCAACAGCTGTAGTCAGTGGGATGGAGAAAAAGCAGCAGAACTGGGAAAAGTGAGGGTGCCCTGCCATGGCAGAGGGAAACAAACACCCTAAGATTTCCACATTAAAAAAAATATTATTATTATTTTTTTATGGATATGAGTGTGTTGCCTGCATGTAGGTAGGTGCACCCATGTCATGCAATGCTTGCAAAGGTTAAAAAAGGTTGCCGGAACCCCTGGAACTGGAGTTAGGGACGGTTGTTTGCTGCCATGTGGGTGCGGGAAATCAAACCCCAGTCCCCTGCAAGAGCAGCCGGTGCTCTTAACCGCTGAGCCATCTCTCCAGCCCCAGATTTCCACATTTTTGATATTGCAGATTGTGTTCCAATGAACATCTGGCATATCTTGTGTAATTGTTGCAAGCCCTGAAAGAACATGCTTAAAGTAAAGATTACATTCCCAGAGTAAGGTCAGTGCCTAGAAATAAGGCATTGTGGAAATGAGTCCTATGAAAGCCTGCTGCTGACAACAGCAAACCAAAGATGGCCATCCCAGCTTACATGTGTGTAGAATCTTATCATCCCTTCACCACATGATGGAGTCTGTATCCTTTTCTCTTGAACCTGGGTGGGTCTTTGTGACTGTCTCAACAGAGCAGAGCAATGGAGGCGAGGTCATCTAAACACCACAGACATCCACTGTGTGCTCCTGGCATGCTTGTCTTTGGAACCCAGCCACTATGCTGTGAGAAAGCCCAAACAGCTTGTGGACAGGAACTGAAGACTCAAGTCCATAGCCTTGAAGAGCTCCCAGCTGAAGCCAGCATTATTTGGTCAGTCACATGAGGGGCTCTCTTGAAAGTGAACCCGCCTCCTCCCCTGCCACTTGAGCTGCACTTGAAAATGCTGAACAGAGAAGAACCATCCCACCTGAATTGCTAATTCATTAATAAATTATGTGCTCTCAGTTTGGTGGTGGTTTTTTTTCCCCTAGTAATAGGTAGCTGAAACCCCACCTGACAGGATGAATTGATCTGCTAGTATTCTGATTGTCTTTCAGAAAAAAAGCCTACCTCTTTTGGAGAGAGATAATATCCATCTCTATAGGTTTTTTTTTGTTGTTGTTGTTTGCTTTGTTTTGTTTTTATTTTTATTTTTTTGGAGTTCCAGGCCAGCTGGGGCTACACAAGGAGACCCTGTCTCAAAAAAGACCAAAAAAGGGCGGGGTGTGGTGGCGCACGCCTTTAATCCCAGCACTCAGAGGCAGGCGGATCTCTGTGAGTTCAAGGCCAGCCTGGTCTACATGGTGAGTTCCAGGACAGCTGGGGCTACAGGGAGACCCTGTCTCAAAAAGACAAGAAGAAGAAGAAGAAGAGGAGGAGGAGGAGGAGGAAGAGGAGGAAAAGGGAATATGCCTACAGGTGATACAGATATCAGAAAATCAGACAGATTAAGAGCAATAACTATGATTACTATATTCAAGAAAATAGAGATAAAGATTGAGAATTTCCCCAGACAGTTGGCGCTTATGTTGAAAAAAGTCAAAGGAAATGCCACAATTTGTGGAACAGTTCTGTGGTATCTAAAAAGACTGATGAGACACAAACCTAAGCAATTCTATTTCTAGAGATCTACTTTAGAGAAATAGCTGCACAAGGAGATGTGTGGCATTAGTTCGAGTACAGTTTGTAATAGCAGAGAGGTGGAGAAAACTTAGTGTAGAGCAGCCATTTAATGGAGCACAGCTATTAAATTGTGCTCCTGAATTCATATGGCTAAATTTCTCACATAATGCTGAGTGAGGAAAGGTAGTAATGGCAGCTACTTATGAAAGGCTTAATTAACACAGAATATGTATGGAAATAATCAAAACTAATCTGAATAGTTGTTACCTTTGGAAAGGGTGAAAGAAAGAAGGGCTGGGTGGATCTTGAAATCTGTAACTATTATTTATTATTATTATTTTTATTATTCCAAAGAGGGACATTTTTTAACACATTTTTCCCAGAAATAACTTGAAGCAGGTTAGACCAGGAATAAGAAATCAAAGATGAAAGGATTTGGCAACATGGGGTCAACTTTGGTGGAATAATGAAGGTTTCCATTAGCTCCATTATTTTTTTAAATCCTAATGAGTTTATTGGGCTTGCTAACAGAGCATAGGGTGGGGGTTTAGTTACAAAAGAGTGACTGTGAAATCTATAACTGTTAAAAATAAATGTAGGGCCTGGAGAGATGGCTCAGTGGTTAAGAGCACTGACTGCTCTTGCAGAGGATCCAGCACCCACACAGCAGCTAACAACCATCTGTAAATCCAGTTCCAGGGAATCCAACACCCTCTTCTTCATGGGCATTGCACAACATGGGTGCACTTACATGCAGACAATACACTCACACATAAAAATGAAAATAAAATATTAAAAGAGAAATATAGACCTAAATATTGAAAAATGCTAACTTGTGCTTAGTTTTATGATTGTGGTTGTCTGTAATATTTGCATGTTAAAATATTTTGCAAAGATGCCAAATATGTGGAAGATTTGATCTTTTTTTTACTTATTTTTTTTAGTGTTCAGATTGAGCTCAGGCCTCATGCATACTAAGCTATGACTCCAGGCCCCATGTAAATTTTTGTGTTATATTTCTGTATGCATGTTTGTGTGTACAGAACATCTGTACACGTGCATGTGGAGACCAGGAGACATCCTCTGGTACTGTTCTTCAGACACTGTCCACCTTTTCCTTTTTTATTTATTTGGTTTTTGTGAGGCAGGGTATCTCGCTGGCCTGGAGATCACCAAGTAGACTAAGCAGGCTCCAGGAAGCCCCAGGATCTGCCTTACTTCCCTCCCAGCACTGGGATTATATGTTCCTGCTATTATGCCTAGCTCTTTTTACATGGGTCTGAGGATCAAACTCAGTTCTCATACTTACATGCCAGCACTTTACTGACTGAGCCATTTCCAGAGTCCCCAAATATGTTTTAAAAAATATTTTATTTTTTTAAATTTTATGTGTATGAGTGTAATGCCTGCATGTAGGTGGTACACCCATGTTGTGCAATGCCTGTGGAAGTTGGAAGAGGGCATCAGATCCCCTGGAACTGGAATTATGGATGGTTGTTAGCTGCTATGTGGGTGTTGGGACCTGAGCTCAGGTCCTCTGCAAAAACAGCTAGTGCTCTCAACTGCTGAGCTGTCTCTCCAGCCCCCACTATCTGCTTTTTGTAAAAATGTTGTTTAAATTTTCTATACTAGCCTAAGGGGCACATATACATCTGTGCTGGAGGTTTCAAATCCACCAATATGATTACTGCCAAGGGATGATGTGAAAAGTCCTATAAAAACTGGTGATCTGTACCTCAATTTCTCTGAATCAGCAGCTCAGACTGGGGCCTGCATGTAATAAAGGATAAACCTCTTCCACTTTCTGAGTGTGGTTGAGGTCTTCTCACTGTACAAGGCCAGTCTCAGTTTAATTCCCATGCCATACTCCTATAAGTAAACCCAAAAAACTCATTGGTTCACCAAGTTGGACTTTGGTGGTATCCTTACTTTGATTTTTCATCCATTCTTTGTCTTGGGTGAGTAAATGTTTGTTCATGTCTCCAGAACCTCTAAAGATAGTGCCACCAACTGGGGCCCAAGCCTTCAACACTGCTCCTGTAGGAGATACCTCATATCCAAGTCACAATACAGTCTCAGGTTTCTGAGACTCAGAGCCCAGAGAACTTTGATATTTACAATTAGCTTGGTAGGTTGCAAATGCCCCAGACCCCCTTAGTCTTAGAGGTGTAACTCTGAGGCACATTATTTCTTTAGTTTTTTCAGCAAGATCAAAGTAAGAGTCATTCATAGCAGAGGTAACTATGTCCTTCATGTTCCCTTCCTTGTTTTAATTTTTACATACTCCCTGATAAACTAACTTGCATTTGAAACTTTTGTCTTAAAGTCTTCTGGGAAAGCCAGACTAAGAGGGTGAAATAGAGGGCCCTGTCCAGAAAGCCTCAACTACTAAGAGAAGTTCCTATGAGGTGAAGCCAGGGGCCCTGGTGAACTTACAACATCAGTAGGATGGCTGGAATGATCAGGCCTGGATTGGCAAGGAATGCAAAGATCTTGCCCAGGAAAGTTGGGAAATCATTTTCAATTGTCTCATGGAGGACATCATATATTCTGTTTTTCCCACTAGAAAGAAAAGGACACATTATAGCAGACTGAAGGCTCCTATGGCATATACAGTCATGTGCACGACCCCATGGTTCCAAAGCTGTCACTCACCACAGCTTTCCTGGGAGAAATGGAGCTCTGTTCCAAATGGACTATGGGGAAAAACGTCCCCTGAGGAGCTGCTACTCTGGCCAGGGAAGATAGCTGGGCTTGTTTGTAGAGTGGCTCATGAGTTTCCTGCCCTTGGTACCCCATAATCTCAAAACTACACTGGTCTGTGTTTGGCACCTCATCAGCAAGACAAAAAGTGGGTTTTCTCATGTTTTCTTTTTTTTTCTTTGAAGAGATAAGGTCTTGTTATGTTGCCTAGTCTAGCCCTGAACTCTTGGGCTCAAGTAATCATTTTACCTCAGCCTCCAAGTAGCTGGCACTGTAAGCATATGCCACTGTGCCAGACTTTCTCACATATTCTAATGAGAGAAAACAGACCAATGTGGAGCTTCTTTGGGGCTCCTTGACATGACAGTCTCCTAAGGCTGATGTGATAACAACTCACAGAGTCTCTAAAACATACCTACAATTAGTCTTTAGACCAGGAGATAGGATTGCTCCAAGATAGGCTTCTGTGCTATTCACAATAATAATTTCAATTTTCTTCTAATTTTAGAATTATCATGAATATTGACTTAAAAAATGGTACCCAGAGACTCCAGGGTACTGGTGACTCTTAAATGATAATTTTGGTGCTAAGAAGTAGGCTTAGACATTTGAAGATCCTGGTTCAAATCCTTTACTACCTGTAGAACACCAAGAACAATTTATTTATTTATGGATTTATCTTCTTTCCGTGTGTGCGTATGTGTGTGTGTGTGTGTGTGTACACATGTGTACATGCATGCTGGTGTGTGTGGAGGCTTGAGGTTGATGTCAGGAATCTCTCAATTGCTCTTCTACCATATTATTTGAGGCAGAGTCTCTCAAACCCAGAGCTAGCCTAGCTAGCTGGCTTTCTGAGGATCTTTTGTCTCTGCCTTCTGTGGCTCTAATTACAGGCAGGCAGCTATATCTACCTTTTATGTAGGTTGTACTGGTCTGAAATATGGACCTCTGGCTTGTGCATCAAGTGCTTTAACTGCCGAGCCATCTTTCTAACCCTATTTCTTTTATGATTGTATTCATATCCTGGTTCTTTCCACTAAAGTTGTATTATCAAACATGACTACTAAAATAATATAAAAATTGGGGCTGAAGCAATGACTCAGGTTAAGAGCACTGGACACTTTTGCAGAAGACCCAGTTTGAGTTCCCAGCACCCACATGGTGGCTAACAGCCACCTGTAATTCCAGTTCCAGGGGATGCCCTCTTCTGGTCTCTGTGGGCATTGTATGAATGGATGGACTTACATACATGCAGGCAAAACACTCGTACACATAAAATAAGATTAAAAAAAAAAAAGAAATGGAGGGGCTGGAGAGATGGCTCAGTGGTTAAGAACACTGGTTGTTCTTGCAGAAGACCCAGGTTCGAATCCCAGCACCCACAAGGCAGCTAATAACTGTCCATAACTCCAATCCCAGGGGATCCAACAGCCTCTTCTGACCTCCGAGGTCACTGCACTACATGGGTGCATTTACGTACATGCAGGCAATACATGCATACACATAAAAATAATAAAATTAAAAAGATAAAAAAAAATGTAGGCGGGCTTGGTGATGCACACCTTTAATCCCAGCACTTGGGAGGCAGAGGCAGGCGGATCTCTGTGCGTTCAAGGCCAGCCTGGTCTACACAGTGAGTTCTAGGACAGCTGGGGCCATAGGGAGACCCTGTCTCAAAAAAAAAAAGACAAAAAAAAATCACCTAAAAAACTAAAATACTAAAGTTTTAATGGCATTCAGCTCCAGTCTGGTATTAAACAAAGAAATAACTGTGACTATCTCAAAGGCTTTGGAGATTTTCAAATTCTAAAACCAACACCTTAATCAAGGGATTTTCCTTTATCTGTAAAGATTGGGAAATCTGAATTTTT
>NW_008356263.1:1070717-1084337 GCF_000622305.1 Nannospalax galili
TAATTTTATGTCTTATCGGGTTTATTCAGAGTACAATATTGTAACTATATTAATTCAACACAGTGAACTTAAAAATTTACAGCCAATTTTGAAAGAGCTGCATCTTTGCTCTGGAAGCTGTTATTGACTATGTCAATGCTGTTGTAATGAAATGCTTTTACTAATTATGTGGTTATTAAATAAAGTAAAAAAATATATAAATTAAAATGAAATAAAATGTAAAATTCTGTGTTTTAGTCAAATATTTCAAGTGTCCACAGTCCTGTGATTAGTAACAACTGTAGTATAAAAGCAGATATGGGGTGCTCCCCACTACAGGGATTTTGATTGGACATGCTGAGATTTGGTACCCTTGGTGAAGCAGTTGGGAATTTCTCTGCCCTAATTCCCTCTTCTCTCTCTAAGTGATATGGGACAATACTAATACAGAGGATATAGACATGAATTATATAAAGTACTCAGTGTGTTGCTATTAAGTTATATTAGGTATATTCTTTTTACAAAAAGTTTATTTTTATTTTATGTGTATGAGTGTATTGCCTGTATGTATGTGAGTGCACCTGTGTCATGCATTGTAGCAGAGGTCAGAAGAGGGAGTCAGATTCCCCTGGAACTGGAGTTAAGGACAGTTCATAGCTGCCATGTGGGTGCTGAGAATTGACCCCAGGTCCTCTTCAATAGTAGTCAGTGCTCTTAACTGCTAAGCCTTCTCTCCAGCCCATATTAGATATATTCTGTGATGTTGTAGTTAGAAGTTTTATTTTGTGTAGAGATCAGGTTGACAATACAATACCTCTGGGACAAATTCTGCTTGTTACCTGTTTTTATATGACCTGTAAGCTAAGAAAATTAAAAAAAATTATTACCTTTTTAAGTGGTTGTAAAAAAATCAAGTGTAATATCTTGTGACATATAAAAACTGAAGTGTGAGCCGGGCATGGTGGCACACGCCTGTAGTCCCAGCACTTGGGAAGCAGAGGCAGGCGGATCTCTGTGAGTTCAAGGCCAGCCTGGTCTACATAGCGAGTTCCAGGACAGCTGGGGCTACAGGGAGACCCTGCTTCAAAAAGACAAACAAACAAATACTGAAGTGTGATTTTTTTTTTTTTTTTTTTTGGTATTTTTGAGCCAGGGTCTCCCTGTAGCCCCAGCTGTCCTGGAACTCCCTGGTCTTGAACTCACAGAGATCTGCCTGCCTCTGCATCCTAAGTGCTGGGATTAAAGTTGTGCACCACCACACCCTGTTTGAAGTATGATTTTTACATTTCAATGCCTGTAAACTTTTATTGGAGTACAGGCATGCTTATTTATTTATGTATTGTCTATAGCTTACTGTCCTATGAGGCAGAGCTGAGCATTTGAATCGGAAACCACTGTGACCATCTCATTGCTTTATACTGTTGTGCAGTATACTACACATCACATTTCATCTGGGCTTGGTATTGCATGGCTGCAATCCCAGCACTTGGGAAGCTGAGGCAGGAAGATCATGAGTGCAAACCCAGCCTGAGCTATATAGTCAGAATCTGTCTCAGAAAAAAGAAAAAAACCCCAAACTGTAACATTGTAGCTATTTAAAAAATTTTATTATTTTTATGTGTATGAGTGTATTGCGTGTGTGTGTGTGTGTGTGTGTGTGTGTGTGTATGTATGTGTAAAAGTGCACCTGTGTTGTGCAATGCCTGAGGAGGTCAGAAGAAGGAGTTGGATCCCCCTGGAACTGGAGTTACAGATGGTTTTTACCCACCATATGGGTGCTTGGAATGGAACCTGGATCCTCTGTAAGAGCAGTCAGTGCTTTTAACTGCTGAGTCTTTTCTCCAGCCTGTAAATTGTAGTTATAACATGACATTTCAAGCGCCACCTGGTAACATTTGATTTTTTTAAAAAAAATCAGGCCAGGCATGGTGGCGCACACCTTTAATCCCAGCACTTAGGAGGCAGAGGCAGGTGGATCTCTGTGACTTCAAGGCCAGCCTGGTCTACATAGTGAGTTCCAGGACAGCTGGGGCTACAGGGAGACCCTGTCTCAAAAAGACCAAAAAAAAAAAAAAATTACTAGTCAGTAAAGCAAAAGGAAGAGAACTTCAAGCACTATGTTTTTAGGTCAAATTGAATGTGAATTATTTTGTTTTTGAAGTATTAGCTCAGCGGGTGCTGTAACAAATGGCCACACTGGTGGATTAACACAATGCACATTTACTATCTTACAGCTTTGTAGGCCAGAAGTCTGAAAGGATTTCAGTGGGCTAAACTCAAGGTGTCTGTAGGGTTACAGTCCTCTGAGGGAGGTATCCCTCTGCTGAAGTCCCCTTCTTTCATCTTCAAAGCCAGCAGCATAGCATCTTCAGACCTTTCCCTGTTTCCACCATCTCCTCACCCTCTGTTCTTACATCATTCTGCTGGTGATGCTGCATTGTGGGTTGCTATCACTTATGGTAGAAACTGGAAGTGTGAGCAGGTATATATAGAAGAGGCAAGCAAGATTTCAACAAGAGTTTTGGAGGGGACAAATCACAAAAGCTTCAAATATATGCTATCAGGCCCTTTACAGATAGGCAAAGCTAGCTGATCCTTAGTGCTTCCCACCTAATGGTGGTTTTATAAGGATTAAATTCATTTCTCATTTAGTGCCCGTCACAATCAAGGCTTTCAGAGCACCTTGACTATCTCCATATCACGATCTGTGACTGTTTTTACTGACAGTGTGTGCTCATTTGAAGGCTTAGCAGGGTCCTTGGCACCTTTCTTCCTCTTCCTCTTCCTCTTCCTCCTTCTGGCCAATTGCAAAGGATACTGGTACAGTTTTAACAAATCCAGAGGTAGAAGGGAAAGTAAATTAAAAGTATCCCTGTCTTCCTTAAAAACAAAGCGACCTGAGCCATAAACAGACTGACTTTGGAGATCACTCAGAAACCACAGCCTGCTGCACCTCTCCTGTGAGATAGATATACTGTGGGACCAGAATCTAGTCGTTCCTCATTTCCATGGTGATGGGATTACTCTTCCTCTTCTCTCAAAAATGAGTAAAGAGTGAGGAATTTGGAATAGAAACGAATGCTCCATGTTACCATTCATATAAAAACGACCAGCATGTCTAGAAACACTGCACATCATGAACTGATCTAAATCAGCTTCAGATGTCTAATTAATTCTTGGTTCACCGGCCATGCGAAAAGACAGCCTGTGGCTAAAATATCTCTAGCCGCTCTCTTGCTGTATCCCTTATTTGCACACCTAGATACTTGCACATTGAATATATAGAGGCTCTGTTTTGGAGGAAACAGGTCAAATGCTGGCCACGATGTGATCCATGTCCACAGATTTATTTTGTGGGTTTGTATAGTGTTTTTAAAATTTTTAAATTAATTTTAAAGTAAAAGTGGTAGGGGATTTCAAATAAATGTTCAGATTTCTATGAAGAGCTGGAAAGCCTATAATAACGGGCCAGTATTCATGGCAGCAGTTAGCTGAGGTGAGCACCAGCTGTTCTCAATTTGGGGAGGGCTCAGGCTTCACAGGCTCACAAATATCCTCAATAGAGACCATCACTGTCCTCGAACCTTACAAATAACAACACACTAGATCCTCAAAACAACCCTATGAGCTAAACATTACTGATGTTTCTGTAATAGGGCTATGGCCCTATTGTGCAGAGCTCCAGACTACCTCATTGGTCAGTGACAGAGTTGGCTCTTAGCTCTGTTCTCTAAATGAAGGGATTGGTATGTTTTCTCTGCAAACACCTGAATAATGAAATTTTTTGCTCTGTGGGTAGGATGTTTATTGCTTCAGTTACTCATTCCTACTGTTGTCGTGAGGAAGCGCTCCTAGACTCTATGGAAGTGCATCAATGGGCTGTTCCTGTAAACTTTATTTACAAAAACAGTTGGTGGTCTGGATTTGTTCCAGAAAGCAGAGCTTCCCAATCCCTGTGTGTACTGTGTGCTATGCAGTGCTGCCCATCTCATTTATGTTGCCTGCCTGGCCCCTATAGGCATTTAGTGTGGTCCAAACTCTAACTTTCCCCCCCATACAACTGAATTTCTGTGAGATACTGGATATAGTTGGAACATCAGCCATTGGCCAGTTGTTTTCTTCCATACACTGAGTAGAAAACCGTGAGAAAGGAAGCAAATACCGTCCCCTCCCTGTTATGTTCTGATGGGGGAGAAGATAACAAGATGAAGCAAAAGAGGGCAAGATGGCAAGGAGTAGGCATGGCACAGGCCAAGTGGACATCATTCCTGTGCGCGTGTGAGCAATCTGAGAAAGCAATGGTGGCATCTGCATCCAGACTTGCTCAGGAAGAGGCCAACTGAGACTTCTTCCACATGGTTGTCCCTTCACTCTGGTGCCTCTGACCTTCTACAGCCTTCTACCCTGGACTGACACCCTCTTCCCTCTACTCAAACCCTGTCTGATCAAATCATGCTCTGATGGAACATTCCTGTGAACACCTCCTCTGGGTTCCACCAACCACAGGCCCTTATCTAGGTAAAATCCCTTATAAATCGAGAAGTCGCTAACTAGCATTTCTCACAATGTACTTCATACTAGTAGGTGGGGCTGGCTCTAGAGTAAGTGGGTAAGGCCTGGGGTGTACAGCTGGAGAAGATACTTACTTGCTCTTAGGGTCATGAAAGGGCATTGCAGGGCCCCACTCATCTGCCTTAGTCCATTTCATGTCTGGGATGATGTTCAGCAAGGATGGGAACAGTGGTTTATGCAATTGTAAAATTCTAGAGGAGGTTGCATAGAGCATTTCTAAGTCAGAAGACAATACATAAAAGGGGCAGCAAGTTCCAGACACCTTTAATCCCAGAATTATTTTTTAAATAAATGAATATCCCCAGTGCCAATTTTTATTTATCTAAAATTACTTCTTTAAAAATATATTTTATTTTTATTTTATGTGTATGAGTATATTACCTGCATGTATGTAAGTGTACCTGTGTCATACAATGCCCACAGAGGTCAGAAGAGGGTGTTGGATTCCCTGGAACTAGAGTTATGGATGGTTGTTTGCTGCCATGTGGGTGCTGGGAGTTGAACACAGGTCCTCAGCAAGAGCAGCCAGTGTTCTTAACCACTGAGCCAATTTTTCAGCCCTAAAATTATTTCTTTAAATGCTAATACATAGACTTAGATCACTTAAGCTGTTCTGACAATAGCCAGAGCTATTATTGAATAGAGAACTTTGTTTTCAGAGGGTCACATAATTATAAAGACAACAGTAGGGTACACATTATTGCTCAGTCTACCTCCTTATACAACTATATCCAACCTCCTAAAGTAGTTTGATTTATACCTGAACTCAGTGCTAACTAGTTGACGGTCTCAGTCAAGATCAACTGTTTTACATTTGGATGGTGGTTAGAATATCCCCCATCACTTATCCTGTGGTAAGACAATCATAGGAGGTAGATTATCCAATGTTAAAAGGTTTGAATTGTGCCACCTAATATGGTAGTCAGCCACATATAGTTATTCAAATTAAAATGAAATACAATTAAATGAAAAATTAAGTTCTTCATTTCATGTATTCACTAGCTATAGGTGACTGGTTGCTACCATATGAAGCAGAACAGACAAGCTTGTTGAATAGTTCTGATCTGCTCAAAGCTCCATAGCTTCTTAGCAAGCTGACATGAAACCAGAACCAGAATTCCGAGCCAGGCCCTATGGCAGACTGCCTCAGGAGGGTAACTGTTCCCAGGCAACAAAGTCTTTGCACCTGAATGGGCCACAGTCAAAGGAGGGTGGGAGGGACATGATGGTGTAGACCACTGGCAGGAGGCTGAGGAAAAGCACCAGCAGCAGTAGACCCATGTAGAAGTTATTGGATCGGGAAGCTTTAAACACACGTGCATGGGGGACATTGCTGCTCATCACTGCCCAGCACTGGAAGTACATGGAGGTCAGCAGGCGCAGCACATTAATGCCTACTAGTCCTGGAGCATAGAAGGAGCCCATCCTGAAAGGGAAGAAAGAGGACACCTGGTTGGTCTGGTAGCAGGACAGGTGAGGGAAGGCTAATAGAAGGTAATGGGATGGGTGGGTTAGGGGCATGAGGCCAAGCTACTTTCCTGAAAGGCCCAAGATGAGAGGCCTCTCATTTGACCAAGATATTTGCCATCAGGCTGCAGCCATCCAGTCTTAAGAAAGGGAGATATTCTGAGCATTTCTGGCTTGGATTTTGCCTCTTTGAAGTGTGAGGCTGAACTCATGTAGCTTCTAGGGGAGGACGTTCCTTTATTGACCTCTTTCCTCCTCTCCTTCCTCTTTCCTCCTTTCTTCCCTTTCTTCATTTGTACTTTAATTGTAGCACATAGGTTAGCTACAAATTGTTTAGCTTCTTTTCCAGCCCTGTTCTGCCTTTTAATTTTCACCAGAGAGGGCGTTGAGAGAAGCAGGTGCTTTGCCTAGCCTCCTCCAAGCTAACTGAACGGCAAAGGTGGGGATGCTAGTGTTTTGACTCCCCAAATTATGTGATCCTCAGATGAAATGGACAACTTACCAGATCATTCCTTGGTTGAAGATCAAACCCAGCACATTTCCACTAATATCAAACTCAGCATATGAGGGCTAGAGAGGAAGGAAGGGGGAGAGGGAAAGAAGGAGAGAGAGCAAGCAAACGTTAGGTGAATCAGTCAGATCCTGCTAGCAGCCAAGGCTACTCCGTACCACAATGCCTGCCTACCTTGGTGACCAAGGAGGAGGCTTAGGTTCTGTTCTGTTCTGTTATTTCTCAGTCTCACAGTGCTGCTCAGGATGGCCTCAAATTTATGGTGATCTTCTGCTTCAACTTCCCAAGTGCTTGGATTACAGGCATGTGCCACCAGACCTAGTTTATATGTAGCACTGGGGATTGAACCCAGGGCCTCACTCTACCAACTGAACTATATGCCCAGTTCTGTTTTCAACCTTTTTTTTTTTTTTTTTTTTTTTGAGAGAAGCTCTTCCTGTAGTCTCAGCTGGCCTGGAACTTGCTATGCAGATCAGGCTGGCCTAAATCTCACAGAGACTTGCCTTCCTCTGCCTTTTGATCACTGGACTTAAAGTCACGCACCACCACACCCAGCTGTTTTCAATTTTTTTTTTTTTTGGTCTTTTTGAGGCAGGGTCTCCCTTTAGCCCCAGCTGGCCTGGAACTCACTATGTGGACCAGGCTGGCCTCGAACTCACAGAGATCCCCCAGCCTCTGCCCCCCTGAGTGCTGGGATTAAGGGCGTGTGCCACCACACCTTCAACTTTTAAAGAAAAGTTTTGAAGTGTTTTTTGTTTGTTTGTTTGTTTGTTTTGAGACGGGATCTCACTGTGTAGTTCTGGCTGGCCTGGAACTCAACAGAGATCTACCTGCCTCTGCCTTCCAAGTGCTGGGATTGAAGGTGTGTGCCACCTACGCCCAGTCAATTTTGAAATTTAAAAAATTTGAAATTCTTAAAGCTGAATTTTTTTCAAAAGTAACAATAAAAAATGTAATTTTTTTGTTATTTTGGAGAGGACTTTAGCATCTATCAATGCTTTAACCAGGAATTCATCTCAAAATTATAATTAATGGAGAAATCAATTAATGAAATACAAATAATTGAGAAACAATACGAAGACACTTTTAAAATAAGCAAAAACATTAAAACATTCTCCTAACTTTCTCTCATCTCCCTTCAGTATGGTGACAGTTCTAGAAAGGAAAGAGCTCAAATTAATTCAGATTTGAAGCCTGACTTATCTCTACAGTTTTGGCCTCTTGCAAGTGCTGAGGTGCTGGGAGTCCTTATCACATGTACTTATGCCTACTTTCCAATTTGTCTTCTAGAAATGGAGAAAGGGGATAACAAGAACGAGAACTCAGGAACGAGAGAAGGGATAGTCAGCAAAACATGAACAAAAGGATCCAGGGGTACGTAATTCAAATACCTGAGGATTGGGAATGTGAAGTTTAACATTCACAAATATTTTTAAAAACTTGTCTACTGTTTTTCTCATGTATGTGTCCTGAAGAGAAAAATATTCCTCACCCCTAAGTTTATACATTTATGTATATTTTTAAAGTAATAGTTTAGAGCCCCAACTGGCCTGAAACTCACTATGTAAGTTGGCTTTGATCTCACAGAGATCTGCCTGTCTCTGCCTCCTGGCTTAAAACAAGTTTTGAATTTTTTTTTTTTTATGTTTAACACTTTGATTCAAGGCAGGTGTGGTGGCACAGTCGATGAAGTGAGTACCAGGCCAGCCAGAGATATATAGCAAGAATTTGTCTCAAACCCGCTCCCAAAACTTTTGTTCATCTGTAATTAAGTGAAATAAGTAAGGAATGTAGTCCTCTCTCCAGCTATAGCTCACTTTTATACAATCTTTTTCCTTATTGAGAGTGCCTCCTTTTTTATTATTTATTTATTATGTATCTATTTTTGGTCTTTTTGAGACAGGCTCTCCCTGTAGCCCCAGCTGGGATTAAAGGCATGCACTACCATGCCTGGCTTGAGCCTCCTTTTTATAAAGGGATTTCTCTTATAGCTTGTGTCAATTTCTGGATATTTTATTGTTCTACCGACAAGTTTATTTATTCCCTAGTTCCAGCTTTAGTTATTATAGCTTCATAATATTTTTTTTTGAGACAAGGCCTCACTATATAGCCCGAGCTGGCCTCAAGCTTGTGATTCTCTTGCCTCACTGTCCCCAGTACTGAGATTATAGGTAAATGCTGCCAAGTCTGGCATTTTTGTATCTGTGCGATATGCAATTTATTTATCTTTATTTTATGTATATGAGTGTTTTGCCTGCATGTATGTCAGTACACCCATGCATGCAATGCAAATGGAGGCCAGAAGAGGACCTTGGATCCCCTGGAACTGGAGTTATGGATGGTTGTTAGCTGCTATGTAGGTGCTGGGAACCAAACCTGGTTCCTCTGCAAGAGCAACCAGTGCTCTTAACTGCTGCTCTCTCTCTCCAGCCCCAGATGTCATCACTTTTTAGCATAAAATTATCTCATTACTGTTCTCAGACATGATTACACAGTTTTCTCATGGATGAGGAGGAGTTGGATACAACTGTTTGAAACATATGACAGAAACCTGTATGGGAGCCTTTAGCATCAGACATGTTACATACCAGGATCAGGGCTATATAAGTAGCCAAGATATGGAGCTTCTCACAGGAAGCTTGGTTAAGGATATTTCCTCTTCCCAATGCCATTGACTGGTGAATAGGCCAGTGAGGGGTTGTGAAAAAGACATACTAGGCAAATGGGGTGGGGCCTGAGATCTGGCAAATCATAGAAAGTAACTCTGGTAAGGAAACGAGGCAGGCTTGGGATGAAGAATTTACTGGGTAGGCGGGGAAGAGGAATATCCTAGGTGGGGACAATAAGATTATCAAAAGAGGTTTCTTAAAGCATAATCCAGAAGATAGGGAATTGGCTATTGAGTTCTTGGTTGTTTCCAGACTTTCTGAAATATTTATCTGTTTGAGGATTTTAGTCTTCCTCATGAGAGTTCATTCAGGTGTTTCT
Source organism: Nannospalax galili (assembly GCF_000622305.1). Lineage (NCBI taxonomy): Eukaryota > Metazoa > Chordata > Mammalia > Rodentia > Spalacidae > Nannospalax > Nannospalax galili. The sequence continues at coordinate 1,080,235 of NW_008356263.1, forward strand.
CTGCCAGTCACCTGCTCAGCCCTGAAGTATATGGCTCACCTTTCTCCAGGGCTGAAGAATTCCATTTTCTAGATGAAGGTTACAATGGGAAAAGGTAGCGTTGCTTCTATGACGGCAAAGAGGACTATTAAGGAAATATGAGTAAATACCACACCACTTCAGAAAACAAAGTCTTGCTTTAAGCATCCAAAGAAATAAAATGTGGGGCTGGAGAGATGGCTTAGCGGTTAAAAACACTGGCTGTTCTTGCAGAAGACCCGGGTTTGAATCCCAGCACCTACATGGCAGCTAACAACTGTAACTCCAGTTCCAGGGGATCCGATAGCCTCTTATGTCCTCCTTGAGCATTGCATGACATGGATGCACTTACCTACATGCAGGCAATACACACATACACATAAAATAAAAACAAAATATTAAAAAAGAAATAAAATGCACAAGAATTCACCTGAATACAAGTCTGAGAGAATGGTAACAGCACCTTACTGTGGAATGCATGAAATAATGACTTACAAAACCAGCCTCCAGTTACTGTGGAATGCATGAAATAATGACTTACAAAACCAGCCTCCAGGTCCCAGCACCAGCAGTAGTTCATGAACCGGACAAAACAAGCCCGCAGGAAATCCCCCAGCAAGATGGTGATGTATGTTACCAGCATATCAGACACAGTCAGTCTCATGAACTCCTGTAAGGAGGAATACAGAAAATGGGAGTGGCCAGGATTACTTCTCCCAAAGGATTGTAGGCCATATATTCTAGTTACTTTTTTGTTTCTGTGATAAAGCACTGACCAAAACCAATCTGAGAAGGAAAGGGTTTATTACATCTCACAGCTCACAGTCCATCATCGAGGGAAGCCAAGGCAGGAACTTGGAGGCAGGCACTGAAGCAAAGATCACAAAGGAATGCTGCATATTGGCTTACTCCCCCTGGCTTGCTCAGCTACGTTTCTTGTGCAGCCCAGGCCGTCTGTTCAGGCATGGGGTCATCCACAGTGGGATGAGACTATCCTACATCACTTAGCAATCAAGAAAATGCCCTATAGACATGCTCACAGACTAGTCTGATGGAGGCAATTCTTGAATTGAGGTTCCCTCTCCCCAGATGACTCTGGTTTGTGTCAGGTGACAAAAACTAACCTGTACACCATACAAGACTGTGGCTTGATTTTTCATGGTAGAGTGGTGATGCAGAGAAAGGACCTCAAACTTTGGAGAAAGCTTGATTTAAGCCCCAGCCCTACAAATTGAATGGCTTTGGAGTAACCTCTGAATCTTCTGGAGTCAATAACATCACTCTTGCAGGGTTGCTGGGAAGCCTATGAGTAACATATGCAAATTGCTTGGTATATTAGTAATGACCAATGCCCCGTAATCACCATTGCTAGAGCCTGAAACTCACCCTTTGTTTTTCCATCTGCTCGGACATGCTGATTGCCCCCACCTAGACTGAATGTGACCATCAATCACTTGGGACAACAGGTAGCTTTCATACATCCTACTAATCAGATTTTGTCTTGGTTTATAGAGAAAATAAAACAAAGAAGCACATAGTAGAAGAACTAAAAGCAAAGCTGTCTCTACTTAGATAGGGTATATATATCTGAGTAGGTTTTTTTTTTGGTATTTTTTTGAGACAGGGTCTCCCTGTAGCCTCAGCTGGCCTGGAACTTACTATGTAGACCAGGCTAGCCTTGAACACACAGAGATCTACCTCTGCCTCCCAAGTGCCGGGTTCAAAGGCGTGTGCCACCACACCTGGCCTCTCATTACAGTTTTTAAGACAACAAATAGATTTGTAGTTCTCAGGGTTCACAAGTCTGCTTTAGTCATTTTTTACCCTCCAATATTATTAAGAAATGCCTGCTAGATGAACACTTGGGTTATTTCTCAAATGGAAATATCAAAGAAGGAACAAGGCACTAAGAACAAGGGTCAACCTGAGAACGAGTGTCAGAAAGCATACTCACAATGCCCACAGCTGTCTCCCAGCAAGAACCCCTGGGCACATCTGCAGGGTGCAGTGGTGGCCGGGGTATGCTCTCATTCCCACCTGAGGAGTTGTAATAGTTAAACAGGGTCCAGTGAGTGATGTTCTTTATTGTCTCCTCATTAGAAAGCTAGAAGAGAGATGGGGATGGGGCGTTAGAAGGAGCCACAGACAGTCCAGCAGTTTCCATGGGAACAATTAAAGCTAGCATATGCTACAACTCTGCCATTTTGCCTCTGCCCTACCCCTGGCTATTCTTTTCAGAAATACCCTTCCCAGGCTTCAGTCCACGTGGGAGAGGGGGCAATAGGCTGAAGCCCTTAGATCTTTTCCATGAAGTCATCCCCTCCTTAAGTTAGTATCCATCCAACCACCCAGCCACCCATCCACTCATTTTTTTGAGAATAGTTTATTCAGGGTCTAATCAGTGCATACAAATCAGTGGCGACACAAGAGTGACCAAGAAAAGAGGAGGCTTCTGTCAAGAAGTTCATGGTATAGTCAGTGATGGAGATGAGCGATTAGAAAACAGAATGATATGAGCTGTAGGAAATTTTCTTCTGGGATCAAGGAACATCCACAGAAGACTCCTTCAAGGCAGTGATGTCTGGGATGAGTCAGCCAGTCTCACAGAAAGGCAAGGGACAATTATGCCCCAGGTTAAAATATGAGGCTCAGGAGGATGGGACAGTTCCTGCGGTGGAAAGGAAACCAGCAAGGGTAGAAGGGGCCTGAGAGCCTGAGCCAGTCATTTTCACTCTTGAAGCTTTCCTATTACTCAGGGAAAACCTTCTTCAGAGCAATAATAAAGTGCAGGAGGGGGAAATTCATCATCACCCAGTCTAACGTCTCACTTCTTTCCCTCCACTCCATTCTCCAACCATCTTGCAGTTTCCTCTTGGCACCAGCTGATCCCTCTGCTTTTTCCAGTATCTGCCGAAACTCCCCAAGCTGGGGTTTCAAGCTCCTCCTACGTCCTGACATGCTGCCCTGGGCTTGCCTCCATGGAACTACACTCCACAGTATGTTGTTACCACCAAGTCTGGCTCCTGTCCCTGAGCATGAAGCCATTTGGAACAGGACTGTCTTGTTCTCTGCTGTACCCAAGGGCCTCACGTATCAGATGGTCTGTCAATATCCGGCAAGCATTGATGAGCACTTAGGCAAATTATGGTGTAGCTCATCAATGGACAATTACTTGTTGTTAGCATTTATTAAACAACATAAAAAAGCTGGTATAAAATATTAAGAGTACTAAATGATATGGATGTGATGTGGGAAGAGACAGCCTAAGAAAAAGGCAGGAAAGAGCTGCAGCAAAATGTTAGCAAGCACAGTCTTTAGGTCATAGATTCTGGAGAAATTTCTTCTTACTTTTCCTTTCTAAACTTTCAACATTTATTTAATTAACACAAATTATGCATAGTAAAGTTATTATATTATGAAAGTAATATATTGGACAGCAGGCCTGGGTCCTTTTAGGTTTTACCTTGAGGTGGACATCATCCATGAGTGCCAGGAGAAAGGTGTAGAGGTTTCCCAGGAAGAGGGCAAAGATGCGCCCCAGCTGCCACTTTAGTCCAGTGCGTGGGTGATAATTCTCCAGGGCAGCGATGGTTTCAAACAGAGGGGGGCAAAACATCCCAAGCAGAGACATCACAATCTCTACCTGAGAAATTAGGGAGGAGGAGAGGTTTAAAAATAAAAGATAAGGGGCTGGAGAGATGGCTCAGTGGTCAAGAGCACTGACTGCTCTTGCAGAGGACCCAGGTTCAATTCCCAGCACCAACATGGCAGCTATGAACTGTCCTTAACTCCAGTTCCAGGGGAATCCGAAGCCCTCTTCTGACCTCCACGGCATTGTACGACACAGGTGCACTCACACACATGCAGGCAATACACTTATACACATAAAATAAAAAATAATAAAAACAAACAAAACACCATGTCTCAAAAAAAATTGCATTATATAGCTGGGTGTGGTGGCGCACGCCTTTAATCCCAGCACTCAGGAGTCAGAGGCAGCCAGATCTCTGTGAGTTCAAGGCCAGCCTGGTCTACATAGTGAGTTCCAGGACAGCTCGGGCTACAGGGAGACCCTGTCTCAAAAA
>NW_008356263.1:1084365-1085728 GCF_000622305.1 Nannospalax galili
TTAAAAACTTGTCTAAAATTAAAACAGAATAAAAAGCATGCACCATATAGAGAATATCAACATAGAATAGCCACACTAAAATATATTCTAGTGAAGTTACTGGACTTTATGGGAAAAGAGAAATGTTCTAACAAAAGAACAAGTGACTTAAAAGGGAAAGAAATGAGTATCATGAGCCTTTTTGGTTTTTGATAGAAATGCCTTAGATCAGAAGAAAGTAGTTATTTATATATTTAAGAAATTAGAGGAAAGAATACGTAAGCACCATAGTCATCAACTTTCCAGATGACATTTATTGATTCGATAGAATCCTAATAAACCTGGCGTTGGGATAACTGGTAATCCAGTTGGTCAAAATGCTAATTGTATCCTCCTTTATACTGGTACAAATGCTAGCTCCCCAAGTCAAAAAAAGATAAAGCTCTGTTGAAGATGATCAGGCCAAATTCTGCTTTTGAAAATACATTTTATTATTTTTATTTTATTTGTATGAGTGTTTTGCCTGCATGTAAGTGTACCCATGTTGAACAGTGCCCACAGAGGTCAGAAGAGGGTGTCGGATCCCCTAGAACTGGAGTTAGGGCCGGTTGTTAGCCGCCGTATGGGTGCTGGGAACGGAACCTGGTTGCTCTACAAGAACAGACAGTGCTCTTAACTGCTGAACCATCTCTCCAGCCCCTAATTTTGCTTTTTAAAGCAAGATCTGGAGTGCAGACTTTCAGGAGCTCTGCTGAGTGAGTTCAGTATCTGCCCTAGATTCTGTGCACCAGCAAGGCCCACTTACCTCATTCCTTTCATACCAGCTGACAGTCTTCCTTTTGGAGAATTCCTGGGATCGCTTCACCACAAAGTAAATGAGATACCCACTTCCACACAGACAGCCGGTGATGAGAAAGTTGGCCAGCACACGTAGGAATCTCGTCAGGTGCACATTCTCTTCTTTGTTACTTTCTTCTTCATCCACTATAGATTCCTTAGTGTGTGAAAGTGAGACATGAATAATGGCAGGTCAGGAATCCAAACACCGATGCTTGTTGAATCTTGAGAATACTTTTCTATATTTCAATAAATAATAGAGGCAGTGATGCGATACCTTATACTTTGTAGTATTACAGTCATTTTCCATAAAATATATTTTGCTGTTATTTTGATCTTGGTGTTTGGGTATTTTTTAATAATACCAAGATTTATTCTGAGATTTATTCAATATTTACTCTGTGCCAGATATGGTATTAAATGTTTTCTGTGCATTATTTCTTAATCTAACATCAAACTAATAGAGAGGTTACTATTCTTTTTTTTTTTTGTCTTTTTGAGACAGGGTCTCCCTGTAGCCCCAGCTGTCCTGGAACTCACTATATAG
>NW_008356263.1:1085930-1096784 GCF_000622305.1 Nannospalax galili
AAACTCACAAAGATCCGCCTGCCTCTGCCTCCCAAGTGCTGGGATTGAGAGGTTACTATTCTTATTTTTAAAATATTTTCAATTTGTTTTTATTTTATGTGTTTGAGTGTTTTTCCTGTATGTATGTAAGTCTACACATGTTGTGCAATGTCCACAGAAGCCAGGAGAAGACTTTGGATTCCCTGCAACTGGAGTTAGAGCCATTGTCTGACATGTGGGTGCTGGGAACCCAACCTGGAACCTGGGTCCTCTAGAAGAGCAGCCAATAACTCTTAACAGCTGAACCATCTCCAGCCCCCAAGTAGTTACTATTATTGCTCACATTACATATATAAAGGCTCAAAGAGATGTCAGTACAGAGTCTGGAGTTGGTTTAAATCAGTGGGTCAAATAGGTTCTAATTAAAAATGTAATCTTGAGCCTTTAAATACAGGGGTTGGCAAAACATCTTATAAATTGAGATAGTAGATTTTGTTAGCCTGCAGTCCATTGTGGTTTCTCCCATGACTCACTTCTGCCATTACTGCATGAAAATAACTGTAGACAATATGTAAGTGAATGAGCATGGTTTTGTTTCAGTAAAATTTTATTTACAAAAGTGTGTAGCAGGCTGGATTTGGGCCCCAGGCCATTGTTTGCCAGTTCCTGTCCTTAGGATTTCTTAATTTCTTTCAACACCGTTTTTTTTTTTTTCTTTTATGGTATCTCATACATTTTGGGGGGCACAATTTAAATTTACTGCTAGACATTTATGTTTGGGTAGTATTGTAAATAGAATTTGAAAATCATTTTAATTGTTTTCTATTAGCATAAAATGCAATTGATTTTTGTTTATTATGCTTGTGTCCTGCATCAGTAACTCTGTGAGGACACACATAGCAAGCAGTAGAGCTAAGATGGAAAGAGGTTTCCTAGACAGCAGAGTACTAGGGAGGAGACTTGTTCTACCAATTGCTAGTTACTGTGTTCTCTCCATGGTTTAACTAACTCATCAGGCAGTTAATATCTGTTAGCTCACAGAATTCTCACATCATCTATCCTTCTTGGGTGTTCTAAATTCTTAAGGGGTAAGTTCTTGTCTAGAGGAAGAGTTATAGCCACTCTGGCCTTCCCTGACCTCAGATGCAGGCTCCCACTGCTGTGACAAGAGGGGCACAGACCAAGTTTGCTCCCTGTCCATCCACTCCCGGGCAAACAGGACTCTGGGAATCCCACGTAATGCTTGCTTAGCCCAAACTCTTTGTTGGCAGGTGTCTTGGGCTTTGGTCTGTGAGCAGAAGACCACGTCTCCTTCCAGGGAAGGTAAGGGTAGATGAGAGGGAAAATGAAAAGATAGCTTAGCACAGTTGCAGTGCAAACAAGTGCTCAGTCCTAGGGAAAGATGGTCTGAAAGATCAGACAGGAGAAATACTGAACCAGTCAGGATTTGGAGTGGAAGCTAGGCAGAGTGGACCACTCCTCTAATTCAAGCACTCAGGAGATTATAAGTTCATGGCTAACCTGGGCTACATAGTGAGACCCTGTCTCAAAAGCTCATAGTTGTATTTATAGTGACGGGGAATGCCCTGCTTCAGTGCCATGTTTTTTTTTTTTCCTGTATTCGTTTACTGTCTGGTTCATGTTTGTTTGTTTGTGTATGTGTTTGGACAGGGTCTTGTTTTGTAGTCTAGGCTGACTTCAAACTCATGATCCTCTTGCCTCCATCTTCCAACTGCTAGGATGCCTAGTTAGGTTATTTATTTTGGTTGAATCATAGCCCCTCGGCGCATTTCAGATTTCTTTTGTGAACAAAACAATGATGAATGTTAAGAAACATGGATTGTAAGAAACATAAGGTTGATCTTTTTATTCCCACATACTTAAACAAGGGTTGTCTACTCGTCCTGGGTGGGTATTCTATTACTGAGGAGCTAGAAAGACAAAAGCAAAAACAGTGTCAGAACCCCGTGTGCTAGGCCATCACATCGCAATCTCAAGGGCCCTGGACAAGAGATTTTTAAAGCCCCTTAGGTGATTCTAGAATCCAGAAAAGGTTGATAAAAGGGGTCCCAAATGAGTCCTTCCATGAATCCAGCAGAAAGTTTCATGAGGAAAGAGGCAGGACCAGACACCAGGAACTGAGATTCTTCCATAAGCAGCCTTTCTAAAGGCTTGTGCTGCTGATAAAGATCTTCTCACAGATTATTTGGGGATCTTATTTTCTGTTGCCCACCTGGGAGAAAGCTTCCCAGTGCCCAGACAGACCCAGAGTTCCCTCAGGAAGTAAGAACTGCCCTGGGCTTGCTACCTTGAAGCTGGTGGTGATGGAGACATGCTTGTTGTCTGCCGTCTCTGAATTCCCGATCAGGTAGTCCCAGCTGGTGAACATCTTAAAGCTGAACGTGAAGTTATCATTCTCTCCCTCACTGGTGCTCCCTTGGGTATTGCTGGCCATTCTGGAGGACATATGTCACTGTTGTTAAGCCTGCCTCATTTCTACTGCATCACCCCTATAGGAACTTTGGTTCAGGTCAGTTTGGGGCACAGTCACTTATTTCCTTAGATAGAGCATATTTTTCTGATATAAAACTCAGAATACAGGTTCAATAATCAGGTTAATACATCAGCAAGCTTGGCTAAAAGTACCCTGGCCTCTCCTTGTTGGCCACTTGTTTTATCTTACCGGCCTCAGCCTCTCTGTGCTCCCTGGTGCTCAGCCCTGCGGAATCACAGAATTTTAATCAGGGATTCTATCAGGGAGTATTAGGGTTTGGTGCTCCTCCCTGAGTCTAGCTTGCCTGTTGGCTTTTTGGGACTTGCTGTTCCACAGGACCTAGGTTTTTTGGTTCCTCACAGAAACATTCCATATCCCTATACTGATCTGATATAGCGCTAGAAAAAGGCAGTATCAGGAGCGTTAAAATAAAGACAAGCTTATCTCTTTGTTTTTCCCCTTTGCCTGATACAGCTGGGTGGACAGATATAATTAATGTCTAGGCATGGTCTTGTGAGCAACATCACTTTCTCCTGAGGAAATGCAACAGAAAGTTAGAGCAGACTTCCTCATAGTCTTTCAAGACTTGTCTAGGCTTCAAAAGGGCTCTCCTCCTGACTTGAAGATCCCTTGGGAGAAACAGTCCCTTGTGTACTGCTGAAGGGTGAATAGGCCCTGGTGGTCAGATTTGTGCAGGGATAGGACCTATCATCCTATCCCTAGTTTTGGTATTGGACTCCTCTGATTTCCAGGAAGGGAATTCATAGACTGGATCAATGTTTTCTTCAAATAATACCAATTAAGAGGAACAGACAAAGCTGGGGACATGGATAAGCTGTTAAGTGAGGACTTGAGTTGAGGCCCCCAGCACCCAGGTAACAAGCCAGGCATGGTGGCCTGTATCTGGTGCAGACAGGTGGATCCTTGGAGCTCCCTAGCCAGCCAACCTAACTGAATTGGTAAGCTTCAGGTTCAATTAGAGACCCTTCCTCAAAAAATAAGGTGGAGAATGATTGAGGAATACATCTAATATCAATCTCTGGTTCCTACATGCATGTGCACAGATGTACCTGCACATATGTGCACACTCATATGAACACACATGTGCACTACACACACACAGAGAGTCATAGACATACTAAAAGGTTATTTCTGCCCACAGAAGCAGGTAGAGTTGGGGCCAGAGAGACTGTCATGGTTAACCACAGCCACACCCTTTTGGTATAGATTTATTGTTTATATCTTTATAAGTACCAGGATTGACACTTTTTTTCCCTGAGGAGGCTGAGCCCTGGAGAAAAGCAGAGACACCTTGAAAATTTCCAGTCTTATCTTACTAGGTCCCATTCTCCCTCTCAAGCTACAATGACCTTTTGACAGTTTTGATAAGATAAAAATTCTAAATTAATTTGTTGCCCCTGTGCCTTTGCATATGCCCATTTTCAATTTAAAAATTTACTTCAGACTTTCAGTATATCTAGCTGCTCTCAGCATCATTGAAAAGGTGTTTTATTTGGTTTCCCAGAACTACACATATTGCCTGGCTTATGTCTATTATATCACATTTCATAATCTGGTGTTTGCTTGGTGAGATGGCTAATATTGACTGCCAACTTGATAGGCTCTTGAATCACCTAGGAGACAAACCTCTGGATATGCTTGTAAGGAATTATCTAGATTTAGATGATTTGAGTCAGAAAAAGCCACCTTAAGTGTTGGTGGCACCATTCCATGGAATGGGCTGCTAGACTGAATAAAAAGGAAAAAGTGAGCTGAGCACTAGTAATCATCAGTATCTGCTTGTTGACTTTAGCTGCAATGTGATGAGAAGCCTCAAGCTCCTGCTCCCAGGACCACCCTGATGTGATGTGTGTAAGTTACTTTTGTCAGATGTTTTGTCATTGCAATGAGACAAGTACCTAACTAGATATACTAGTTTGCTTGTTTTCTCTTGAGCTGTACTACAAGGAAGTGAAGAAGCATAGAGGGGCCAGGGGAATGAGTTGTTTGAGTAAAGATAGGCCAAAACCCATAAACAAGATAGTTATACTTACGATCTGATGACAATCATCAGGCTGTAGCCAAACACGCTGACCCCCACCATAAAGTAAGCCATGGGCAGCCTGTACCTCAGCCATCCAATGGTTCTCTGGTTGTTATAATAACCATAGAAGACAGCAGAATATTTGATGTAGCCCTGTAAGACAGAAGTCCAAAGCCTCTGGGTTTGTAAGCTCGAAGGAGAGAGCAGTGACATACTTTCATTCTACCAGAGATTTCTGTCTCTGAGTTTTTGTCCCTGTCTACAGACAGGAAGAGTCCTGAATACCTGTTCTTCCTTCACATGACACCCACAGTGTCTGCAGAGCCCATCCGTGGTCATCCGTTTCCCCTCATTCCTCCACTGCACGGAGTGCATGGAGATTCAGGAGGAAAGTGCGTGTATTTGTGTGTTCCTAAGCATGTGCACTCGTGTGTGCATAGCTTCAAATCATCATGTATATTATGAGATACTAGAAGTAGTATATTACGAAGTATTAAGAAAGTTCAGACTTCCTTCTCCAGACATCTATACAGGATAAGATCCATAGTGTAACCCGAACTTTACATATTTGTTTATTATTTATTTATATTTCTTTCTCTTCCTCTTCACCCCTGTCTGTGTGTAGGTATATATGTGCCATGGTGCACATGTGGAGGTCAGAGGAAAACTAGCAGGAATCAGTTCTCTCCTTCTCCCATGGGGGTTCTGAGGATCCCCAGATCATCAGTCCCTCTGGTAAGTGCCCCATACCCTTTGACCCAATCTCTAAAATGTACTTGCTTTAGTAATGAGTGAACTTTTTGAAAAAAAATAGTAGTATTAATTTAGATTTTAGTACTTTTTATATATCCTTGCTGAATACAAAATAAAGGATTGTTGTTGAATGAGTTCCATTTACTTTTTTTTTTTTTTGTCTTTTTTGAGACAGGGCTTCCCTGTAGCCCCAGCTGTCCTGGAACTCACTATGTAGACCAGGCTGACCTCGAACTCACAAAGATCCACCTGCCTCTGCCTCCCAAGTGCTGGGATTAAAGGCGTGTGCCACTACAACCAGAGTGTTCCATTTACTTTTGGTAGTTAGGATATTTCAAGAGGAATCCCTGAGTGATAAATAATACATAAAAGTCCCTAGTAGCAGTATGGTTGACTACCTTGGGAAATGACTCCAACTTGCTCAAGTCTGACTTTGAGAATAAAGGATGTCAGCCTCATTGGCTGGCATACGAGGGTGAGGAAAAAGGATGGAAGGCTCTTTCAGGGAGAGGACCATGGATAGGGCAGTGAGGTGCTGAAGTGTGGCACATATATATTCTGATAATATGGGGGCCCTGAAGTGTGAGGTCTTTGATAAACACAGGCCTGGAGTAGGAGACAGGCAGTAAAGAGCTCTTCCGTAAACCCAACGATGAACACTGGCTTTAACTCCATTGAGAATGCTTGGATTGGCATTTTATAAAGTTCACTCTGGCAGCAGAGGAAATGGAGACATTACCGCCCATGCAAGGAAGAGACGCAGAAGCTTCTGACAGCAGTTATGGTAAAATCAGTGTATTGCTCAACACAGAAGTAAGGGATGGTGTAGGAAACCAGGATGCCAGGCCCTAGGGTGAGGTGAGCCTAAAACCTTTAAGTCCAGGCTGCATTCTCTGCTAAAGGGAGGGGAGCTGGAAACAGTAGCTCTGATCATCCCTGTCTTGAAGAACACTGCCAGACTGGCAGGAGACAGTGGCCCCGTCATAAGCGCAGGCTCCCTGCTTGGCGGGAAAGTGTCTTGGTCACCAACCCTTAGCTCATCTCCTTTCCTGAATGAATAACTTAACTATCCTTAGCTAAGAGATTAGTCCAGGTTAAAGGTTTACTCCTGAGCTAAAAGCTAAAACTTCACCATCTTTTAGCTCTAAGAAAGAAAACATTGTGGCCAATAAATTACTGATGGGCACTGATAACCTTGAGTAAAAGTTTAAGAATCCTTCTGGCACCAACTAACAGACTAAATGTCCTGTTTCTTTGTACCCTAAATCATTGTATGTGACTGTCAAATCACATGTGACTGCTAGTTCCTTGGGATGTATAAAAACCATCTGAATTCTAAAATAAATCAGCTTGTTGAAAAGACACAGGTCCCAGGGTCCAAGACTCTGTCGCCGATCAAGTCTCTCTGCCCCGAGCCCAGTAGGTTCTCCACTGAGCAAAGCAAACCTGAGTCCCAACAACTGGTGCCTGAATAGGGTCCCTCTTGGACCTCTGCTTCTCTGCGGACAGAGCAATCCTCCCCACTTCGGCTGATCGGATCCCCTTGTCATGCTGGTTTGTAGGTAAGGGGCAATTGTGAATATGGGTAATTCTCTTTCTCTAGACCGGTCTCACTTCCAATGTATTATTAAATGCATGCTAAAGTCTAGAGGAATTAAATGTACAGAAATGCAGATTAAGCCTTTTTAGATATTACTATAGAATGTAATCCTTGGTTTCCTGCTACGGGAACTATTGACTTGCAATCTTGGAAAAGAGTAGGAGACAATGTAAAGAATTTTCAAAGGCAGGGCAAGACTGTTCCTGTCTTCTATTTCCCTCTCTGGTCTGCTCTTTGCCAGTGTCTCCAAATAGAAGAGGAACCCCCCCCCCTCTGCAGCCCAGCCACCTCCCCCTCTGCTCCCTCCCCCTGTCAGTCCTCCCTCCACAACAGCCCATCAGCAGGAACCTTCTCAGGCTGCTACTCAGCTGCCGGCACCTCCTCTGGGTGCTGTGAAGCTGCCAGTGCTCCTTCCTGATGTGGCATAGCCTCTGGGAACACAACTACCTGTCTCTAATTCTATTAGAAAAGGGGAGTTGTCCCCCACTTTAGGCTCTCTCCCCATGTCTCTTTCTCCCTCAGCATTCCCCATGGCATATGTTTCTTATACCTCGCCCTCTGCTTCTGACCCTGAATCTCTCCTTCCCATGTTTCAAAATCTGCTCACAGGAGACACTTTCTCTAGAGAACCTCTGGCTCCCTTGCCATATCCATCCCCTCAGTTCTTTCCAGTTCACATTCCAGCTGGACCTGCAGCAGCTAACAACCCTGAACTTAGAACTCATAGTCATTTTCGGCTTTGAAACCCTGAAAGCAATACGCAAGGCAGTGATGGAAAATGGTATGCATGGTCCTTTTACCATGGCCATCTTTGATCAGCTTAGCTGTAAATTAGTCACTGCTTGGGACTTTAAACACCTCGCCCAGGCTGCCCTGTCCCTGGGACAATGGCTCCTAAGTCTAAATACTATGATGAGTGCACTGCACAGGCAGCAAGAAACGCTCAAGCTAATGTTGATGTGACAGCTGACATGCTTAAGGGTGAAGGTCAGTATGCTGATGAAGAGGCACAAAAGGTTTTACTGGCTCAATATTTTGATCAGGTGTGCCTCTGTGCCTTGAGAGCCTGGAGATCCACACCGGATGGTGAGACAACATGAGCTAGCTTAGCTGATCTCAAACAAAAGCCACAGGAGCAATGGGCTGATTTCCTAGCTAGGGTTTGGCAAACAGTAGAGGCTAAGGTTCCTTCTGTAGAAGCCACCCAGATTTTAATAAAACAACTTACTTATGATGGCTTGCATCAAGAATGTAAAGCAGAAATTACTCCAATAAAAAGTCAAGATTTTTCTTCCAGAGTGACAGCTACTCAGGACATAGGCACAGGCTAGCATGATGGCAACAGCGTTAGTAGAAGCTTTCACTGCCCAAATGAAAGATCCATGCTTTAAATGTGGAAAAATGGATCACTTTGCCAGACAATGCCCTTTCATATATTGCCCCTGATCCCTCATGGTCAGGCTTGAGACCCAAACCAAATAAAAAATGCCCTAAATGTCAAAAAGATTTCCATTGGGCTAGAGATTGCTGTTCTAACTTCAACAAAAATAACAAAACTTTAAACGAGAGATGGGGCAGCCCTCAGCCCTGCAACCAAGAGGGTCAACAGCCTCAGTGGAAGTAACCCCCTCCCCAGCCATTGTGGACTTGCCCTGTAACATCTGACCTTAAATCTACAATGACCCTAATAGTACAGGGAATTGCTATAAGGGGTCTGTTAGATACAGGGGCTGATCAATCAATTATTAGACATGAGGATTGGCCCACAAAAAGCGCCCCCCCCCCGGGTGTAGGCATAATTATTTCCTCACTCCAGTCTTACCATCCCCTACCACGGTCTATTTCTAGTAATGAATTACCTCATTTACAGGGTCCTATGCAGAACAATCAGATAAAGGGCACTTAGAGCCCTCTAACAGTCCCTGGAACACGCCTATATTTGTAATACAAAAGAAAACTCATGGAAAATGGAGATTTTTACAAGACTTAAGGAAACTTAATGCCACTATAAAAAAGATGGGATCACTGCAGCCTGGCCTTCCCTCTCCTGCAGCTGTGTCTGCAGACATGCTACTATAATAATTGATACAAGAGACTGTTTATTTTTTATTCCTTTACCTAAGGATAGAGAGTGTTTTGATTTCACTATCCATGTCAACAATCACTCTCTTCCCATGCAGAGTTATCAATGGAAAGTTCTACCACCAGAAATGAAAAATAGTCCTACTATATGCCAATTTTATCTACATAAGGTGATTAGTCCAATACTTAAGGAATTCCCTGCTGCTCTCATTCATTGTATTGATGATATTCCCTTTAGTCACCCTTCTATTCAACTTTTAGAAGTTGTGCTTACTAAATTAACGACTATTTTAACAAAATATGGACTTTATATTTCCTAGAAAAAGATTCAAAAACATGTGCCTTACACTTATTTGGGATACATCATCTTAGAAAATCAATTGTACCTACCACCTCAAAAGTAGAGCTGCCACGGGGGGTGCAGCTTCACCGTTTCCTGGACCCTACAGCCTTTGTTCTCTTAAAAAACTCCTCTGCCTTTGCTAACTAACACGCAGTTACAAGCTGTAACTTGCACAGGCAAGCCAGTCTAACCCTCCTTCAAAAAGCCAAAAAACAGGCTTGGCCAAAATCAAAGGCTCTGTTTACCTTCCCTACTGTGACTCTTTTATGAGCTGTATGGTCATCTGGAGATTTTTCCTCTCTAATTCCAGCTGGAGAAATGGCTTAGTGGTTAAGAGCTCTTCCAAAGGACCTGGTTTGATTCCTAACACCTGAGCTTCAGTTGTTCTTCCTGTCCCTTCCAGTTCTATTCCTCTGTTAGCTTTGTTTCATTCAGCTGTTTGTTGCATATATATATATATATATATATAATTGCCTACGTCTATAGTACAAGGTTACTGTTCCACTTGGTGACTGTGGTGGTTTGAATGATAATGTCCCCCATGGGCTAAAAGTACTTGGACATTTTGCCGCTAGTCAGGTTTTCTGTTTTCTGAGAATCCGGCCTTTGAGTTTTAGCTTATTAAGTTCACCTAAGACCCTACAAGTCAATGTATACATAGGTTATATTAATTAATTGTCTTTTATGCTTAACTCAGATTCCATGTTCTTTTAGTAAAATAATACTACACAGCACTCTCTTCTAAAGCCAAACTGCTACTTTCTTCATGACTTCAGCTATGCCTGCTTTCAGAAGATCTTACAAAGTTCATCATATTTTAGGTGCATCTAGTTTCATGTAATTGTGTCATATATGTCTGACTATCGTTTTTATGTTGCTTAAAATTATGTCATGTGTTTCCATGTTTCAATGTGTTGAGATCTCACATAATTATATCATATATGTCTATTGTCATCATATATCATTTGTGTGAAGACAATTTTAAAATGTGGCCACTTCAAATTTTTCCTTTTTCATTCTTTTTATTGTGCACAAAACTATTGGTTTTATTTTTGGCATGCCAAATTAAAATACACAGGTACAAATTTGCATTCAAAGGCCTTTTAAGGTGGGTACCCTAATCAATTTTGAAATCTACTGAACTATGTCTGTAGGTATCTAGTTATGTAAAAGTCCTATCTGCTATGTATCCTTTTGGTTTTGGTTTATTCTCAAAGGGTTTTGAAATGTCCATTTTATGTATACATAGTCTATATAAACCTATATTCCTTAAAAATGATTTACTTGGTATCAATTTGACTTAAAAGTAAAGCCTCATGCAAACTAAAGTTGTTAACCTAAAAATATTTTTTTTAGGTCAAAATAATTTCTCTTTAATCCTTATCTTAATGCTTGTTCTATATTATGGATATTATTACCTAAAAGTACACTAATTTTAAATAATAATTACTTCTATTCCAGGAAAAATGTTAACCATTTTACCACTATTGTCTCTTTATAGCCAATAAATAGATACATCAAGGTCCCTGAATTTACCAAGCTTATGTTTGCATAAGACT
>NW_008356263.1:1097029-1107976 GCF_000622305.1 Nannospalax galili
TTATTTTGATATATCACAGTGAAAGATTTATCGTCCTCTTTTTTTTTTTTTTTTTTTTTTTTTTTTTAAAAAAAAAAAAAAAAAAAAAAAAAAAAAAAAGACTGGATACTTCCAAAATGAAAAAAATGAAAGGAATAATAAAAACGTTTAAATGGTCTAAATAAGTTTATAAATGTACAAGGTGATGGTTGTTGTTATAATCACTGTTACAGCCAAAGAAAAACTTTTTTTCAGTCTACTTCACTGACTTGTGCTACACACCTAAGCACAGTCTGGAGTTAAATGTGTGAAGACAAGTGTTAAAGTTGCCTATAACTACTAGAAAATGTCCTTTAATGTTTCTCTATGTTATACAAATGTTGCTTTTAATGTTTTCCCTTGCCCATAATAAAATAATTCAATTCAAAAAGTAGGTTTTTGCCTCCTGGAACCAGATGGGACAGCCCAAAAGAAAACAGTTTTGTTTGGTGAGCCTGGTTTGAATCTGAAACAGTTTGTTCCCTATTTCACATCGTTGGCATTCCTTCCAACCCCACAGGACAAGCAGTAATAGAGAGACAACACAAACATCTCAAAGATCAAATAATTAAAAGGAAAATCGGGGAATCACCTATACCTGGGATAACAGTACAGAATCCTCATTTCTTATTACACAGGTCTCTACTAACTTAAAACTTTTTTACACCAAATGATCAAGGAATTTCTCCAATGGCCAAGCACTGGCAGGGACTGACTGTCCCACAGCCCCTGCCGCAAGTACTTTGGAGGGACCCTGAGTCAGGACTGTGGAGCAAAACTCCAGCACCTCTACTAACAGTGGGGTGAGGGTATGCTTGTGTCTTTATAGAAAAGGAATCCTCCCCCCAATGGGCACCACTCAGATATGTCAGACCACTCAACCGAAGCCCCCACAGCAAAGATGGCTGCACTGACCCTGGGGAAGCGGAAAAGGAGACCCCAAAAGAAGACACAGCCTCCTGTGACCTGGGGAATGATTAAGAACCTGATGAACGATGCCCAGGAGTTGGGACATCGCCAGGGCCAAAATATCTCTAAACCTGAAGTTCTTCTTGTCTGTGTTCTAACTATACTGACTGTGAATAGCGTAAAAGCTGAAATGTGTGTCATCAATACTAATGTTAATGGTGTACCTATTTTAGGATCAAGATTAGTACTCGAGTGTATTACACAAAACTGTGCATGGCCACCTGGACCCATCATATGGGAAAAGGATGGACAGAGGATTACACAAAACTGTGCATGGCCACCTGGACCCATCATATGGACAGAATATATACAGCCAAATGGATGGAGGACCAGAGCCTAAAAAAAACAGCATGATTTCACTGTTTTTAAAGAGCCACTGACCTTAGAAGATACTGGAAGTTATAGCTGTGTGAAAAACCAAAAGTGACCTTTTAAAGATATTGAAGTAGTTAGATCAACGACATCTTTGCAACGAACCAGCCTGTCCATATTTAATGATTTGAATGGGAATTTATGGGTTTGTTTTGCACAAAAGGGTTATAACAAACAGAGTTTCTTATACGAGGAGACTTTTCTTTTTTAAAGAAAAATCTAATAGGAATGGGGGTACATATGGGTCTTTATAAACAGATAACTAGGGACAATATAGAAAGTCAAACACAATGTGTTGATAAGATAGTGACTTACCTGTATCTCATGTTATTGTTAACCATTGTTTTTGTTTTGTTTTTTCAACAGTTAAGTGTAACATTTCACAATTATCTATTTATTCATAGATATTTATTCATAAGCTGTTTGAGTAGGGATCCCTAGGTGAAATAAAGGATAAAGAAAAGCTCTTGGTAGCAGTGTGCTTTGGGAAATGTCTCCAACTTTCTGTAACACATTAAAAAAATATTTTACTTATTTTTTTTTTAATGTGTCTGAGTGTTTTTCCTGCTTGTTTGTAAGTGCACCACATGTATGTAGTTTCTGTGGCAATCATAAAAGGGCATCAGGTCTGGAACTGGAGTTAGGGACAGTTGTTAGCCACAATGTGGGTGTTGGGAACTGAACCTGGGTCCTCTGGAAGAAGAGCCGGTGCTCTTAGCCACTGAGCCCTTCAGCCTCATTGCCACATATTTCTGAGGGGACTGAAATTTGACTTTGAGAATGAAGTGCACCAGCGTTACAGCCTGCAGACTGGAAATGCATTGACATGTCGGCAATCATACCTCAAAATCCCAAAGGACGGAAAAGTCCATGGCTTTTTCTTCCTCAGCCCGAGGCACGGTCTTTCTGGGTATGCTTCCATAAGGCATGCCCATCAGTATCTTATGTAGGGACAGAACAACAGAAGTGTAAGTGGAGAAAAGTGAACGTGTAAACATATGTATATGCTGGGTTAATACTTGCCCTTTCACAGCAGGAGATGCCTATTTTTTTTCTTTAGCAGTGTGGATGTTTCAGATTTTGTATTATTTTGGGTTTTTGAGACAGTTTTGAGACAACTGTGGCCCCAGCCAGCCTGGAACTCACTATGTAGACCAGGTTGCCCTGGAACTCATAGAGATCTACCTACCTCTGCCTCTTGAGTGCTGGGATTAAAAGTGTGAGCCCCTCCCCATATCCAGCTTATTTATTTATTTATTTATTGGTCTTTTTGAGACAGGGTCTCCCTGTAGCCCCAGCTGTCCTGGAACTCACTATGTAGGCCAGGTTGGCCTTGAACTCACAGAGATCCGCCTGCCTCTGCCTCCCAAGTGCTGGGACTAAAGGCGTGTGCCATCATGCCCAGCTATATTAAAAGTAATAAACATTCACTGTAGAAAATGTGAAAGAGTATAGAGCACAGTATTATATATCATTTCTACAACCCCAAAATGATGACTGCTGGACAGCAACATAATTTCTTCTAGTAATTTCTGAATGTTGTAACTATTTTAATTTGGTTATTTAGCTTAATGTTGTTTAAGATCAATTCCTTATGTCATAAGGTAGTTCCATGAATAAAATGACTTAAAATATCTAACCATATATGTACCATATGCATACTTAACAAATCCCTATTGTTAGGCATTAGAATATTTATAGATTGTATATGTACATTTATATCATATCATTCATATCCTTACTCATGAAAAAAACAGAAATGGATTAATACATAATGATTCAGGATGGACTGACTTTTAAAAAGATTTATTTTTATTTTTTATTTGCACATGTAGTAGGTGCCAGAGGTGGCCAGAAGCAGGTGTCACAGATCCTGGAACTGGAGTTATAGGAGACTATGAGCTACCAAACATGGGTGCTGGGGACCTAACTCCAGTCCTCTTGTAGAGCAGTACATGCTTTTAACAACTGAGCCATCTCTCCAGCCCATGGATTAGCTTTTTTTAAAAAATAGGATTAAGCGGGGTGTGGTGGTGCACACCTTTAGTCCCAGTGCTTGTGAGGCCAAGGAGGTGGATCTCTGTGAGTTCGAGGCCAACCTGGTCTACAGAGCTAATTCCAGGTCAGCTGGGGCTACAGGGAGACCCTGTCTCAAAAAGACAAAGGAAAAAAAAAAAAAGGATTAAGTTGTCCCTTCCAAGAATGTATCTTTCCATATATCACCTCACTTTCCTCCAGTAATACTCTGCAGTGTTCTTCATGGAAATCTCCTAGTTTGTTAAATATTTTTTTACTAGTTATTTTGTAGATTTATTGTTCTTTTATCAAACTGTCAAATATATTGTAAACTAGATGTTAAGAATACAGAGATTTGATGGTAATGTCTACTTAAAGTGACTCTAGCCATCTCTGTATAGTCTTTTACAAATTCTAGTAATTTTTGGCAGAATAAGTGAATTTGGGGGCTTCATATCACTTGGAAATTTAAATTATATATATTTAAAATATTTTATTTATTATTTTTATTTTATGTGTATGCGTGTATTGCTTGCACGCAGGTAAGTGCACCTGTGTTGTGCAATGCCTGTGGACACAGAGGTCAAGAGGCTGTCAGATCCCCTGGGACTGGAGTTACAGACAGTTGTTAGCTGCTATGTGGGTGCTGGGATTCGAACCCGGGTCTTCTGCAGGAACAACCAGTGTTCTTAACTGCTGAGCCATCTGTCCAGCCCCTAAATTATATATTTAATACAAAGTGTATGAGGTATTTATTTTTTGACTTATTGTATGAAGTAGAAATTTCAAAAAATATTGAAAAGTACTAAAGACAAGAACACGATGTCGCTCTTGTTGTTAGTGGCCTAAGCTTTAGCATCTCACCACAGAAAATTGCTTTTGCTTGCTATTTTTTTTGTCTTTTTGAGGCAGGGTCTCCCTGTAGCCCCAGCTGTCCTGGAACTCACTATATAGACCAGGCTGGCCTTGAACTCACAGAGATCTGCCTGCCTCTGCCTTTCGAGTGCTGGGACTAAAGGCGTGTGCCACCACACCCGGCTGCTTGCTATTTTATAGGTTCATAATTTCAGGTAATTTCCTTCTCCTCTCTCTCCCTCTCCCTCTCTCTGAGACCTCTCTCTTTCTGAGATAGGGTTTCAATATGCAGTCCTGGCTGGCCTAGAACTTGAAATGATCCTCTTGCCTCTGCCTCTACCTTCCCAGTGCTGGAATTACAGGCATGTGCCACCAAGCCTAGTCCTTCTGTTTTTTTTGTTTGTTTGTTTGCTTTTAATTTATACTCTTATTGGGAAAAATGTTGCACATATAGTAGCGTATATGATACATGGGTACAGTTGATCATAATGAAAATTACTGTGTATCCAACCACCATCTAGCTTAAGGAAACACAAAGTTAGGGCTGGGGAGATGGCTCAGTAGGTCATATCAATTGCTGCACAAACATGAAGAGCTGAATTTGAATACTCAGCCCTCATATGAAAAGTCATGTACAGTCAGGCATGGTGGCCCGTGCCTTTAATCCCAGTGCTTGAGAGGCAAAGGCAGGTGAGATCAGTGAGATCGAGGCCAGCCTGGTCTATATAGAGAGTGCCAGACTGCCAGACTGACTAGGGCTACAGGGAGATCTTGTCTCAAAAAGACCAAAAAAAAAAAAAAATTCATAGCCACAGTACTTGGGGTGGGGATGTGGACTAGGGGGAGGTGGGGCTAGGACTATCCGTAGGGCTTGCTGGCTGCCAACCTAGTTCAAGATTCAGTGAAAGACTCTGTCTTAAGGGAATAGGGTAGAAAGTGACAGAGCAGCACAACTGACATTTTCCTCTGACCTCCATACATGTGCACAGGCACACACACGCTCATACTCCACACACACACACACACATTCACGCTCACACACACACACTCATATACTCACACACACACATACACACACACACACTCATATACTCACACTCACACACACACATGCTCATACACACACACACTAATATACTCACACTCACACACACACACGCTCATACTCCACACATACACACACACACATACACACACACACTCATATACTCACACACACACACGCTCATACTCCACACACACACACACACACACTCATATACTCACACTCACGTGCACTGAACCCCAAAACAAACCAAATGAAAACAAAAAACAATCACCAAGACTTTGTAAGACCCTGGGTACATCTCTCCAGAATTATACCTATCTCTTTTACATCTCAAGATATAGTTTATTTTGTAACTATTTCCTTGTTTTCCCTTATAAGTTTCTTACTTTTTGCTTAGTTTTGTCCTTTTTTATTCTTTTTTTTTCAGAGTAGAAGAAAAAAATCACTGAGATATTAATTTTCCACTCATCTTGAGTTCAGATGAAAGACAGAAAAATGTGCTATATATTTCTTAATTCAGAAACCTAAGCATGTTGGTGCAATTCTCTGAACTACTTGGGCAATTGATGTGAATATGGAATTTAAATAAAGCTGAACATTGTGGCGCATGACTATAATTCAGGCATTTTGGAGAATGAAGCAAGAAGATTGTGAGTTCGAGGTCCGTCTGGACTACTAGCAATACCTTGTCTAACGAAATTAAAAAGAATGACATAGTGAAAAAAAGAATATTTGGAAAGCATAAATGAAGATGGTGGCTGTGGTAAAGCCTCAAGATTATCTAAAAATACAGGAAATTCATTTATTACCTCTGGAATTATGACTAAACCAAATATTAAGCCAAAAAGGACAAGGTTAACTCCATACATCCATCGGAGAAAGATGAAGTACGATGCCACTGAAGAACCAAAGTGACCTGGAGGGAGAAAAGATGGACAGATCCAAGTGTGCACATGGAGAAATCGGCACTACTGAGTGTTCTATATGTGTGATAGATGTGGTTTTCACATTAGTCTCCCATTTTCTTTTTCCATTAGATAACTTGAAGCTGTATGGGGCCAACACAGTTTTGAACTGCCTAAATTCATACAGTCAGAAAGTGAGGAATCTGGATTTGAATATAATTCCTACACTAGTCCAAAGCCCTTTTACTCTAATACAATATTTTAAAGATTCTAATAAAGAGTCTATAAAATAACCTAATCAGAAGGCCAAGTATACAATCCAAGTTCTTGGAAGACTTCTTTGAGAAAACCAATGAAAAAAAGTGATACCAAAATACCAACTTTCAATGTCTTTGATCTTCATTTCCCAGGGAATACATTGAGTCTTGAAATTATCAAAGTCCCTCTTAAACTTGACCCATTTCTGAAATGAAACAGATAAAACTCCCAGTTACCAACGTGTTGACCATGAGTACAAAGGAGCAAAGTGGGGGATGGCAAAGCACTGAGGGCAGCCAGACAGAGCACTGGGGATGTAGCTGGGGCCCTGGGAGAAGCCAGGGCAGAGGCAAAACTGCATTTATCTGTAATTCTGAAGACAATCCAAATGTGGGCACTTAAATGTGAACTTAGAAATTCTGTATACACTTTCTCATTTAGGAAACAAAATTAGGTCCTCTGATACAAATTTCTTCATTTTAAAACAAAAACTCAAAGGTAAAAGAAATCTCGCAACTCTCAATCTGCTAGGAACTGTTGCTAAACTATGGGGTTGGTAGAAGTGGTAGACTGGTCTCAAACCCTGTCTGTTCATTCTTCTCCTAGGGGAATCTATGATCTTGCTGTTCTGAAAGGAATGAGTAAAGCATCCCCTTCTACTCCAATAACACTATAGTTTGGGGTTGGAACGGTCTCCCAAAGGCCCATGTGTTCAAGGTTTGTTCCCAGAGTGGTGCTATTGAAGGACTGTGGAAACTTTAGGACATGGGGCCTAGTGGGAGGTCTTTAGATAATTGAGTGTATGACCAAAGGGGGACAATGAGACCCATCTCTATCCATTCCTGTCCTCCCTCTTCTCTCTCTTCCTCATTCTCTCTTTCCCTCTTTCTGAAACAGAGGCTTGCCATGGATCGCAGGCTGCTTGGAACACAAAATTCTCTAACCTCAGCCTCCTCAGTGCTGGGATTCAGACAAGCACCACCATACCAGTGCTGGGATTCAGACAAGCACCACCATACCTGGCCTCTTCTCTCTCTTTCTGTATCCTGGTCATGAGGTGAGCAGCATTGCCCAAAGCAACAAGGCTAACAATTCATGGTTTAGAAGCTTCAAAACTGTGAGCAAAAATATTTTTTCCTCTTTCTGAGCTGATTATCTCAGATATTTGCTATAGTGTGATGGACAACTGACTCACACACATCAACCTCTGGCCTCTACAGTGTACACACATGTATGCTTACACATTTGGACATGCATACACACAAATGCATACAATGTACATAAGCACATGAAAGAGAGTAAAAATAAAAAATACATAATAAAGTAGAGATGTGGGAGGGTAGAAAACATGTAGGCACACAGGGAATAACCTTGGGAAAGCTGGATAATAGTTCTTAGAAGTGAGTGATGGCCAAAAATCTCATCGAATAGCAAAATAAGACAAGAAGCATTAAAATCAGAAGAGGAAAACTACAGTTTTTCTTGGAGGGATTGGCAGATCTGAGGAGCTGCCTCCTTCCAATGGTGGGGGAGAGGGAGAAAGAGAGAGAGAGAGAGAGAGAGAGAGAGAGAGAGAGAGAGAGATATTCCAGAACCACAATTAATGCAGAGGCTCAGAAAATCAGTACTATACTCTTAGCAAAAGGTATTTGAGAGAGAGAGAGAGAGAGAGAGAGAGAGAGAGAGAGAGAGAAGTTGTACATAGCAGCAGCTGAGGGAGAAGAGACCTTGGAGAAACTCCTCTTGGTACTGACTGGAGTATGGGCATGCACACCTACACACACATGTGTGCACACACACAAATAAACCTCTGCTGAGATGGCATCTCGATGACCCCAGACCCTCTTGAGAAACTCAGAGCAAGTATCAGGAGAATTTTATGCTGAAACCTAGTCAGCAGAACACTTCTAGACCATGGGGAAGAAACTCTGAATCACAACTGTGCCATAGTCATCTCAGTGGAAACCTGGTGAGAGAGCGTCTGGAGGGAACATAGACACAGGTTCCAAGTGGAGCACTGGGAAGGACCACCTTGAGAAGGGGCCAGCATTTACAACCTGATCCTGATGTCTCACCAGGACCTGTGACCCGACTTCATGAAGTTTTTCAAGTGTGTGACAAGCATCTGGAAGCTCAGGAAGGGGACTACAACCAGCAATGTAGTAAGGCTGCATTCAAATCCTATACCCCATCAGATCGTGCTCAGTGCATGGATTCTTCCCAGTGTTAATTAAGCAGGCCAGCTTTGTCCTGCTCTGTTCTTGTCCTTTTTCTCTCTCTCTCCCTCTGTTTTTTATCTTCTTTTTTTTTCTAGAGTCTTTCCTTTTCCATAAGCTTTTTCAAAGAACACAGGCTACCCTGGTTTGTTGGGTCTCTGTGTCTCTGAGACTTGGGATTCTTTTTAGCTATCTGATCGCATTTCTCCGCCTCTCTCTTTCCACTCTAACTTCAGTCCAAACTTCCTCATCCCGTCTTTATTGTTCTCCCTTCCATTTACTTTTCCTTACTTTACTTTATCTCTATCAGTCACAAACCTACTCCGCGTTTTTCCTTTACACCCACACCCATACTAATTAATGTCTTACTGCACACTTTTTATCATTGTTTCTTCCTAAAACAAGAATTTTAAGGGAGTGACTGTTATTTGAATATTACTGCATATTTATATTGGACTTTATTT
Source organism: Nannospalax galili (assembly GCF_000622305.1). Taxonomy (NCBI): domain Eukaryota; kingdom Metazoa; phylum Chordata; class Mammalia; order Rodentia; family Spalacidae; genus Nannospalax; species Nannospalax galili. The sequence goes on from NW_008356263.1 coordinate 1,106,151, forward strand.
TTTATTTTATGTATGTGTGTTTCTATGAAGTGTGTGTGTAATTGTCTGTGGATGCCAAAAGAGGATGTTGTATCCCCTGGACCTGCCTGGAGTTACAGATGGTTGTGAACTGCCTGATGTGGGTGCTGGGAACTGAACTCGAGTACTTTAGAAAAGCAGCAAGCATTCTGAACCATCTCTCCAGGCCCTGGGCCTACCTTTTTTTTCAGACGGTGTTCTACTCTCAGAAGAATAAACACCAGTCTAGCAGAGAAAAATGACACTGCAACTGTCCTAGTTTGTCCATTGCTGTAACAAAACACTCTGACCAATACCAACTTGGGGAGGAAAGGGTTTATTCTGCTTACATCTTCTGGGTCATAGTTCATCAGGGAGCCCAAGGTAGGAACTTCAGGGCAGGAACATGGAGCCAGGAGCTGGAGCACAGGCCATGGAGTGTCACTGCTTACTGGCTTGCTCCCCTGGCCCCTGCTCAGCCTGCTTTCTTATGAAATGCAGGTCTACCTGCCCAGGGGCATTACCCACAGTGGGCTGGGCCCTCCCACATCACACAACAATGAAGAAGATGCCCGACAGACATGGCCACAGGTCAGTCCAATGAAGACAATTCCCCAATTGAGGCTCCCTCAACCCAGGGGTGTCAAGTTGACACTAAAGCTATCCAGAACAATTGACCTCTTGTCAACTTGGCACACAAACATCACTATTAAACCAAAACTTTTACAATTCTTGTCACCAAGATATGTTAATATCACAACATAAGAAAAGCCCCACAGTCCTTAAAAGCCCCACAGTACTTAAAAAATTCAAACACTGAAAAGTCCATAGTCTCTTTTAAAAGTCTCTTAACTGTGGGTGGACTTCTGTAAAAACCAAAACAAGTACTGTCTTATTTCAAAGGGAAGAATTAGGCACACCTAAGCAAAGCCAAAGTCCAGCAAAGCAGCTCAAGGCTGAACATCTGGGATTCACTCATGATCTTCTGGGCTCCAAAGGGTTCTGGCAGCTCCACTGCTCTGACTCTGCAGTCCACAACACACTCAGCTCATCTCACAGACCCAGGCCAGCTCCATTCCACATCTACTGTGGACCTTGGGGGTCGTCCCACAGTCCTGGCATCTCTAAAAAGCTGGGGTCTCCACTGAAACTGAGGCTACACCTTCACCAATGGCCTCTACTTGCCTCTGGGGTGCAAAACCTCAGATTCTCTCCATGACCCCTTCAATCCTGGGGTCTTCACTGCAACTGAAGCTGCACTTTCACCTATGGCCTTTCCTGGCCTCTCAGAGTGCCAAGCCTCAGCTGCTCTCCATGACCCCTTCACGCTTTCAACACAAGAATCATGCAGGAGACCCTTACACATTACCAAGTCCTGCTTTTATCTAGAGACAGAGGTTCAGGTCCCCTCTGTGTGCTGATCCTGAGAAAATACCTCCCAGAAGATTTCACCACAGTGATGCTGGTATCTTGTTACTTACAGCTGATTTTTCAGCCCCAGCTAACCAGCATCAATTGTCCCAGTAAAGCAAAGGTTTTACTTCAGGTTCTGGTCTCTTCTTAATCACAGCTGATTCTTCAGCCTCAGCTCACCAGAACTCACACGAATCTCACAAATCTCAAACGAACTCAAAATCTCACATGAACAGCCCTGATAGCCTCCACTTCCCTTTGAAGCTTCACAAGCCAGACCTCCATCATCCACAACTCTTTCAGCATAACTGTTCCAAGCTCCACAGCAACACTCTGAGCACTCAGTGGCTTTTCCAGGTCAAAGTTCCAAACACTTCTACAATGCTCCAAAACACCAAGGTCAGGTCTGTCACAGA
>NW_008356263.1:1108367-1113505 GCF_000622305.1 Nannospalax galili
AAGGCTCCCCCGCCCCCGTTGGGACAGCTGCCTTCTGGGCTAGGGTATAAAAGCAACCTGGGGCTGAGAAATAAAGGCTTCTTCTGCTACACTAAAAGTGTGATTGTCTCTTCAATCCTGACGTCCTCCGCTCAGAGATCAGCTTCGTGCCGCACAGGCATGGCACCTGGCCTCTGCTCAGCCTACTTTCTTATGCAACACAGGCCCACCTGCCCAGGGTGGCACCACCCACAGTGGGCTGGGCCCTCCCACATCACACAACAATCAAGAAGATGCCCCACAGACATGCCACAGGTCAGTCCAATGAAGGAAATTCCCCAATTGAGGCTCCCTCAACTCAGGTGTGTCAAGTTGACACTAAAGCTATCCAGCACAGCAACCCTTCTAAAACCTAGTCTCTCTCAAACATTGTAAACAATTCTTCTGAAAGATGAGGATACTGATCTTCTAGGCAAGGTGTACCCATTGTAAAAAATGGTGGCATGTTTTTTTCATTGGATCTGAGACCTACTCCACAGGAGAGAATACATGGCTGGTACTATAAACAACCTGGTCAAAAGCCCATGGCTGGGGTGGTCATAGGCCCTAGGATGAATGGACATGTTGTCATATTGCCCTATTGCCTTCTAAATATTTCTGTTTATATCCATAAACTTGGACTACTCTCAACCTTTGTCAGAGAAGCTTTTTATTTATTTATTTATTTATTTATTTTTGCAGGGGGTGAAGTCTAGTATAGAGATATAACTGATTAAAGTGCTAATAATAATTGACTGTGAGTGGTCTGCCTTAAATGGATCATCTTTATCAACTCTCCAACCTTGTTAAACCTCATAGAAAATTGTGGACGAGGAGGTGGAAGCATGTGAGAGTCAGAGCATAGAGAGAAGTGCTGTGACATGCTGTCTTCTCCACATGGCATGGACATAAACATCTACACATGGCATGACTGTTGCATTCATGAACTTGCAGAAGCAACCTGTAGAAGACCTACACAAGATCAAGCCAACCAAAGTTCCAGCAGGAACTCACAAGGCCCCATCTTTAACTGAGGAGATATTAGAAGTTGATAGCTGCTGAGGGAGGGAGAATCTTTCTTCTTTGGGGGTGTGGCCACTGGCAGACGCCAACACTCCAATAGAGATCCCCACACCCATGCACTTAAGGGCAGCACTAGTTGGACTTAATGGGTTATTTAAAAAGAGAGAGGAGGACATGAAGTTGGAAGGAGGACTAGGGAGTAGATATGATCGTATTTCATTATAAACATGACTGAAGTTCGTAAATGTAGGAAACCAGGACGGCACACCCTAGGGTGAGGTGAGCCTAAAACTTTTTAAGTCCAGGATACATTCTCTGCTAAAGGGAGGGGTGCTGAAAACAGCAGCGTTGATATCCCTGTCTTGCAAAACACTGCAGGGCTAACAAGAAAAGCAGCCAAGTCAAAAGTTTAGGCTCCCTGCTCTGTGGGAAAGCATCTTGGTTAACAGCCCTTAGCTCATCTCTCTGTCCTGAACAAATAACTCAGCTATCATTAGCTAAGCGATTAGGCAGGTTAAAGGTTTACTCCTGAACTAAAAGCTAAAAGTTTACCATGCTTTTAGCCCTAAGAAAGAAAACATCATGGCCGATAAATTACTGGATAGGCATTGGTAACCTTGAGTAAAAGTTTAAGCATCTTGCTGGCGCCAACTAAAAGGCTATGTATGTCCTGTTTCTCTGTGCCCTAAATCTTTGTATGTGACTGCCATATCCTACGTGACGGCCAGTTCCTTGTAATGTATAAAAACCCTCTGAATTTTGTAATAAAGAGCTTGCCATGAAGGACGGCACAAGTCCCAGAGTTGTTATTTTGTTGCCGATACAGTCTCTCTGCCCCTGAAGCAAGGTTCCCTGCTGAGCAAAGCAAACCTGAGTCCTGATACAAAAAGAATAAATTAAAAAAGAATAAGGGTGTGTAGTGGTTTGAATGAAAACGTCCCCCATAGGCTCCAAGTATTTAGACATTTTGTCCCCAGATGGTGGCACTATTTTGGGAGATTTTAGAAGGTGTGGCCATGTTGGAGGAAGCATGTCACTGGGGGTGGGCTTAGAGAGTTCTTAAGGCTTTCTGGATGTTTCCTGTACCTGCTGGAAGATGTAGAGCTTAGCTTTTGCTGCTCCTCCTCCAGCCACCTCTGCCACCATGCCTCCCCGCCAAGAAGGACTGTAATTCCCCTAGAACTGTAAGCTCAAATAAACTCTTCCTTTTATAAGTTTTTTTGGTCAATGTTTCTATCACAGCACCAGAAAAGTGACTAACACAGGATGATTTAAAAAAAATCTAGCTAAGCCTGGCATGGTGGCTCTCGTCTTTAGTCCCAGCACTTGGGGGGCAGAGACATCTCTGTGAGATCAAGGTCAGCCTGGTCTACATAGTGAGTGCCAGGCCAGCTGGGGCTACAGGGACACCCTGCCTCAAGAAGACCAAAAAAATTTAGCTAAGGGGGCTGGAGAGCTATCACAGTAGTCAAGAAACTGTACTGCTCCTGCAGAGGACCTGAGTTTGATTCACAGAGCCCACAATGGTTGGCTCACAACTACCTGTAACTCCAGCTCCAGGAGGACCTGACTCCTCTGGCTTCCATGGACACCTGTACTCACACGTACATACCTGCACATACACACGCAAACACACATACACACATAATTAAAGATAAAATTAAGCTAACAACCTAACCCTAGATGAACAAGTCCAGGTGGGAAAATACAAGACTAACAACAAAAACAAAAAAAATCAAGGCAGCATGACTTACAAAAATCACTAATGCCACAGTAATGAGAGTGAATTAGATGAAATCCTAGATGAAGAATTTGAAAGAACGATTATAAGTTTGTTCCAAGAAATATAAATGGAAAAAAATAAGCTCATGAATTAATTTCAAAATAAGTCAAACTGCTAAGTGTAATGGGGAGGTCAGTATAAGATAGAAAAGTTGACTTGAATAAAGAGATAGAAATACTGGAAACAAAATAAAATAAAAATGAAAAATTCAGTAAGTCATGTGAAAAGCTCCATGGGAAGTCTCATCAGTAAAGTGGATGAAGGGGAGAACAGAACCTAGGGCTTGAAGACAAGGTAGAGGGACTGGAGCAGTCACACAACGACAAGCAGAAATTAATGGGAGGGTGTGGATCCGACATTGGAGGTCTATGGGACCGTATGAAAAGGTCAATCTATGAATTACGGGCATAGCAGTATGTGCTGGGTGGCTCTAGTTGTCAACCTGATACACCTGGGCAGAGGGAACCTCAGCTGAGGAACTGTTTCCATTGGACTGGCCTGTGGGCATGTCTCTGAGGCACTTTTTTTTTTTTAAATTATTGAGTGAGGTGGGAGGGACCAGCCCACTGTGGGTGGTACCGCCCCTGGGCAGGTGGTACTTTGTTGTATAAGAAAGCAGGCTGAGCACAGACCAGGGAAGCAAGCCAGTAAGCAGTGTTCCTCCATGGTCTGTGCTTTGGTTCTGCCCTGAACTCCTGCCTTGGCTTCTCTCCATGATGAGCTATAAGCTGAAGATAAAATAAACCCATTCCTCTCCTTGGTCGATGTTTTTATCACAGCAATAGAAAGCAAATTGGGAGAGAAATTGTTAACAGAGAGTGGGATATTGCTGTGATGGACCTGACAATATGTGTAGGGGAGGATTGTGGAAGTTTCTGGAGATTTGGACTGAAAATGCTTGGAGCTCAGTAAGCTGCTGTGTTAGAAACTCGGAAGATAAAACCTGAAAGACGTATAGACATTAGAGATCTGGCTTGTGAAGCTTCAAAGGGAAGCAATGTCTCTATCAGGGCTGTTTGTGTGATGTATTTTGAATTAAGAAGTTTTGGAAGTGAGCCAGGCATGGTGGCACACACCTGTAGTCCCAGCACTTGGGAGGCAGAGGCAGGTAGTTCTCTGTGAGTTCAAGGCCACCCTGGTCTTACATAGCTGGCCAGCTGGGGCTACAGGGAAACCCTGTTTCAAAAAGGCCAAAAAAAAAAAAAACCATTTTTTTGGGGGGAAGTGAAACCTTTTTTGTTTTACTGGGATAATCGATGTAGATCAGCTGGGACTGAAGAATCAGCTATGAGTAACAAAAGATCAGCATCATTGAGTAAAATCTTTTGGAAAGTATTTCCTCAGGGTCAGCACATAGAAGCTATAGTCCAGAAGGGGCCGAGGCTGCACATCCAACTGGCATCAGAACTTGGCAATGTAAGAGCCTCCCAGATGATGCTGGTGTTGAGGAGGTGAGGGGGTTGTTGAGAGACTTGGAGGCTTTGCATGCCGAGGCCAGTTGAGGCCACTGGTGAAGGTGCAGCCTCAGTTTTAGTGAAGACACCCAGGATTGAAGGGGTCATGGAGAGAATCTGAAGCCTGGCACTCTGAGAGGCCAGCAAAGCTCATTGGTGGAAGCACAGCTTCAGTTTCAGTAGAGACCCCAGCATATTTGAGATACCAGGACATTTGAGATACCTGCTACCAAGGGCAGCAGCAGGCATGGAGAGGAGCCTGTCTGAGCCTATGAGACAAAGCTCCATGTGCTGTGGAAGGCAGGGCCAAAATGTGGAGCTGCCCAGAATATCGTGAGTAAATCCCAGATGCCCAATATTGAGCTATATTAAAAAAAAAAAAACCCTTAGAGATCTGAAATAAATAGCTTGATACCTTAGGACCTTGACAAAATAAGAACAACCCAAATCCCAAAGCAGTAGATGTAAAGAAATAATTAAGATCAGGGCAGAAATTAATGAATGGAAACTCAAAGGAGGAAACAGCAAACAAAAACAATACAAAGAATCAATGAAACAAAAAGACTCAGGTCTTTGAAAGACAAACAAGATCCATGATCCTTTCACCAAATTAACCAAACGAAATGAAGAGAAAACTCAAATTTAAAAAAGATGAAAAGGAAGGACATCGCAATCGATACAAAAATTCAGAAAATCATAACGATGTACCTTAATGGTTTTCATTCCTATTGAAAAGTCAAAAGAAGTACAGGATTTTTAGACGCACATGACTTTCCAAAGTTAAACTGAGATGAGATAAACAATTCAAACAGATCTATAACTATCAACGAAATCAAAGCAGTAATAATAATAATAATAAT
>NW_008356263.1:1113694-1117527 GCF_000622305.1 Nannospalax galili
CCATCATAGAGTGTTATTTGAGATGAGAATGACTCAAAAGTCAGATGTAGCTTTGAAATATAAGGACTCAAACACGACGATCTAAGACCAAGTTTACACAATAGAGACATTTATTGAATGTTCATGGTACCCCCATTAATATGCACAACTAATGTTTCTAATGTGTTAACTAAAAAGTAAACAACTAAGCTATGATAGTGATAACTATTGTTAGTTTGTTGGTAATAACTACGTGAGTAGACTTGAATCGATGGACTCAGGTTCTACACACACACACACACACACACACACAGCTATGGGAAATCAAAGCAGTAATAATAATAATAATAATGATAATGATAATGATACTTCTTAAAGCCAATCCAGGCCCAAGTAGAATTCACCACTGAATTCTACGAGATCTTTAATGAACTAACACCAATGTCTCTCAAACTATTCCATAGAATAGAAAAGGAACACTGTCAAACTCTTCATGAAACTGGTATTACCCTGATACCTAAGCTAGATGAAAACACATACACAAAATTATAGGCCAATATCCTTGCTGAACACAGATACAAAAAAATTTTAGTAAAATACTTGCAAACTGAATTCAAGAACACATAAAAAAAACACGTCACAATCAAGTTGCTTTCTAGAGATGCAGGGATTGTTTGATGTACACAAACAAATGATTGTAATATGCCACATGAATGTAGCTAAGGACAGAAATCACACGATGAACTCAATAGAGAAAAGGTTTTTGAGAAAACACAGTATCTCTTCATGATAACACACAGAGACTAGGAATAGGAGGAGCACATATGAACGTAATGAAGCTACGTATGATAAACTCATAGCTAATATCATACTAAATGGGGAAAACCTTGAATCATTTCCATTAACATCAGGAACAAGACAAAGGGTCCACTTTCCCCACTCTTATTCAGCAAACTGCTGGAAATCTTGGCTGGAGCAAAAACAAAATAGGGACATAAAAGAGACACAGAGAGGAACAGGAGAAGCCAGAACAGCCTCATTTGCATGTACTATGATTTTGTACATAAAAGAGCTTTCCCCTCATTCATCACATTATTTCACGAGATTTTTGTCATTAAGATCATATTCTTTATTAAATAATTTTACAATTAAATTGATTTGTTTAAAATAGAAATCTCGTTAATGAAAAATAAGCTTTTCAAAAATGTATTTATAAAAATGTACTGTAAATAGAGTGAAGGCATACTATTCACTGAAAAAAAAAGACTCCACCAGAAATCTTTTATAACCGATAAACATTTTAAGCAGTGGCAGGATGCATGCTTAACATACAAAGAGCATCAGCCTTCTTATACATCAACAAGCAAACATGCTGCGAAAGAAATCTTGGAAGCAATCATATCCACAATTATTACAACAACAAAACCTTGGACTAAATCTAACCAAGGACGTCAAAGACCTCTAGAATGACAACTTTAAAATACTGAAGAAAGAAATGGAGGGAAATTAATGCTGGGAGTCTCACTATACCAGAAAATAGAAAGACCTCTCCTGCTCATGGATCGGAAGAAACAATACCATGAAAATGGCTATACTGCCAAAAGCAATCTACAGGTTCAGTGTAATTCCAGTGGCATTCTTCAAAGAAACAGAAGATAAAATTTTGAAATTTGCATGGGAGCACCAAGACCCCAGATAGCCAAAGCAATCCTGACCAAAAAAGAATGCCGGGAGTCTCACTATACCTGGTTTCAACTTACACTACAGAGCCATAGCAACAGAAATAGACTGGTACTGGCACAAAGCAGATAGTCAGATAATGGAGTAGAACAGAGGACCCAGATATAAACCCACATAACTACAGACATATTATTTTTGACAAAGGTGACAAAACTATAGAAAGAGAGCCTCTTGAACAAATAGTGAGAAAGCTTGATACCCACAAGTAGGATAATGAAACTATCTTTTCTCTTAACCTGTACAAGAAAACAATGCCAGATGTATCAAATACCTTAATGTAAGACCTGAAATTCTGAAACCGTTATAGGAAAAAGTAGGGAAAACATTTTGTGATATAGGCATAAGCAAGGACTTTTTGAAAAGGACTCTAGTTGCTTAGAAAATAATGCCAACAATTTACAAATGGGACCTCATGAAATTAAAAAGCTCTGCACAGCAAATGAAATGGGTAATCAAGTGAAGAGAGCCTAGAATGGGAGAAAATCTGAGAGAAGCCTAATAGCCAGAATATATAAAGAACTAAAAAAAAAATCTGAACAATGAGAAATCAAACAACCTGATCAATAAATGGCCCAGCGAAATAAACAGATAGGTCTCAAAGATGGCCAAAAAACACGTGAAAAAATGTCCAACCTCATTAGCCATCAGAGAAATGCAAATTAATACTACAACTGAGATTCTATCTTATCTCAGACAGAATGTATCGATGACATGAATGTAGAGGTGAAGCTGTTTAGGGAACAAAGAGGACTAATGGGACGGGGAGAACTGACAAAGGAGAGGGTGGAAACCTGGGAATATGCTTAACATGCAACATGTTTGCAGGAAAATGCCCTTGTGTAACAGTAACATTGTACAATGAATATATACAATGAAAACTTTAAAAACAGAACAATAGAACAAAACTCAAAACAAAAAAGAAGGAACACAAAGCACGGGCTAGCAGTGCAGGTCAGCTGGCAGAGTGCTCGCCTTAGAGAGGAAGTGGGTTACTGGGGGCAGCCCTGGTCCAGCCTTGCTTCCTGTTCATTTCTTTCTGCTTCCTAATCAGGGTTGTGATATGACCAACTGCTTCAAATTCCTACTGCTGGACTTCCCTGACATGATGGACTGTGTCCTGCAACCATGAGCCAAAAGAAACCCTTCTTTCCTTAAGATTCTTTAGTCGTTTTTTTTTTTTTAATTACAGCAACAGGAAAAGAACTAAGAAGTGTAGCATACATGAATCCCTAGATTCAATCTCCAGCTTCATATACAACCAGGCATGGCATTACATGCCTGTAATCTCAGCACTCTGGAAGTGGAGGCAGGAGGATTGGAAGTTCAAGGACAGCCTGGGCTACATGCAACCCTGTCTCAAACAAAACAAAACAAAATAAAAATTTATCATAGAGAATGGTTAGCTCAGAAGTAGTAGGAAGCAGCCCCTAAGATCATATTCTCTTATTTTTTAAAACTTTTTAAAAATTTAAAAAGGTTTTGGTCTTTTTGAAATAGTCTCCCTGTAGCCCCAGCTGACCTGGAATTCACTATGTAGACCAGGCTGGCCATCTGTCTGCTTCTGCCTCCCGAGTGCTGGGATTAAAGGCATGCACCACCACGCCTGGCTCATATTCTTTTTTAACTTTAAATAAATTTATTTATTATTTTTATTTTATGTGTATGCATGTATTGCCTGCACGTAGGTAAGTGCACCCATGTTGTGCAATGCCCACGGAGGTTAGAAGAGGCTGTCGGATCCCCTGGGACTGGAGTTACGGACAGTTGTTAGCTGCCATGTGGGTGCTGGGATTCGAACCTGGGTCTTCTGCAAGAACAACTAGTGTTCTTAACCGCTGAGCCCCTCTCTCCAGCCCCTCATATTATTTTATTAAAAGGTGTCTTAAAAAGTTATCTGCGCTCAGGCCTCTTGGGGTAAGTCTATAGAGAAACTCTCCGCGCCGGGACTCCCTAAGCCACATTCACCCTTCCATCCCTCCCACCATTCTATACTCCTAGTTTGGGCCCTGTGCCATTCCTAGTCTTGGGGCCCCAGACACCTGGAGAACCAATACTGCTTCCTGATCCTTCTCACCCAGACCAACTCAGTCCCTTTCTTGGGCTCCAGGAGCACC
>NW_008356263.1:1123301-1131350 GCF_000622305.1 Nannospalax galili
GGATAGGTATCTCATGTCAGATATTCTTTGCATTTTGACCAGTTGTAGTAAGCTTGATTTGCTGAGGAAAAAAAGGTGCTTCTTTGATGAGGAGAGATGTAATTATTTGTGGACATAAGGATTAGATTTTTTCAAATACAGTAAAAAATTATACTGGTTTAGGATAATGGCAGTAATAGGTTCTCTTCTAGTGTTCATAACCTCTCCAGCCACAGGTCATTGGGTAGATTTATATTACCAGACATGAATTACCTCCTATTGATTGGGTCTTAAATCCAGTTAGACTTCTGTTTCTTATCCCTCAAATAGTTGTGTCACTATTGCACTACTGGGAATATCTTGCTGGCCTGGTTATTGTTGTGGTTGGTAAACTTTACAGCTGGATGGGGCTATTGCTTTCCTCCTCCCTTGACAGCTTGCGTATCACCTTCCTGTACTATGAGAGCTAGCCCTGGGAGGTAGGTGTGTGCTTCCAGGTTAGCTCCAGCTAGATTCCTGTACTTTCTGATTTAAATGACCATTTTATAAGTGTGTCCTACTTACAGACACATGATGTTTGTGGTATCAGTTTTTCTTGATTACATTTCTTGATTTGATTTATGTTATTAGTCATATTTAATGTCCATATTTGATTAATGTAAATGTACTAGTGAGTTCTAAAATTTAACTGTTTGTATAGAATCGATTTTGTTTCCATTCAGTATAGATTTATTTAACTTTTGCTTTAATAATTTTTGACCAGATTGTATAAATTTTGGTATGAAAAACTGATAATTATTTTGAATATTTTCAGTGATGTGTTTTTGTCAACTATTTCGATTTCATCTGCAATAAATTCATTGATCACACAACAATAAAAAAAAAGTTATCTGCAAAGGAAATGTCATTTTCCCCTGCAAAGCAAGTAAAAAATGACAAGAAAATTATCAGACAGGCTTCCAGATGTGATTTTCCAGATACGGATTTGACTGTGTGCTGATTGGCTGGTTACCATATGAAGAAGAAAACCACCTGTCTTCTGACAGGTGGCTGCAGATGGAAAAGATGGAACAGAGAAAGAGGGACATTCTGCTTGATAAGAACAGCAACAATCTAAAGGGCTGTGAGAAGCGGCAGATGATGGGTGTGGTGCTGCTGAAGTTCTGCTGTTTCATCTACCCGCCCAAGTTCTGGTTCTGTGTTCATAAACAAGTTTATTTGTCTGCCTGTGCATGTATGCCTGAATGTGGCGCTCACCGATTGTCTGGGCTGAGCAGATTTTGATTTTAGTTTCTCATTGTGACTAAAAAAAAGAGAGAGTGCTGATATGGGCTTCAAGTTTTCCAGTTCTTGTATTAGTAATTATTTCTTCTTGTTAATTAATAATGTAGCATCTGGTTTTATGTATCAGTCTCATACACTTAATACTGGTATATCATACTGTTTTATATGTATGTATATGTATTAGTGAACTCTTCACTGGGAGATGGACCTTTCGTTAGGGTGCTGACAAACAGTGTAAAATATAGGCTTGCAACACTGAGGACTGGTAAGAAGAAACAGATGTAGCCACGTAAGACTCCTGAAGGTACAGCTGGATACCTACCTTGGCAGCCACCTGATAGGCCCTTATGGCTGTGGGTATCTTGGGCTGAAAAATGCTCTGGAGCTGGGCAGAGGCAGAGAAAGAAGTTCAGAGTTAAAGTACTTTGTTTTTAGACAGTGTCTCACTCTAGTCTAGGTTGATGTGGAACTAGCTATGCAGTGTAGATTGATCTCCAAGTGAGAGTGATCCCTCTGCCTCAACCTCTGCTTGATGTACTACCATACCTGGATATCCTTCATTGCTTCAGAGGATCAGAAAATTTCACTGGTTCATGGGGAGAAGCCCCCCCCATCCTTCACTCAGAGCTGTGTTAGGTGCGCTCTGAGACTGAAGGTTACTTGGCTGTGTCATGGTGTTTTCTAGCTATATATAAGAAAAAGGCATTCCATAAAGATAGAATTTGCAGGTGATGTTCTATAAACTGAGTTCCACCATAAGGAGGAGATCATGCTATCCATTTAATATTACAAAATAAGTAGAGGGCTAGGGGTGACGTGCAGTTGGTAGGGTGCCTGCCTCGCATGCCCTGGGTTCAATCCCCAGCACCATATAAAACTGAGTGTAGCATCACATGTCAGTAATCTCAACACTTGGGCCTGGAGGCAGGAGGACTGAAAGTCCAAGGTCCATCCTCGACTACCTAGGGAATTTGATGTCAGCCTCAGCTAATTGAGATCTTGCCTCAAAAACAAAAAATCGTGAAATAATAAAGTATAACCCTAATATTAAAATCTTCAAAGAGAACACGCATGTGTACACATACACACAAAAATTCAGATCAAGGCCAGCATGATGGCTCATTGTGTTAAAGGTGTCTGCTGCCAAGGTCGATGATTTCAGTTCCAGTCCCAGACCCACATGGTGGAAGGAGAAAACTGGCTCCTGCAAGTTGTCCTCTGACCTCCATATGTACACTAAGGTGTGCACGCCCCTCAAAATAAATAACATAAAAGTTAAAATTCAGATTAATCTTATGAAAACCTATGTAAATCCATAAATAAAATACCAAAAGTCACTTTCTATAAAGTTAATAATAATCTACCATGACTGAGAGTTATCCAAGAAATAAAAGGAAAATTTTGATTCCCTTTCTGCCATCCCAGTTCCCAGGCATAGCTCAGGTTGCACACTCCCTCTACCCACCATTCTAGCGAATTCTATAAGCTCAGCATTCCCTGGTCACTGTCCAAGCTCCTAGGCCTAGCTCAAGTCATGTTACCCTTGTACCAGCCCAGCTCAATCATTTCCACAGGACCCTGCCTGCCCTTTCTGCCATCTACATACTCCTAGTCACTTATGCCTTCCCTATCCTCCCACCAAACCACATGTATTCCGTCATACATGGTAAGCCCTATTCATTCAGGCGTTTGTACCTAAGTGTCCTTGAGCTCAAGAACAGCTCACCTAGTGATCATATGTAAGTCATACTTTCCCTCACCCAGCAGCAATCAGTCTTGAAGAGTTTTCAGTCTCCTTGGCAGCAAGTGGAACAACACTGCTTTCCCCATCCCCAGATGCTGTGGGGAGCCCTTCAAAGTCTCACTCACTGGGTCAGATGAGGAGAAAGTCTGTGTATCTCAAATGTCTAGTTATGATCCAGCTCTGGGCCTGTGGGAGGAAATGGCAAGAGAGATGGCTGGATACAATCAATGAGGTAGAAGCAGTAATTAAAGATTTCCCAACTGAAAAAGGCCCAGGACCACAAGTATACAGTAGCAAGAATTCTACTAGACCTTCGAAGAAGAACTAATACTAAGAACTAATACTCCTCAAATTATTCCCTAAAATAGAAAAGGAAGGAGAAATTCCAAATTCTTTTCATTAAGCTAGATCTAATAAAATAAAATTATAGGCCAGTTTCTCTGACAAGCTTTGATGCAAAAATTCTCAACAAAATACTTGCAAACAGGAGCTGGAGAGATTGCTCAGTGGTTAAGAACACTGACTGTTTTGCAGAAGATCTAGGCCTGAATCCCACCACCCATATGACAGCTAACAACTGTCTGTAACTCCAGTTCCAGGGGATCTGATGGCCTCTTCTGTCCTTCATGGGCATTTCACAACACTGGTGCACTTATATACATGCAGGCAGTACACACATACACATAAAATAAAAATAATAAATTAAAAAATACTTGCAAACCAAACACAAGAACACATCAAAAGATTATCCACTGTGATCATGTTGGTTTCATCCTAGAGATGCAGGGATGGTTTAACATATGTAAATCAATAACTGTAATCTACCACATAAACAGACTCAAGGACAGAAACCACATGATCATCTCATTAGAAGAAGAAAACATCTTTGACAAAATTCAATATCCCTTCATGATAAAAGTCATAGAGAATCTAGGGATACAGGGGCCATATCTCACATAACAAAGACAAAATACAACAAGCCCACAGCCAACATACTAAATGGAGAAAAATTCAAAGCATTTCCATTAAAATCAGAAATGACACAATCAGGAACGTCCTCTCTCTCCATTCCAGTTCTGTATAATGCTTTTTATAGCATTATAAAGTGAAGGAGATAAAGGGAATACAAATTGAAAAAGAACAAGTCAAGTATCCTTATTCATAGATGATACAATTATATACACAAAAGACAGACCCTAAAGACTCCACCAGAAAACTCCTAGAGCTGATAAACACATTCAATAAAGTGTTAGAACTCAAAATTAATACTCGAACACCAGTAGCAGGTTTGCCAACAAACAAACATACTGAGAAAGAGACCAGGGAAATGATCCAATTCATAATAGCCTAAAAAATCTTGGAGTAAGTTTAATCAAGGAAGTGAAGACTTGTATGTTTAAAACTTTAAGATATTTAAAAAAGAAATTGAAGAAGATAGTAGATGGAAAGTGTCCCCCCATGAACTGGCAGGATTAATATTGTGAAAATGACCACCTTACCAAAAGCAATCTACAGATTCAGTGCAATCCCTATTAAAATTCCAACACAATTTTTCACAGAAATTGAGAAAAAAATCTCAAAATTGAGTTGGTCTGAGTGCAGGGGATCAGGATGCAGTGAGTGGGTCTGTACTAAGAGATCTGGTTGCTAAGAGCAAAAGCAGGCCTGTGCCCAAGGCTAGAAGGAGAACACAATGTAGGATTGGGGAGCTTGGAAAAATCTCAAATTTCATATGAAAACACAAAACAATAGGATATGCAAAAAAATCCTGAACAATAAAAGAACTTCTTGAGATATCACCATCCCTGATTTCAAATTATACTACAGAGCTATAGTAATAAAAACAGCATGGTATTGGCATAAAAACAGACACATTGATCAATGCAATAGAATTGAGGACTCAGATTTAAGTCCCTGCACTTATAGTCACCTGATTTTTGACAAAGAAGTAAAAAATGAACATTAGAAAAAAGATAGCATGTTCAACAAATGGAGAGCTACATATAGAAGAATTAAGTTAGATCCCCTTTATCCTGCATAAAACTCTACTTCAAATGGATCAATAACTTCAACATAAGGCCTATACCCTGAATCAGATAGAGGAGAAAGTAGAGAATAAGCTTGAATTTGTAGACACAGGAAAGGACTTCCTGAAAATAACTCTGATAGCACAGGCATTAGGACCAATAATTGACAAATGGTAACTCATGAAAAAAGAAAGATTCTGTACAGCAATGGACACCATCATTTGAGTGGAGGCAGCCTACAGAATGCAAAAAATTCTTTACCAACAATACATCTGACAGAGGGTTAATATCTAGAATATATAAAGAACTAAAAAACAAAAACAAATAACAACAAAAAAATTCCCAAACATCCCAATAATCAAAAAAGGAACCATACAATCTAATAAAAAAATGGGGGCAAGGAACTAAACAGTTCTCAAAAGAAGAAATGTGTATTGCTGAGAAATATTTTTTAAAATGTTCAGCATCCTCATCTAACAGGGAAATGTAAATTGAAACTACTTTGAGATTTCATTTTACCCCAGTCAGAGCAATTTAGATTAAAAAACAAAAAACCAAACAAACAAGGGAAAATGCTGGTGAGGATTTGAGGAAAGGCCATTTATCCACAGTTGGTGAGAATTCAAACTGGAGCAGCCACTATGACAATCAAGGTAGAGGTTCCTCAAAAAGCTAGAAAGAGATTCAGCCTGCTCCTCTTGGGAATGTACCGAAAGGACTCTAGATCCTATTACAGAGATACCTGTTCATCCATGTTCATTGCTGCTTTATTCACAATAGCCAGGAAATGAAACCAGCAAAGAAGCCCATCAACTGATGAGCAGATAAAGTAAATATGGCTCATTTACACAATGCAATATTATTAAACTGTTAAGAAAAGTAAAATTGTAAAATTCACAGGTAAGTGGATGGAACTGAAAACTGTTAAGAGTAAAGGTCTGCAGCAATCCTCCCCCACTGCAGTAAAGCCTCATGAGACAGGCCCAGGGCCTCTGGAAAATGGGAGTCAGTTTCAACATAGTCTGTTTCTCCCAGATAAATTTAGAAGATAAACAGGCCCCTGCACCCAGGACCCTATTGTTGCAAGAGCTGTCTCAGCTCCAGCTGCTTCCCCTGATAAGTTTCACAATGTACTGCCTCCTGCCTCCTGCTGAAACTGTTTGAAATATTTTCCCTGCCTTCAGCCCTTGAAAAACAGAAACTGATCAGGCAGCTGCATGTGACCTCCACATTCCCTACCCCCCTATAAAAGCCTCCAGCCCCAGCCTGCAAGCTGGTGGTCTTTCCTCTATCCCAGAGTTGAGAGCCACCCCTGGCAACTTCCCAATAAACCTTGCTTTTGCTAGAGTCCTGAGCTGTGATTCTTTCCCAATTTACCTATCAGGAACAATCATTATGAGTGGGCTAATACAGGCTCAAAAAGACCAGTGTTACATGTTCTCTCTAATAAGTGGGTGCTAACTTTGAATCTTTAGATATGTGTGTTTCAGTTGAAAAATCTATAGAAGTCAGGAAACTAGTAAGGGGGGCAGTTAGGAGGGGAAATAAAATTTAGTGATATGAAGAAGAAAATGGGAATAAAGGAATGGGAAGAGTTAAATTGGGTGGGGAATGGGAGTACAGGGCAGAGGAGGGAGGAAGGGAAAGGATGACACTAAAGGCCTTTTAAAAGGTTGTATGGAAACCTACTGTAAAAGCTTCTTAAAATATATACATGTGCAATATAAAAAGAGTTTAAATGGAGTTACCCTATAAGGGTAGGACAATGCCCCTACCTGACAACACAGTTCAGCAAATAACAATACAGGTAACAAATAACAACACTGGCTATTGCCAGTCATGGTTACCCACCAGAACTTGACAGTAAGACC
This sequence comes from Nannospalax galili, assembly GCF_000622305.1. Lineage (NCBI taxonomy): Eukaryota > Metazoa > Chordata > Mammalia > Rodentia > Spalacidae > Nannospalax > Nannospalax galili. The sequence continues at coordinate 1,130,207 of NW_008356263.1, forward strand.
TTATTGCTAAAGACACTACAAACATGAGTCATAGAACAAACAAGGAATCAACCTGGTACTGACCTCAAAGCTCATCTCCACTGGCTGGCTTTCCCAGTGTTGGAAGATGCCATGCCTTCTACTGGTAAAGAGAAGCAATCATCAACCTTACCCATCTGTGAACCCTACGAACTACAATGACTGGCTGGGCAAGATAGGCCCACGGGTATAAAAGTAGTACAAGTGTGACGGGAGTAACCAACCACTTCTGATCGGATTCAAGGCCCATCTCACAAGATGGTGCCAATACCTGGCACCATTATCAGGGTCAAGAACCTGTGGCTAGAGAGGCTGTAGGCCATGGGGAGCCTACTGCTGTCACTTTGCTAAATGGACATAGCATTAAATTGACCCCTAACGACTTATTACTGTACCGACAGGTTAGTGCATTTCTCAGTTCTCACCAAAGAAGCTGCTTCTTGTGGTAGAAGATGATTAACACAGAGACTCACAACTGGTCAACATGCAGAGAATAAAAACCTGCAGAGTTCTCAGTCCTAAATGGGACACCCATATCATAGCCTCTCCTCCCAAGGCTCAGAGACCATTGTAGAAGAGGGGCTGAAAGACTGTAGGAGCCAGAGATGGATGATTACAAGGCAACCATGTTTTCCAGACACAATAGGCAATTGCACATATGAAGCCACAGCACTTGTGACAGCATGTACAAGACCTGTGGAATTCCAAGCCAGACAAATACCCAGCATGGATGGGAGAAGTAGGCAAGAAGCCCCATCCCAGGTGAGGATCTATTGGCAACTGACAGCTTCTGAGAGAGGGAGAGTCCATCTTACTTAAGGTTGTGACTCCAGGCTTCAGGGGATGGACCTATGCCCAAGAGTATTTGGAGAACACAAATTAGGTTTTATAAGTAACCCTTAAAAATAATAATAGAATACATGAAGTCAAGGGGGAGTAAGGTAGAGAAGTGGGAGGATTCTGAATATGATGAAAATACATTGTATGAAATTCCCAAAGAATCAATAAACACTTTTTAAGAAAGGAAGTTTTCATATCACAAAGGGAAAGATATTTAATATGAATCTAACATCTATTCCAATAAAATGGAAATCTTAAGCTCTAACTACAGGATAATTTCCTTCCC
>NW_008356263.1:1131399-1147299 GCF_000622305.1 Nannospalax galili
CCTTCCTTCCTTCCTTCCTTTCTTTCTTTCTTTCTTTCTTTCTTTCTTTCTTTCTTTCTTTCTTTCTTTCTTTCTTTCTTTCTTTCTTTCTATCTTTTTGAGACAGGGTCTCCCTGTACTTGCTATGGAGACCAGGATGGGCTCGGTCTCACAGAGATCCTGCCTCTGCCTCCCAAGTCCTGGGACTAAAAGCATGTGCCACCTTGCCTGGCAAGAATAATTTCTTTTTTTGAGAGTCCATTTCAGGCAGGAAACGCCAAAACTTAATGTGGAATACTAAAGACCCATTTTAAACATTGCTAATTGAAATTACTCTAGAATCACTCATCCACATTTCCACATAGGAACAATTACATTACATTTAGAAAAGCCCAACAGAAATATCTTCACATATATGTCTTTACATCAGACGAAACTGATTAAAATGATTAGATTGATGACTAGAATTAATAACGGAACACAAGAGGTTGAGCTTAGTGGTAGAATGCTTGCCTGCTATGTCTAAGGTCCTGAGCTCCATCTCCAGTAACACACACACACACACACACACACACACACACACATACACACACACACACATGCATACACACACATGGGTAATCAGATAACTAGATATAAAATTTAAACACAAATGTATGCTTTTTCACATACTTTAATAACTAGCTATTAAATAAATGAAGAATAATTCCATTCATAAAAGCAGCTAGGATATAAGCTAGGTAGAAACAAACTTTAAAACACAGAAAAATCTATATGAAGAAATGACAAGCTTTGCTAAAGGATATAAACTAAAGCTTAAGAAACATACAGTATTCTAGATACAAAGAATAAAATATGTCAATTAAGAAATTTGAGTAAATCAAATCAAATATTTAAAAATAAGTCCACATTCACATGTACAATTTAGAAAAGTTACACTCAAGCCATGTGTGGTGGCGTGCGCCTTTAATCCCAACACACTTGGGAGGCAGAGGCAGGTAGCTCTCTGTGAGTTCAAGGCCAGCCTGGTCTACATAGTGAGTTCCAGGCCAGCTGGGGCTACAGGGAGACCCTGTCTCAAAAAGACCAGAAAAAAAAAAGTTGCATTCACAAGTGTTGAGAGTAAAATGCTGGTTACCACAGGCCAGGGAGGTCAGGATTCGGGGGAGAGAGGGGGCCACTGAAAAGTTAATCAACAGGCACTGAATTATAGATAGATAGAAGCAAGACGTTTTGGAGTGCTATTGCACAGTAGAGAAACTACAGCTAGAACCACTGTACTGTCGGCTATGAAAATCTACCAATCATGGCACACCACTAATATGTGCAATTTTATGCTCATATATCAGTTAAAATAATTTTAAACATTTCAATAAAATTAAAAAAATATTTTATTTATTATTTTTATTTTATGTGTACGAGTGTACTGCCTGCATGTATATGAGTGCAGCCATGTCGTGCAATGCCGTGGAGGTCAGAAGAGGGTTTTGGATTCCTCTGGAACTGGATTACAGATGGTTGTTAGCCACCATGTGGATGCTGGGAACCAAACCTGGAGTGGGTGCTGGGAATTGAACCCGGGTCCTCTGCAAGAGCAGTCAGTGCTCTTGACCGCTGAGCCATCTCTCCAGCCCCTAAATAAAAATTTTAATTATGCATTTTGGAATTTGGCAAAGTGATTTCTTTAGTACACAAAGAATTGAGAATTTATATTCTAAAATACAGTTGCATATTTTCACTTTGAGAGTTATATTTGTTTAGTTATTATAGTACTTTCTATTTCTTTTTTTAACTTCCCAGACTGTGATTTTATCTCTAGAAGTTCAATTAGACGTTTTACATTTTCCATAGGGCACAGGTGAGGGCACATTGAAGCTGTAGAACAGGAAAATAATGGAAAACCTCTCTTGGTGCCTGGTAATGGGAGCGGTCCAACATCAAGGCCTGCATGCCCAGGACCACATGAGGAGCAAGACCACAGCTGGCTCTCAGGTGAGGTAGGAAGTCCTTTCTAGAGAATCAGTCCTCTCAAGACCAGAATCTGCAAATGACAGAGACTGCCCCTGTCCTCAACATAAGAGGCAAAGCCACTGCCATACCCAACCTGGGACTTCAGGGGAGGAGAATGGGGAGAATGCAGCCACTCAGAGAAGTTGAAAGTGCTACTCAAAACTCAGAAGTCCTCCATCCCTCTCTGCTTTATCTTCAGCCTAGCACCAGAAAAATGTGGTACTGTGGCTCACAGGAAAGGACCAAAGCTCCAGGCTCATATGAGAGGACAACATTTCCAGCTCACAAGAAAGGACCATAGCCTGAGGTTCATAAGAGAGGACCACAGCTCCAGCTCACAGGAGGGGACCAAAGTTCAAGTTCAAAGGAGGGAACTACAACTCTGGTTCATGGGAGGAGACCACAGCTCCAGCTCCCCAGGACAGGACCACAGCTCCAGCTCCCAGGAGGGGACTACAGCACCAGGTTCATGGGAGGGGACAACAGCTCCAGCTCATGGGAGGGGATTACAGCTTCAGCTTACAAGAGGGAGCTCCAGCTCCAACTCACAGGAGGAGACCACAGTTCCAAGTTTCACAGGAGGGGTCCACAGCTCCAGCTCACAGGAGAGGATCACAGCTCAGGTTCATAGGAAGGGACAACAGTTCCAGGTTCACAGGAGGGGATCACAGCTCTATCACACAGGAGGGAACCACAGCTCCAGCTCACCAGAGGCAACCACTGCTCCAGGTTAATGGGACTAGACCACAAGTCCAGGTTCATGGGATGGGGCCATAGTTCCAGGTTCATGGGAGGAGACAACAGCTCCAGGTTCACGGGAGGGGACTGCAGCTTCCAAAGTGATTTTAAGAATGAGTACACAACTGTAAGCAAGAGATTTTTTTTTTTTGCAAAACAAAGGGAAAAAAGAGAGAAACTTCTAGAACTCTCATGACATCACATCATAATAAAAGCCTCCAAACAGGCTCTGTTAGATTTAGGAGGGCAGAAAAAGGAAGGAGTTTAAAGTTTAGAAGTAAGAGTTGGAGCCAGACTTGCAACAGGCAAGGAATAGGTTCCCTAGATTCCGGAAATCTAGCAAAGGGCTGATAGCTCTTCCTTAAGGAATGATTATCTGTGATCTGGCCTTATACAGGAACTCTACTGCACAAAGCTGCAAGAGTTAACTCTGTACCAGAGTCTGGTGTCCTTAAGGGTCTCTTCTCCCAAGATTATTTGCTCAGGCAGGTGGGTGAATTATCTATAAGCACAGGAGGAGACAGGTGGGCTCCACAAATAGTCTCTCTTATTCCAGGGAGTGACCAGCTGATAAGGCTTGAGCAAAGCCAGGCTGCCAATTTAGGGTCAGTTGCCACTCTAAGGAATTTATGTCTTTATGGCCTCCTCTAATGAAGCTTATGGCTCCCCTGAAATTTACATACTTGATCAGGCGCAATTCAAGAACTAAGTGAATGAGGGATGGTAGCTTTTCAAATTAGTAGGTAATTAACTCCCATTAAGAAAGGATTCTTGGGGCTGGAGAGATGGCTTAGTAGTTAAGAGCACTGACTGCTCTTGCAGAGGCCCCAGGTTCGATTCCCAGCACCCACATGGCGGCTATGAACCATCCTTAACTCCAGTTCCAGGGTAATCTGAAGCCCTCTTCTGACCTCTGTGGCATTGCACAACATGGGTGTGTTCACATACATGCAGGCAATACACTCATACACAAAAAATAATAAATAAAAATTAAAAAAAAAGAAATTAAAAAAAAAGAAAAGAAAGAAAGGATTCTTTGGGGGCTGGAGAGATGCCCAGCAGTTAAGATCATTAACTGCTCTGGTAGAGGATCTGGGGTTTGATCCCAGTACCCACATGGTGGCTAACAACTGTTACTAACTCCAGTTCCAGGGGCTCTGACACCCTCTTCTGACCTTCATGGGCATTGTACCACATGGATGCACTCACACACATGCAGGCAATACACATAAAATACACATTAAAAAAAGAGGATTCTTCAGTAAGGTCCACATTAAACACAAATCATGGAATATTATTCTTGCTTGAATTAAGTTTTGACATTGTTGTACCCCGACACAAGGACCCCAAGAAGACCACCGAAGTTCCAACACACTAAAATGCAAGAGCAAGGTTTATGTTTTATTCGGGCTTAAGCTCGGGCTCTCAGACCTCACCAGCATAGCGGATCTGTGCTGAGAGCCTCAAGTATGGGAGAGTTGCACCTTTTATAGGTTTTAGACAAAGGGAGGAGGGGGATACCGACAATATATTTTGATTGGTCCAAGGAGCCCGCGCATGCCAATGTAATTTTGAACTGATTGGTTGATGCTGGGTGCAGCCCAGCAGGTCCCTCATTGGCCGGGGCCACTCTCAGGGCTATGGAATGTGCTGACTGATATCTTTTGCAAGGCCAGGGGCCTTTATCTTTCCTTCTATGGCATTACATGTCCCGGCTTGCTTAATCTATTATTTGCAGGAGGTAGGGGTTGGGGCAAGTCTGAGCATGTCTGGCGCAATCAAGCAGTTTTACAGAAGCAAGAGAACAAGAGCAGTTAGACATGGAGTTTGGGGAGGGGAGAGAAAGGGGTGTCTTGGGGTCTCACAGACATATCTCAACAAAGAAGAGCTGCCCACCCCTCTGGAGACATCACTGTTTATCAGTCTGTTGTGTAGCAATTTCCTCTGAGATAAAACTTTCCACTTTGGAGGAAAGCTGGTTAAGACACATGATGTTTAAAAGGGAGGTGAGGGGCTGGAGCGATGGCTCAGCAGTTAAGAACACTGGCTGTTCTTGCAGAAGACATGGGTTCAAATCCCAGCACCCACATGGCAGCTAACAACTGTCTGTAACTTCAGTCCCAGGGGATCCAACAGCCTCTTCTGACCTCTGAGGGCATTGTACAACATGGGTGCACTTACCTACATGCAGGCAATACACGCATACACATAAAATAAGTAAATAGATAAAATTTTTTAAAAAGGGAGGTGAAACAATAGGGTGTTCTTCTAAAAATTTTATTTATTTATTTTAAAGTTATGTGTATGAGTGTTATGCATGCATGTATGTAAGTACCCTCAGAAGACAGAAGAAAGCTTCAGATCCCCTGGAACTGGAGCCGCCATGTGGGTGCTTGGATTTGAACCCATGTCTTCTGCAAGAGCAGCCAGTGTTCTTAACTGCTGAGCCATCTCTTTAGTCCCAAAAGGATGTTTTAAGGGGAAGTTGAACAACAGGATATTCTAAGGGGTGGTAAACAACAGGATGTTTTAAGGGGAGATGAAGCAGTCTATCCTTCCTGAAGCTAGTTAAGCTCAGGAAGTAAACAACTCAGTAGCTTCAGGAAGTCCCTGAAACTGATCAGATTCACTAGGCTCTTCCCTCCCCAAGCATATATGAGTCCTTAGGACTGCTGAGAGACACTTTCAGAGAAGCCAAGCTATCTAGAAGACTCTCAGACAAACTGAGATATTTAGAAGAGGCTCAGACCAGCTAAACCACTCAGAAGAGACATTCTCCAACCTGTCAAGCTGTCTGCAAGGTGTGCAGTGTGCTCCAGTTTTCAGCTTTAGTGAGCTGTCACCCACAATGCAGTGGGCTTTTGGAGATACAGCTGTCTTTGAGTCATTTCTCCTTTTGTGAGTAACCCCTCACCTATACTCTTGTAAGTAACCCCAATAAAACTCATTGGTTCACCAAGTTGGGCTTGGTGGTATCCTTACTTTAATCTGGCCTTGGTTCCCTATCAGTGGTGAGTAGACTTGTTTACTTTCCCCAGGATTATACAACACATTCATACCATCTTGGTTACTCCGTAGCCTGGCTGGGTCTTTACCAAGTGAACCCAACCTGACTTGGGTGTTGGAAGAAAAGGTATCAGGGATTTTAACATCATTCATTTTGTGAGTTTATTCATTGAAGCTGGAACAAATCTCATCTACATTGAAGTCCTACAATAAGCATAGCATAATTTTCAGGCTATAGTCGATTTCTATTCCTGGAGAGCTCAGAATGGTCTACTAGACCTCATTTTCAGAGGTGTGGGGGGGTAACTGGACATAAATGATTAGGCAGGCCTGTGGTGGTCTCCATGTTTCCATGCTGAGCAGACCCTCCCAAGGTTTGCTGCCTTGAAATCACATACCTTAGCCATCAGCATCCTGTAGGTGTAGAGGTGTTTGCCCTTCCCCTTCCCCAAAGCTCCTTCATACTTCTCCACAAATGCTTGGGCCTCCCTGGTCAGGGAAAAAGGGGGGCAATTAAATGAGGGACTCTAAACCATGAGACTAAAAGCCTTACGTGTTTTATACTCCTGGTTAGATATAAATTTCATGAAGCTTTCCCAAATGCCAATAATGCTGGATATGTAGAAGATGGTGGCAAGCAGGATTTTTCATTACTCTCCAAGACCTTTGCCCTTTGTGTTACATCTGTGAATAAACTATTACTTGGAAAATGCCACACTGCAGTTGTAATGAAGATTACCAACTTTAAAATAGGGAGGTTACTTTGATGATCTGGATGGGGTCACAGATGAGGAGAGCAAAAGAAGTCAGCAAATTAGAAGCAGGTGCCCGAGGAGGGTGTTGGATCCCTTAGAGCTGGAGTTGCAAATGGTCGCTTGACATGGGTACTGAGAACTGCACTCAGGTACTTTGCAAGAGTATTACACACTCTTAACCACTGAGCCACATCTCCAGACCCTAGAAACAGGATAATGCTTGATTCTGTTTTGTTGGGGCCCCTCTAGAAGGGGCCATGTGGGAATACATACAGTAAAGGATATGAATTCAACAACCAATGGCCTGAGAAGAGGCCTTCAGCCCTAATGAGACCTGCAGCTCTGCTTTATTAGTTACTTATCTTGTTGGTTGACGTGGCAACAAGCAACTTAAAGAAGAAGAGTTTATTTTAAGGTATGGTGACAGGGAGGGCGTGGTGTCAGCAACATGAGGCGACTGGTCACATTGTAGCCATAGCCAGGAAGCAGAGAGAAGACAGGAAGTGGAGCCAGACTGTTAAACCTCAAGGCCCACCACTAGTGTCTCACATCTTCCAGCAAGTATCTATCTCCCAAAGGCTTCATAACCTTCCAAAATAGGAACAATATTCAAACACATGAGCTTATGGGAGTATATTTCACACCCGAACCCAAACACTGCTAATATGTTGGTATTTCCAATTTGCCAAAGACAAAATCCAAACCCAGAGAATTCAATGTCCTGTCATTCCTTTGGTTCAGATTTCCTTAACCAATTTGCTTTCTTTTCTTCGCCTTTCTAAATCTTCTTCTATTTGCTTTGCTTTTATTTTGTTGTTGGTATATGTTCATTGTACAGTGCTGGATTTCATAAAGACAGTTTCTTTTAACTATGTCATTATATTTGTTTTATATTAATATAATGGCTAGATTTTATTAAAGAAACTAGAAAGGTGTGTGTGTGTGTGTGTGTGTGTGTGTGTGCAAGCACGCACATGTGTATGCACATGCGTATGCCACCATGCATGTGTGGATGTCAGAGGACAACTTTTGGGAGTCACTTCTCCTTCTGTATGGGTTTAGGGATCTAATTCAGGCTATCAGGCTTGTATGGAAAATGCTTTTACCAGCTGAGACATCTCACCGGTCCATAGGTTTTTAATTACAGTGGGAATATTATAGTTTGAATCTGAAATGACTCCCCACAAGCTCACGCTCCCCAGATGCTGCTCTTGTTTGGGGAAGTTGTTGAGTCTTTAAGAAATGGGGCCTAGGTGGTGGAAGTAGTCAGTAGGAGCAGGCTTTTGAAGGTTATATTTGGTTCCAACTTGCTTTCTTGTTTCCTGCTTTGATTTGATGTGGTTCCTCACAGGACTCTGAAATCATTATCTGTAGTAATAGTTGTTTGACTTGCGCATGAGGAAACTTGAGTGTGAGAGTAGTCAGGGACGATGAGCAGAAGAAGGGGATAATGAGTCACTGTGGTGGAAGAACAGGTGGGATTGCGGTTGGGTGAAAATTAATGGTGGGTAAGAATTTTCTAGTAAATAACCAGAAATTACACAATATAGATCCTGCTTTATCTCAAAACTGCATCAGACACTCAAGAATCCTAAAACATCTGCCACTTCATATAGAACCAGAAGCAAGGCAGAACTGGAAATAGGGAATCATTTTAAGACCGTACTGATTGAACGTTTTAATGTCTTTCATCTGTGCCATACTTACAGAAGAGAGGCTGGGGGGGGGGCAGCCTTGCTGAACTACAGTGACAGAAAATCTTTCCATTCACCATGCAAATCATTGCAAGTGAGAGTGAGCTGCATGCGAGAGAGTCTGGGTGCCTGAAGCAGACAAGATAGTTGATCTTGCTGAGGAGGGGTGTCATAGACAGCTTTCTGAGTAAGGCATATCTGTGTTGGTCATGAGGGAGGGACAGGATCCCCACATGAGGTAGGGCATGGGAAAGAGATGGCCACAAGCAATGGAAGGCCTGGGCACAGGTCTGCCATTTCCCTCGACCTTAAGGCCCTGCTTGATGCTAGCGGATCTCAAGTCCCTCTTTCATCTGTGCTATACTTACAGAGAGGCTGGGAGGGTAAATCCAGTTTCCTGTCAGGTGACATTGTGGCAAAGAGGAGGAAGGGCATCCCCTTCTCTGTAGAAGAAGTTGAGCCTCATGTACCTTGAGAACCATGGGGATTGTGAGCTCCTTCTCACCTGAGCTCCATCAGTTTCTTTGCCAGGGGCCAAGGTTTGTTCCGCATGGTAGCAATCAGCTTCTTCTTCTCCTCTACTTGTTCCAGGATCTGGACCAGCTCCTCCTCAGACAGGGACTCCCCATTAGAGGCCAAGGAAATTGACCTAGGGGCAGAGCCACGGCAGATGCAAAGTTAGAAAGGAGCTGGCCGGTTCTGGACTGCGGAGGAATTCATAGGCAGATCCCTGACACTCCTGGGGCTGACAAAGCTTGTCTTGCCCAGAAATGGGCAGTTGGCTCCCACTGTCTGTCAGGGGAGGCCAAAACTGTATCCTGTAGCCCAAGGCATGACTATGCTGCCTTTCCAAACTTGATTTCTCTGAATTTTCCATACCCACACGCACACACTTTAGTACACTGGTGCCCAATAAAAATAAAATATGAGACACTTACAATGTGAACTTTATGTATGTATGTATGTATGTATGTATGTATGTATGTATTTAGTCTTTTTGAGACAGGGTCTCCCTGTTCTCCCAGCTGGCCTGGAACTCACTATGTAGACCAGGCTGGCCTCTATCTCACAGAGCTCCATCTGCCTCTGCCTCCCAAGTGCTGGGACTAAAGGCATGTGCTGCCATGCCTGGCACTAAAGTTTTCTTTTTAAAAAAATCTGATTATTTTAATTTTATGTGTGTGCTTTGCCTGCATGTATGTTACATGTGAACTGGCCACTCCAGTCCCTTCTTTTCTTTTGTTAAAATTAAGGATTACAGGGTCAGCAAGATGGCAAAGCACTTGTTAACACTAGTCTGATGATGGGTTCCATCTTCAGAACCCACATAAAGGTGGAAGGAGAGAATCAACTTCACAAAGTTGTTTTCTGACCCATGAGACAGTTAATACATGTGCTTAGTGGCATGCACACACCCACTTACACCCACACACCCACACACCACCCACACCCACACCCAAATAATAATGTTTTTGGGTCTTTTTGAGACAGGGTCTCCCTGTAGCCCCAGCTAACCTAGAACTCACTATGTAGACCAGGCTGGCCTCAGTCTCACAGAGATCCACCTGCTGCTGCCTCCCAAGTGCTGGGATTAAAGGTGTGCGCTACTGCACCCACCACAAATAATAATTTTTTATTTAAAAACTATGTAAATGTGCTTTGAGGGGCTGGAGAGATGGCTGGACACCCAGTGATTAAGCACTTGTTGCTCTTGCAGAGGACCCAGGTTCAGAACCCACATGCAGCTCAGAACCATCTGTAACTCTAGTTCTAGGAGATCTGATTATCTTCTTCTGGCTTCTATAGGCAACAGGTGCACATATGGTGCACTCATACACATAAAGTAAATAAATACATATTTTTTTAAAAAGTGGTCTCATTAAAAATTTTAAAACTTTAAAAAATTTTATTATTTTTATTTTATGTGTATGTGTGTATTGCCTGCACATAGGTAAGTGTACACATGTTGTGCAATGCCCGTGGAGGTCAGAAGAAGATGTCGGCTCCCCTGGGACTGGAGTTACAGACAGTTGTTAGCTGCCATGTGGGTGCTGGGATTCAAACCTGGGTCTTCTGCAAGAACAACCAGTGTTCTTAACTGCTGAGCCATCTTTCAGCCCCTCATGAAAAAATTTAAACCTGGGGAAGCCCTTTATCCTACCCAAAGGATGAATAAATGTGGACAGTATAGCAAACTTTTCATTTAAAAAGATCCATAAAAAATGATAAAAATAGAGGCTGGAGAGATGACTCAGCGGTTAAGAGCATTGGCTGTTCTTGCAAAAGACTGGGGTTGGAATCCTAGCACCCACATAGCGGCTAACAACCATCAATAACTCCAGTTCCACGGGATTTGACACCCTCTTCCCTCTTCCATGGGCCCTGCATGACATGGGTGCACTTACATACATGCAGGCATAATACTCATACACATAAAATAAAAATAAATAAAAAAGAATGAAAAAATATGAAAATAGGTATTAGTCCCACCTCTAAGAAGCAGTGATGACCTCAGTCAGCACATTGGGATTATAAAGTTATTGCATCATTCAGAATTTACAGTTCAATCCTACACCAAACAGGAAGGAATCAGTTTTTAATGTTCTAACAAGGGTAAGCTGTCCCTAGGTAGTGTTCCTCACTGGATTCCCAAGTATTCAAATTCACATGACATTAAGCATTTCTATCTCACTAGCTTTTAAAATTCACCTCTTTTCTTCCATCCTTTCCACCAGTTTATTAAAAACCTCTTTGAAATGTAATACTGGGATTGGCCAGTAGAATCCCAGTGCACCAGTTCATGTATAATTGAACTTTGAATGAGAGTAGCTCGTGGCTATTGAGTCACACAAAGTCAGAAAGAAACTCAAAGAAATCCTGCTCAATGAAGGACTCAGGAAGCTGTATCCCAGGAAGAGTTCATCTGGTTGAGGGTGCTTGCCTTACTCTGACCTGGAGCCAGGTTGCAGTACAGGTTGTAGACTAGTCAGCAGACAGGTGAGCAAGGATGACAGAGAACACATGGGGAGCATGTTAGAATGTGCCAGTGACCCCGTGATGGCGAACCTCAGCCCAAATGCTCACAAGGAAGCAGGAAATCCTAAAGTTTTCTAATAGCTATATTTAAATGGTGATATGAAATGGATAAGATTAACAATTTATTTCATTCAGTCCAATAAATTATAATTTTAACACATAAGGTAAAGTTATTGAATATTAGTAGTCATGTGGTTCTGTTCACTCATAGAGCCCGTCAACACGTATTCAATTTTCATCAGACATATTTGATCTGTATTTATATTTTATAAAATTATAGTTGAAAAAGTTGATTCACATACTCAAATTGCTTTAGAAATGCTGAAAAAAAGTTTCCTCAAAACTGACTCACGTGGTGGACAGTTATTTTTCTTTGACATTTTTCACTGGCAAAGAGGCTCATCTTTTTGTAGAAGAAATGCTTCGATTTGAAAGTTGAATCAGGTCAGCTTCTAAACCACATGTCTGTCCAAGTTAAATTCACTGTCAATTCAGTGCCATTAACATCAAATTTAAATTATGATAAATTCAGTTGGAAACTCATTTTCTCAGTCTTACTGTCTGTATTTCAAGTGCTTAGTGACTAGTGGCTATTGCGTTGGATAGCACAGCTGTAGAGAACCCCATGCTGTGACCTTCCCCATCCCCTGGTCAATAGCACCTGCTCAGCTGCTACAGGATCCAAATTACTGTGTGTGCTCCACACAGCCTCTGTGATAAAAGCAATGACTCAGCTGAGCACATCAGCTGACAGGGCAGGTGAAAAAGGGGACTAGAGAACGGGTGTCTGGACAGCATTGACAAAGTTCAGAACGAGAAGAATTAGCATGTGGGCTTGGCTTACTACAGGCTTTAGAAACCAGTTTACAGAACTTCTGAGTTTTAGCCTCTTAACTCTCGAGGAGCAAAGAAATCAGTACACCTGGAATGTGTGAAAGCCTAGACATCTGGGCCATACCTCCCATATCCTCAGCAATAGCTGTCTTTGAGTCTTTGCTGTGTTTCTCCTTTCATGGTGTGGAGAGTTGTTACTGTTTGTTTAGACTCCGCTTGTTCTTCAGACACTTTCTGAAATGCTTACCTTCTCCATGAGGAAACCTGGTCTGGTGCGCACATTGCTTTCTGCTGTGTCTTTATTGATACCTGGGTCTCATCTTTCCTACTAGACAGTCAGCATTTGGGGAACCAGGGCTGAGTCGTTTTTATCCCTCTCTGCCGTGGCAGTCAGCTAAAAGTGGCACAAGTGAGTTCTTGCCTGTAACTCCTTATGTTTAGGATGGTAGAGCCTCCCTCTAAAATTCAAACTACCCAAGGTCAATCAGAAATGTATTCAAGCTAGATGGAGATGGAAGGGTAGGGTGGCGTTGTGTTGACACAAAAACAACTCTCACTTTGAAGTGGATAAGAGATATTTTATTCTGGAGCCAAATATAACTGACCGTGGCCCAGGAGCACAGATTCAGATCACTTCAAATTCCATGTTCCAACATGGAAGCAGTTTCATGAAATTTTTATAGGACAAAGACGATAAAAAATCAAGGCACTTGTGCTGGATAGCTTTAGTGTCAACTTGACACACCTGGGTTGAGGGAGCCTCAGTTGGGGAATTGCCTCTATTGGACTGGCCTGTGGCCATGTCTGAAGGGCATCTTCTTGATGAATGATGTGGGAGGACCCAGCCCACTGTGGGTGGTGCCACCCCTGGGCAGGTGGGCCTGTGTTGCATAAGAAAGCAGGCTGAGCAGGGGCCAGGGGAGCAAGCCAGTAAGCAGCATTCCTCCATGGCCTGTGCTCCAGCTCCTGCCTCCAGGTTCCTGCCCTGAGTTCCTACCTTGGGCTCCCTGATGAACTGTGACCTGGGAGATGTAAGCTGAATAAACCCTTTCCTCCCCAAGTTGGTATTGGTCAGAGTATTTTGTCACAGCAATGAAGAAACAAACTAGGACACTGATCTTCTACCTAGTACTCCCCAAGTGCTAGATTCTTCAGAAGATGCACCGTAACCATACCCAGCTTATTTATTTTGTCACAGCAATGAAGAACAAACTAGAACAGCACTTTTCAATATATAAGCAATTATGGTAAAGTGAAGAAATCTCAGCTATAGGCCTCAGATGCTATATGATGACTCTTAACCTTTTGGTTGGTAGAAACTAGGGCTTGTTAATACATTTTAAAACATTTTTATCTGTTAGCCACAGGATGTTAGGTCTGACACAGAGGTGGGCAAGGAATGGCTATTTAGGGGACTAAAGATAGCCCAAGATAAATTGTAATTAGACTCTGGGCCTGCAGCATTCTAAACTCTCTACAATAATTGAAGTTCTAATCAGTTAGTCTTGCAGAAAGTTCAGTTTGAAATTGCAGTTTTTTTCTGGGAACATTTATTCATAATTATAATCCCAGCATTTGGGAGACTGAGGCAAGGGAATCACAAGTTTGATTCTAGCCTGGGCTAAATATTGAGGCATGGTCTTAAAAACAACAAATGAACAAAACCCAGTGCATTCAGGTTCTCCTTAAGGTACCGAGGGTCACAATGTATTCTCTATGCCCTTAGCTCAACCAGACAGCAGATTAAGTCCTTAGCACAATCAGTGACAGCTCGCATGGGGCCTCTTGGGAGAATTTCATTTTCCTTTCTGTGAAGGTAGAGAGTGGAACAAACACCTGACTAAGGGTATTGTAACCATCCTGGCAGGGATGTAACTGTTCTAGAGACACTTATGGCCCCTCCCTTTGACTGTCAGACTATTAAAACAATGGTTTCTAAGGAACTGGAATTTTCCAAGGAATCTCTGCTAGAAGAAAGATGAGGCTGCAGCCTGGTGCCAGCCAGAGGAAGAGCTTGTTTCCCAAGAAGAGATTCCACACTGTTCTGACAACTTGTAATAATATAAGGTATGAACGAAGTCTGTGTGTACAAGCATCTCTGCACGTCTCCTATTCAAACCCTCAAGGTCTCCCACTTCCTCTAGCACTCCAGTTATTTTCTGTCCTCTTACAGTGTTTTAAAAAACATCAATCAAGGGGGCTGGAGAGATGCTCAGCAGTAAAGAGCACTGGCTGCTCTTGCAGAGGACCTGGGTTCAGTTCCCAGCACTAACATGATAGCTAACAACTGTGTCTGTAACTCCAGTTCCAGGGGATCTGATGTTCCCTTCTGGCCTCTGTGGGCATTGCACATATGTTGTACACTTAAATACATGCAGGCAAAACAATCATACACATAAAATAAAAATAAACACATCAAAGGCCTTCTCTGCATCTATTGAGATGACCATGTAGTTTTTGTCTTTGAGTCCATTTATATGATTTATGACATTTATTGACTTACGTATATTGAACCATTCCTGCATCTCTGGGATAAAGCTGACCTGATCATGGTGGATGATCTTTTTGATGTGTGTCTGTACGTGGTTTTCAAGTATCTTGTTGAGAAAATTTTGCATCTATGTTCATTAAGGATATGGGACTATAGTTTTCTTTTTTGGTTGTATCTTTACCTGCCTTTGGTATTAGAGTGATGCTGGCTTCATAGAAGGAATTTGGAAGTTCTCCCTCCATTTCTATCTTTTTGAATGAATTAAGTAGTATTGGACGTAGATCTTCTTTAAATGTCTGATAGAATTCTGCTGTAAATCCATCTGGTCCTGGGCTCTTTTCAGTTGGGAGGTTTTGTATTGTTTCAATTTCTCTTTGTGTTATGGGTCTGTTTAAACTCTAATCTTGTCTTGGTTTAGTTTTGGTGGTTCCCATGCCTTTAGATATCCGTCCATTTCTTTTAGGTTTTCAAATTTAGTAGCATATAGGTTTTTAAAGTGTTCCCTTATAATGTTCTGTATCTTTCTGGTGTCTGTTGTGATGTTTCCCCTTTCATCTCTGATATTGTTGATTTGGAGGTGCTCTTTCTTTCTTTTGGTTAACTGGGCTAGCGGTCTGTCAATCTTGTTTATCTTTTCAAAGAACCAGTTCTTGGATTCGTTGATTCTTTGTATTGTTTTCTTTGTTTCAATTTCATTAATTTCTGCTCTGATTTTTGTTATTTCTTCTTATCTGCCAGGTTTGGGTTTCATTTCTTGTTGCTTTTCAAGTGTGTTGAGTTGGAGTGTTAAGTCATTTATTTGTGTTCTTTCTGATTTTTTAATGTAGGTACCTAGAGCTATAAACTTCCCTAAGGACAGCTTTCAGCATGTCCCAGAGGTTTTGTTGTGTTGTATTGTCCTTTTCATTTAGTACCAGGAATACTTTTATTTCTTTTTTAATTTATCTTTTGACCTGTTCATCATTCAGGAGTGTGTTGTTTAATCTCCATGTGTTCATGTAGTTACTAGGATTTCTTCCGGTGTTGATTTTAAGCTTTATTGAATTGTGTTCTGATAGAACGCATGGAATTATTTCAGTCTTTTTGTATTTGTTGAGGTTTGTTTTGTGCCCCAGTATATGGTCGATTTTGGAGAAGGTTCCATGGGGTGCTGATTAGAATGTATGTCCTTTGGTGCTTGGGTGGAATACTCGGTAGATGTCTGTTAAGTCCATTTAATATTTGGTATTGTTTAATTCAAATGTCTCTCTGTTAACTCTCTGCCCTATTGACCTATGTAATGGGGACAGTGGGGTATTTAAGTCCCCTACAATTAACGAGTTGGGATTAATCTGGGTCTTAAAGTCCTGTAGTATTG
>NW_008356263.1:1154003-1154891 GCF_000622305.1 Nannospalax galili
GGAATACTCGGTAGATGTCTGTTAGGTCCATTTGATGTATGGTATTGTTTAATTCAGATGTCTCTCTTTTAACTCTCTGCCTTGTTGACCTATCTAATGGAGATAGTGGGGTATTGAAGTCCCCTACTATGAATGATTTTGGATTAATCTGGCTCTTAAAGTCCTGTAGTACTGTTTTTATGAAGTTGGGTGCACCAGAGTTTGGTGAATATATGTTCATGATTGTAATATCTTCTTGATTTATGGTTCCTTTGATCAGAATGAAGTGGCCCTCTTTATCTCTTCTGATTAGTTTTAAAGTCTATTTTGTCAGATATTAGAATTGCAATGCCTGCTTTTTTCTTGGTACCATTTGCTTGGTATATTTTTTTCCATCCTTTCACCTTAAGGTAGTGCCTGTCCTTGAAAGTGAGATGAGTTTCTTGCAGACAACAAAAAGATGGGTTTTGTTTCTTAATCCATTCACCTAGTCTGTGTCTTTTGACTGGGGAGTTCAGTCCATTAATATTTAAAGTTATTAATGAAAGATGTGTATTGAATCCTGTCATTTTTATTTCTGTTCACATTCTTGATATAGCTGTGTTTTTCCACAGTTATACCTTCATTGAATTCCTTTCCACAACCCCCTTGGGTATAGTCATTCCTTTCTTCAGCTCTTTGTATTGCTTCCAGAACTCTCTGAAGGGCTGGTTTGTGGACATGAATTCCTTCAGCCTATTTATGTCATGGAAGATTTTTCTTTCCCCTGAGACTATAATAGACATTTTAGCTGGGTATAGTAATCAGGGTTGGCATCTCTGGTCATTTAAAACTGGGAATACTTTGGTCCAGGCTCTTCTGGCTTTCATACTTTGCAATGAAAAGTCAGCTGTAATTCTGATGGATTTT
>NW_008356263.1:1155562-1157566 GCF_000622305.1 Nannospalax galili
TCTCTGTGATTTTGACATGTGAATTTCTTTTGTAGTTTCTGATTCTTGTGTGAGACTCAAGTCTTCAAGTTTAGGTCTGCTTCTTTTTGTGTAAACTTTATGTGCCTTTGTAGTTTACTTTTTGGGCATGAAAAGCTGGTTCCTCTAAGCTTCTGGTTCTCTCTTTTGATTTTATATTGGAGTGACCAGATTGCTTTTGTCTTCAGGAGTTCCCACAATGGCCCACGTCAGATGAGGATCAGATGCTCTCAGGCTTTCCCCTAAAGTCTGGATCCCTCCAGGAAAGATATTGTCCTCAGGAATTTGGGGGCTGGACTGGCCTGGGAGAAGGGCCCAGGAAAGATGCTCGTCTCGGGCAGGTGGTGGCTGTGCCATCCAGGGAAGCAGCGGGAGGTGAGGGCAGGACCAAGAAGGAGAATGGCCCACGTCAGATGAGGATCAGATGCTCTCAGGCTTTCCCCTAAAGTCTGGATCCCTCCAGGAAAGATATTGTCCTCAGGAATTTGGGGGCTGGACTGGCCTGGGAGAAGGGCCCAGGAAAGATGCTCGTCTCGGGCAGGTGGTGGCTGTGCCATCCAGGGAAGCAGCGGGAGGTGAGGGCAGGACCAAGAAGGAGATTGGTTCCTCTGGATACAGAGTATCAGGAAGCAGTGGTGGCTCTGAGCTGAGAGGTCAGCCCCAGTGTCTGGGGTGCCAAGACAAGAAATGGGCCAGTACCCAGGCTAGGAGGAGAGATGGGACGGGGGAGCTGGGAGGGTCAATGAGGCTGGGGGAGTCAAGGCAAGGTGGCTGGACTTATCCAGGAGAGAGCCTGGCAGGTTGTGCAGCCCAGGGAAGCAGAGGGAGGTGAGGGCAGGGACCAGGCCCAGAGGGCTCTTAGGAACCACAAGAAGGAACTGGGTTGGTCTGGATGCAAAGGATCAGGAAGCAGGACCTTTGACTTATCTTCACAGTAGATGGAACTAGTAAAACAAAGGAGCCAGGATCTCCTCCCAAGCCAATGTGACCCCCTGAGGAACAGATCCTCAAATGGCCTTAAGAGTAAAAGTAAATTGGTTTATCTGGGCCAACTGTATGGCCTTAAATACCCAAAAGGAAAGTATAACCAAAGATTAAAGGGGCCAATATAATTTTTTAAGAGTCTGTATGTATAGCTAAAGGCTACATAACAAGCAACAATGCCAGACAGGTGATACCTTCTTTTGAGTTGTTGGCCAGGGTGGCCAAAGGGACTCCCAGATAGTAACGCAGCATAGAACTGGGAAAATGAACAGCAGACCCCAATCTTATCTAAAGGAGTTCTGACAACTGATTGCTGCTAGAAGAGGAACAGCTGACCCTCCCAAAACTAAGACCTCTAAATAGGCTGACTAGATTCACCAGATGGACAAGTAGTGGGGAAGGGCTGGGGGTGCTGACAACACAACAGACAGTAGCAGGGATATCAGAGTATAAGGGCTCTAGTCAGGGGAGGGAGGCTATGGGAGGGTGCTACCTGGAGTAGGTGTATAGTTGAATGAGATGGTTTGGGATGTTCTGTGTGATACACACACACAGACACACACACATACAGACACACACAACACACACAAATCCAAATTTAAAAAATGAGTTATATTTGAGGAGGAAGCAAAAATTTACGTCATGTTAATTAGTAGAGGTGATAAACATTACCATTGAAATCTACCTGATGACTTTATATCCATACACAGGTGCCAAGGATCCGAGTGCAATCGACCATGACTAGTAATAATCAGATACATATAGATTGGAGATGTATGTGCCGTCATTTAAGTGTTATTAGCAAAAACAATGAGTCTTTCCGTAAGAAACAGTATATTTTAAAATGAAATGGAGATCTTTTTTAAAGGTTAAAAACTCATTTAATGTTATGTCTTATAGGGTTTATACTGAGTATAATATTGTATAACTGTAATAATTCAACTATAAACCTAAAAATTTACAGTCAATTTTGAAAGAGATGCATCTTAGCTCTGGAAATTG
>NW_008356263.1:1157654-1165726 GCF_000622305.1 Nannospalax galili
AAATATTTGGGAGCTTTTATCTAATCCTTAAAAGATTTTAGGGTTACCTCTTCAGAGGGGGGAATGTTAGAGCAGCCAAAAGCCCCATAAAAATAAATAAATTAAAGAAGAAAAAAGGAGAAAGAAAAAGAAAAAAGTGATGGGGAGATATGGGAGGTGTTGGAGGGTAGGGAGTGGGTGTGGATTTGATCAAAACACCTTATATGCATGTATGAAAGTCTCAATAAAGTTTTCGTAAAAGTTAAAAAAAAAACACATAAAAAAATTTAAAACCACACCAATCGAAATGTATAGTCTTATTTACAAGAGACAAGAAAATCAAAAAGTATAAAAAATTGAATTTTTCTTTGTTCAGGGCCTTGTTTTAGAGAATCATCTTTTGGGAACTTTATCAGTATAAATAAACTGCTTCCTGCTTGATCTTGGGGTCCCATTTTCTGATCAAGTCCCCTCTCCACCAACAACCTTGCAAGAGGGACTAGGCCCTAGACAGCTCTTATTTACAAGAGACAAGAAAATCAAAAAGTATAAAAAATTGAATTTTTCTTTGTTCAGGGCCTTGTTTTAGAGAATCATCTTTTGGGAACTTTATCAGTATAAATAAACTGCTTCCTGCTTGATCTTGGGGTCCCATTTTCTGATCAAGTCCCCTCTCCACCAACAACCTTGCAAGAGGGACTAGGCCCTAGACAGCAATGATGGGTGGGTTCACACTTTGACTTGACTACTTTGTTATGCAAGTATCTTGCCGTTTATTTAAAGTAGACTTCAAATTAGGATCCCAAGATAGACTTGGTGGGTTACTGAACGTCTCTATTGTCTCTCTCTTCCCAGTGTGACCACACTGGATGACTCTATCTCTGCTTCTCACTATTATTTGCCTGTTTAATTAGCCTGTTGAGGACATTTGGCAAAGCCTAACTTGTCAGGGCAGCCAGGGCCCCAGCTCTGACCCTAACAAATCTGATAACAACTTTGAGGAGCTATGCTAGGAGAAAACAGACATTTGGGGCATCAGTGATGAGAACAGGAGGTAGAAAATGATCAGGTGGGGCAGGGACCCCAGAGTAGCAGTTCTGAGACTGTCCTTGCTGGAGGTCAGAAGTGCCAGAAGAGTTCAGCTTTCTGTTTCTTTGTTATCTCCTAAATGAGCACCTCATGCCTACCTAGTGACTACCTATGTGACTGAAACTGAGAAGAGGCACATGGACACCTTGATGGGTCAACTGGACTGACCAGCTCATCCCCTCCCTACACTTTACCCCAGTTTCTGGCATAAGTCCTTTAAAAAGGCCCCAGACCAGCAGCTTGCTGTTTCTGGGGACTCCTCTTGCTATGCAGGAGCCCTGCTTTTGCTCTCTGTCTTTCTGTCCTGTCCTCCCCTCCCCTCCCCTCCCCTCCCCTCCTCCTCCTCCTCCTCCTCTTCCTCCTCATCTTCTTCTTTCTCTCTCTGTCTGATTCTGAGTCTGACTCTGTGTCTCTGTGTCTCTGTCTCTTTCTCCCTCTTAAGCTCCCACTGTGAATTTAAAACTTACCCTCATGGTGGTGAATTTTATTCTTTGAATTCTCAAGACAAGTACCTGAAAGCCACTGGCTCTGGACAGCTTTGGTGGACTTCAAGTCCCTGGGATCCTCGTTCTCCAAGCTAAGCCCATCCCATCTCTGGAAAAAGAACCATCATTCTCAAAGACACCCCAATATCTCTGCATCATCTACTATTCACAGCAAGTTAGCCTGGATGGGGAACCATTGAACGATTCCATGCGATTTCCTAATTCTAGTCCAGGGACTGAGCTCACTTCAGCTGATATCAGCTGTTTTTTATCTCTGTTTGATGAAACAAAGAAATGGGGATTTAGACTTTGTATTTGGACTTTCAGGAGAAAGTCTGATCCTTAGCAAGTTTCTTTCCAGTTGGTACACCTTGGGCCTTACCTTCATTTGAGTTTGATGTTTCCTTTGAGTTGTCTGGGTTCTTCTTGAGCCATTTTGGCAGCATCCATTTGGCTTTGTCTTTCAGGGCTCTTTTGAGCCAGTGTTTTTGTTACATGACTGGCCTTGCCAATCTGGAAGCACTTTTGAGTGCTTTTGAGAATTTAGAATTCTGTTGTGTTATGAGCACACTATGCCAGAAACAGACGGATATGTTTATATCTTTCCATAATGTCAGAATTTATTGAATAACAACAAATTTAAAAGGCATAGTGGTTTCAGTGGTAGCTGTTTAATCCCACCCACTTTAGTAATCTGGCCAAGATGAATGCGGTTTCTTTCATTTCAAGCTTAATTACTAATATTAACTCTCACATTGTTGCGGGTGCTATGAGCAGAGAGAAGAGACACCTAGGCATTTTTCTTTTCTCCAGGAATCAGTTTATTGTGCCAGCACTGGCTCTTTGGGTTTATACCCAAAAGACAGAGCCCTGAACAAAGAAAGACCTAGCCTTTTACTCTTCGTTAGTTTCCCTTTGTAGTTCAGTCTGTCTCTCATACATGGTAATACACGTATCTTGATTGGGTGCTGGTGCTACAGGGTGGTGACAGGCAGAACTGGCTATGTGCACTCAGACCACACCATATGTACTCCCTTTTCTTTGTTCTAGAGTGGAGGTTCCTTTCGCATTCCCCGCTTTAATGATCAGAGCTCCTTTAGGGTCAAAGAGCATCATCTTGGTTTAGGAGTTGTGAATGACAAATTATAATGCCAAAATTACAATTGATAAGACAAGAAACAAATGACAGCAAGCTGTGTATTAGTTCTATAACAAAGTTACTGAAGAGAAAGACAAGTATGTAATTTTAAAATGGTTTTGACAGAAGAGATTTCATTCATTAAAAAAAATTGGTGCTGGGCATGGTGGCACAAGCCTTTAATCCCAGCACTCGGGAGGCAGAGGCAGGTGGATCTCTGTGAGTTCAAGGCCAGCCTGGTCTACATAGTGAGTTCTAGGCCAGCTGAGGCTACAGGGAGACCCTGTCTCAAAAAGACCAAAAAATTTGATTAACATTGCCTGACTTTTCTGTGCTCAGGTATTCATTAATAATATAGTATGAGAAGATGCAAGAATTTTCTCAATTATTATTGTTTCAATTAATTGATCATTGAATTAGCTCTTGCATGCAGAAGATTACCTGTCATTCAGTTGTTACTGTGACTTCTAGGACAAATGGACTCCCTCTCTATTTTTCCAACAACTGTTTCACAGGATTAGAAAAATGGTCATTTCTTCCTGAATTTTTAGCTAACTCTTTTGACAAAGTAGTTCCTGAAGAGCCTGAAATTGTTCCATCAGGAACTGTGTTACTGGGAGTAAAAGTGCAACATCTTCCATCAAGCCTTCCTTCAAATACCTTACTTTCCTGCTAGCCTTAAGTGTCATCCAGTCTTTCAGCTGCTGGCATGCAGCTGGCTAGATACTCCTTAAAGACATTCTTAGTATAACTGATAAATTTTTGTTAACTTACATTACTCCCCCCCACCCCCGTGTGCACGCACCAATTTACATTACTTTTTTAAAAAATTATTTTTTATTTTATGTGTATGAGTGTATTGCTTGCATGCAGTAGATGCACCCATGTTGTGCAATGCCCGCAGAGGTCAGAAGAGAGCTTCAGATCCCCTGGAACTGGAGTTAAGGGCAGCTGTTTGCCATCATGTGGGTGCTGGGAGTCAAACCTGGGTCCCCTGCAAGAGCAGCCAGTGCTCTTAACTGCTAAGCCATCTCTCCATCTCTCTTCTTACACTATTTTTTATTATTGACCTAGAATGTAGGCTATTTGAAACCTACAGCTGTTTGGTTTTTAGTCATAAATACGTTTGAAACTCTTACAGAGTCAATGTGGACCTCTCCTAGCCCTGGGATTAGCTTTACTAAGAGGAGGAGACTTGAAGACCAGGGTAAAGGATATAGCCAATTGAATCAATGGACAGATCCCTTACCAGTCAGGTAGTAGGCTTTAGTAAAAGTTCTCCCATTCATAGTACCACTACATGTCAGCTTAGGAGATATTGAGAGTTGAGTAATTGCTACTTGGCCATTCATTGCTGGAAATATTCAGGATGTGGGTTTAGGCTTCACAACCCCTTATAGGGAGAGAGAATCCATTCCTTTGTTATGTGAGACATGAGGAATGATTTACTCTCCCTGCTGGTAAGGAGGAGATTCCAGCTTGTATAGCTGGGAACAGAAAGAACACTCTGGACAAGTTTCATTTCCCCATGCACCCTGTAAGAGGGCCAGCATGCATCTGTATCATGTAACAGGGTCGGTATGCAATTTACTCCTGTGGGGTCTGTGTTCTATCCAAAGGGGAAGGGTACTATTTGATTCTGGAGATGTCCTGCAAGGACAACAAAACAATTATTCTTGCTGAGCACATGTACTGTAAATTTACTGCATTTTACCCAAGTATTTAATTATCCATGTCCAGTTTTATTTGTTAAGGTCTATATTAAATCTTTGATCTTATTTATATGTTACACACACACAAATGTGTGTGTGTGTGTGTGTGTGTGTGTGTGTCTATCTGTGTGTGTTTGAGACAGGGTCTCCCTGTAGCCCTGACTGGCCTGGAACTTGCTATGTAGAGTTGGCTTGCCTCCATCTCACAGAGATCTGCCTGCCCGTGTCTCCTGAGTGATAGGACTGAAGTCATGTACCACCACACCCAGTTGTTCTTGATTTTTAAAACTTGTCAGGCATCAACTTTTTATAAGGAATGCTGAGGTTTCAGTTACATTAATCACTAAGCTAATAGGAAAAGAATATGGACCAACTTTCTGACATTTTTATGTTATTTGAAACTCTGTTTTCTATATAACAGTGTGGGAACCCATCCCCCGATTCTCTGCTGACCTTGGGTTGCACCCTGGCTGTTGACCACAGTTACTGGAACACTCAGTACCACATGACCCACCCACAAGTTCCTGTTATTATGCTTCTCTGCAGCTGAGGCGGAGCCCTGGTGTTTTTTCCACTTGTCTGGGACTTTTCGACTGGGCTGCAGAGCGATATATATAGCAGGCTGTTCTGGCAATAAAGAATTCTCTCCACACGAATGACCCACTGATGTGTCCCTTTTCAAGTCCTCAGCCCCTCGCCCGACCTCCGAGTACAATTTTTAGTGCTGGTGCTACAAGTGGAGGTCCCACCAAGATCGGGAAAGAAGGGACAGTGCTGAAGGACCACCTGGGAGCCGGCCGGCAGGTAAGGGGGTGAATTGGTGATATGGGGACCACAGGGTCTACTCATCTGTTAAAAGTACAGTTAGTGGAACTGCTAAAGAAACAGGGAACTGGTATTAAGACACGCACAGCTAAGGATTTTATAAAGGTTTTACAACAGAGCAGTCCATGGTTTATATATTCTGGGGGGGTCTTAATATCCCGGATTGGGAGGAGGTCAAGAAGGATTTACGAAAAGTCTTACATGAAAAGGGCCCTGAGAGCATCCCTGTAGCAACCTTTTCTTTATGGAGACTGGTACGGGATGCACTCCTTAGTGATAATGCGAAAGTGAAAGAACAGTTAGCCAAGGTTAAAGTGGCTTTTGAGGGGGCCCAAGAAAAAGAATCTGAAAAGTCACTCCAAGCATGGGAGGCTGAGGATGGGGAAGATTCTGGGACCCCTGAGTCCTCAGGTGGAGATTCTGAGGACGAGGAGAGCAGTTTAGAGCAGGATATCAGGGTTCTATGAAGAAAGTTGAGGAAATGCAAACTTAATTCATGTCCCCCAGCTCAAAATCCTAGCTGCACCTACCGCTCGGGCACACCACAACCCTCGGTGCCTCGTGGGGGTCCGGGGGGGTTTCTTCCCTGTCATAGAGGTTCCAAACCCCAATCAACAGGGGCAGGTGCTTCGACAGCATAATCTATTAAATTTTAAAGACATAAAACAACAAGGAGGCAGTCAGCGCTTATGGACCCCATGCCCCATTTACACAATCTATCCTAGAGTCCTTCTCGGCTCTGCATTGCACACCTAGTGACTGGCAGCAGCTCTGCCTGGCAGTATTGTCAGGAGGGCAGTATCTTCTCTGGAGAAGTGAGTATCAGGAGAACTACCTCCAGACCGCTGCGCACAATGCTGCCGCGGGATTCCCACAAAGGAATGTGGAGATGTTAACAGGCACAGGCGTGTATTCTACCTTAGCCGCCCAGATTGTGTACGATTCTGCGGTGTATGCACAGGTGTCCACTACTGCCACGTGGGCTTGGAAGCAACTCCCTAACAAGGGGGCTGGAGAACAGTTGTCCAAAGTATTACAAGGACCCTCAGAGCCATTTGCAGATTTTGTGGTTCAGATTTTGCAGTTGGCCGCTAGGATTTTTGGGGATGTGGAGTCAGCTATGCCTGTGGTCAAATGGAAGGATCTTTCCTCAGGAAACTGGAGAGGCCCGGACCCGGTATTAGTCTAGGCCCGAGGATCTGTTTGTGTTTTTCCACAGGATGCCAAACACCCTATTTGGGTCCCTGAGCGTTGTGTGCGTGCTGTGTCTACACTTCCTGAGGAGCGGCAGCCAGGAAATGAGATGGACGTTGATGAAGAATCCCCCAATCTTGATGCCAGTGGAAATTGACAGTTTTGTCTGGCCAACGGTGGTCAGTACCAACTACACATTAGGGAAGGCTGCTATACCTGTGAGTTGGGAAATGGGTAATATTACAGGCAGCTTTGATCTCTCCAATGCCCTCTGCATTTCTAAGGTACTTAATATTTCTTTACTTAATAGCAGTAGCTCCCTCTTAGGGCCTTGCATTGTCTTCAGTAATTGGTCTGTCAGAGACTTTCAGGACAATTCCTCAATTGCCTCTGTGCTTGGGCTGGAAGGAATATGGGGTCCCATCAATTTAAACCGTAAGTACACCGGTTTTTCTTTACCTCCTCTGCCAGGGCCTCAGTGTTGGCCTGGCCCCCTACAATTTGAGGCTGTTGTCCCTATATTATGGGGTGACTATGTGACCAAAGAGCCTTGGCAACAATACCTCAGACCACCCCCTCTGGTGGTATGGACCTCAGCTTCCATTTAAAAATAGTACCACACAAGCATCCCCCTTTCATTACAGAAACCCTATGATGACGGCAGGGATCCCTACATTTTCACGGATGTTCCTCTGCAGACCTTATGCCTGCATGGATGCTGTCCCTCTAGTAGTGAGGGAAGCACGTTATTTCAATAGCACTATTTCCTGGAATACCTCTGCCACCTTTGAGGGTAGCCTCCAGTTTAAAAACACATCGCATAGTAAAAATATAACCCCCTCTTCTGACCCTTGCTTGTTTCCCCCTTTCTTCTTCCTAGTCACTAATGATTCTCTCTCAGAGATAAATAATACCTTAAACCGCTAGGAGAAAATGTGCCACCTGCACAGCTGTTGGGGTCCCGCGAGCTTGGCTATCCTGGTATGGGTCCCAGGCACCGTTCCAATGCTGGTCAATGTGCCGGGCAGCTACCCGGTTCACCTCATAAGGGAGAAGAGGGATTTTGGAATCACCATGGCAATCATCGCAACAGTCGCTTGTCTGCCGCAGCCGCCACTTCGGCTAGAGTAGCTCTTGCTCAAACAGCTGTCATGGCAGAGACTGTGGACAAACTATCGGGACGGGTGGCACAGGCCCTTGATAGTCAGGGTGAGATAAATTCTTTATTGCAACTGGGCATCCTAAAATTAAATCAACAAACCGCTCTGTTACAGGAACAAGTTGATGCATTGTGGGATATGCATATGTTAGTCAGCTCTCCTACATTTACCCATATCTGTGTCACATCTGCTAAGGTGCACAATGCCTCAGTAGCTGTGAAGGAGCTCAATAAGTTCTTGCAAGGACCATGAAATTCACAATTTCTAAATTATACTTGTCAGCTGACGCAACAAATCATATCTATAAATGAAACAAGAGTTCCTCCCATGTCCAGGGAGGCTTTTATAAAGGGTCTCTATGTAGTTGGAAAACTGTTTAAGAAATGGAGTGGATCCATTGCCCTAGGCCTCCTGGTCCTGGGCGCTGCAGTTCTAGCCTTGGTGTTTCTTTGCCGCTTACGCAAGAGGCAAATTCAGAGCCATATGTATA
>NW_008356263.1:1165768-1170739 GCF_000622305.1 Nannospalax galili
ACATATCAACCTAAGAGGACTTGTGAGGCCTGAGCAGGTTCCTCCATGATGGGTAAGATAATGCGCTAACGACCTGGATGACCTAAGACAGGAGCCTATTTATATTAAATAAAAGGGGGAGCTGTGGGAACCCATCCCCGATTCTCTGCGGACCTTGGGTTGCACCCTGGCTGTTGACCACAGTTACCGGAATACTCAGTACCACATGACCCACCCACAAGTTCCTGTTATTGTGCTTCTCTGCAGCTGAGGCGGAGCCCTGGTGTTTTTTCCACTTGTCTGGGACTTTTCTCCACTTGTCTGGGACTTTTCGACTGGGCTGGAGAGCGATATATATAGCAGGCTGTTCTGGCAATAAAGAATTCTCTCCACATGAATGACCTGCTGACGTGTCCTTTTTCAAGTCCTCAGCCCCTTGCCCGACCTCCGAGTGCGATTTGTAGTGCTGGTGCTACATAACAGTAATTTATCCTTCATACAGTAGACAGAGCCAACTGGGGGTTCTCATCAGGAAATGGGGGAGATTTAAAGTTGGACTGTTTTAATAGTTTCTCCTTTTGGATTCTGAACAGGAGATTTTTTTTTTTTTGCTTTATTTAAAAGCTGTAGAACTATCTTACTGATCCAAAGAGTCTAAGTTTTGCTTCAAAAGTAAAAGCTGATTTAACACATAAAGGACTTCTGTATAGCTCTTCTATGTAGTGATGTTAATTGCCACCGCCTCCTTTACACTCTAAGTGTACTTACGTCCCATTTGTATAAATAAGTCTTCTAAAACCTAGGAACATTTTGCCAAGCTGGTGTCTTCCAAACTAAAATTTTAAAAAATGGTTTAAAAATATTTTTTATTTATTATTTTTATTTTATGTGTATACGTGTATTGCCTGTGTGTAGGTAAGTGCACCCATGTCATGCAATGCTGGTAGAGGACAGAAGAGGCTGTCGGATCCCCTGGAACTGGAGTTATGGACAGTTGTTAGCTGCCATGTGGGTGTTGGGATATGAACCTGGGTCTTCTGCAAGAACAGCCAGTGTTCTTAACTGCTGAGCCATCTCTACGGCCCCCCAAACTAAAATTTTTAATAGTGCTAAACTTTCCCAGGATCACGTGTTCCTAATTGTCTTCCTTCCTTCCTTCCTTCCTTCCTTCCTTCCTTCCTTCCTTCCTTCCTTCTCTCTCTCTCTCTCTCTCTCTCTCTCTCTCTCTCTCTCTCTCTCTCTCCTCTCTCTCTTTGACAGGGTCTCATGTATCCCAGGCTGGCCTGTATAGCTGAGGATGACCTTGACCTCCTAAATCCTCCTGTCTCCATCTCTCAAATGCTGGAATTGTAAGCATGTGCCACGATGTTTGGTTTGTTCAGTGCTGGGGATCAGACCCAGTGAGAGTGCTAGCAACTGAAGTACCTTACCAGCTCTGGTTATTCTCTTTAAGCAAAGATAATTAGAAACATTCCGACACTGTGCACTCCATTGTGCCTCCCAATAGGTAAGAGGTATTGGGTGAACTTTGGTGACTTCAGGAGTACAGCTCTGTAAACAAGTTCTTAATTTTCAAAGTAGTTTTCTTTAAATATTTGCTCTTGTTGGCTGTTTTGTAAAGCTTTAACCCACTGTCTGTTAACATTCTGCAGAAATACAACTTCTGACATCACACAACAGATGAATGAGATGAATGAACAAAAACACTGAGCAGTATTTGTGAGGCACCAGGATATCACTCTCAGGACAGACAGAATTAAATTCAAGAATATACGGCCAGGTAGGCTTGGCCTAAGACCCATTTCTTCTTCTTTTTCTTTTTTTGGTCTTTTTGAAGCAAGGTCTCCCTGTAAGCCCCAGCTGTCCAACTCACTATGTAGACCAGGCTGGCCTTGAACTCACAGAGATCCTTCTGCCTCTGCCTCCCAAGTGCTGGGACTTGACAGGCGTGTGCCACCACGCTCGGGAAGACCCATTTCTTAATTGCTAAAAATTCACCGTAAAGGGTTTTATTGGCATTAACTCCTTGACATTGATCATTTATCCTTACAGTGTATGATCACATCAGACAAACCAGGACAGATCTAATCTCAGCAACAAGGGACAATTGAGATCAAACCATCAGATGGTTAATCAGCAGGGTCCTCAGAGAATATTGTTCAGAGACTGTGGAAGAAGTGGTCAGGATCAAAATCAATTCTTGCTAGGCATGGTAGCACTTGCCTATAATCCTAGCACCTGGGAGGCTGAAGCAGGAGGATCATAAGTTTGAGGCCTGCCTAGGTTTCATGGTAAGATCTTTCTCAGAGCCAACAACAAAATAGTCACTTGTATCAGCCCTTCCAAAGTAACTAAAACCAAGAAGTTATGGAGTATTGGTTCTTATGCATGGCTACCTAATATTAATTATGCTAATATTAACCAAGTATCTTTTCAAAAAATTTCATTCATTATTTTTATTTTATGCGTATGAGTGTATTGCCTGCATGTATGTGAGTGCACCTGTATCATGCAATGCTGCGGAGGTCAGAAGAGGGCTTCGGATTCCCCTGGAACTGCTATGTGGGTGCTGGGAATTGAACCCGGGTCCTCTGCAAGAGCAGTTAGTGCTCTTAACCACTGAGCCATATCTCCAGCCCCTCTTCTTTTTTTAAAAAAATAATTTATTGAGAATTTCATACAAGCTTATAAGGTGTTTTGATCAAATCCATGCCCACTCCCTCCCCTCCAACTCCTCCCATATCTCCCCATCAATTTTTTTCTGATAACTTCACGTACTCTTTCTGCTTATTTAATTTATTTTTTTTATGGGGCTTTTGGCTACTCTTAACATTCGCCCCTCTGAAGAGGTATCCTTAAAATCTTTTAAGAGTTAGATAAAAGCTCCCAAATTTTTTTTGACATTTTTGGCCTTTGGAATGGAGTAGGTTGCTAAGAGGCCCAAGGACATTGTGAGTTTTAGCCAAGAAACTGGCTACTTTTCTTTGGGGTCCGTTTACCCTAACTGCCTAGCCAATTCCTACCTCCTATTCTTATTACTCCATCCTCTGAAGAGGTTACCCAAATTGCCAATAGGGAATCATTAACCACTTGTCAGTTGAGGGGCACTTAGGTTGCTTCCATCTCTTAGCTATTGTGAAAAGAGCAGCAACAAACATGGTTGTACAAGTGTCTCTGCAATAGGATGAGTTCTTTGGGTATATGCCAAGGAATGGTATAACCAGGTCATATGGTAGGTTCATTTTTAGTTTTTTATATGTTCTCCACACTGTTTTCCATAGGGGTTACACGAATTTGCAATCCCACCAGCAATGAATGAGTGTTCCCCTTTCTCCACATCCTCACCATCATTTGGTATCATTTGTTCTCTTGATCTTGGCCAGTCTGACTGTGGTAAGGTGAAACCTTAAGGTGGTTTTAAGCTGCATTTCCCTAATTACTAACGATGTTGAACACTTTTAAAGATGTTTCTTAGCCGTCTTTATTTCTTTGAGAACTCTCTGCTTAGATCTTTAGCCCATCTTTTAATTGGATCATATATTTTCTCTCGAGTCTCTGTTTTTTGAGTTCTTTATTTTTCTGGAATTTATAACCCTGTCAAATGGTGAAGATTTTTTCCCATTCTGTGGGTTTTCTGTTCACTTTTTTTGACTCTTTCTTTTGCTGTACAGAAGCTTTTTAGTTTAATGAGGTCCCACTTTTGATTTGCTGACCTTAATTCCTGAGCAACTTCTGTCCCTAGAAAATCCTTTCCCACACCTATATCTTGTAAGTTACTGCCAATATTTTCTTCTAATAGTTTCAGGGCTTCCAGTTTTACATTGAGGTCTTTGATCCATTTGGAGCTGACTCTTGTGCAAGGTGAAAGATAAGGATCTAGTTTCATTGGAGATCCAGTTTTGCCAGCATCATTTGTTGAAGATGCTGTTTTTCCTCCATTGTGTGTTCTTGGCACCTTTGTCAAATACCAGGTGGGTGAAATTGTGTGTACTAGGGTTTGGATCTTCGATGATGTTCTGTTGACCTTTGTGTCTGTTTTTGTACCACTACCATGCTGTTTTTAAGACTATAGCTCTGTAGTATACTTTGAGATCTGGTATAGTAATTGCCCCAGTGTTGCTCTTTGTGCTCAGGGTTGCTTTGGCTATCTGGGGTCTTTTGTGCTTCCATATGAATTTAAGAATGGTGTTTTCTAATTCTGTGAAGTATGTCATGGGGATTTTGATTGGGATTGCATTGAATCTATCTATTGCTTTTTGTAGGATGGTCATTTTTAGAATATGAATTCTTCCAATCCATGAGCATGGGAGGCCCTTCCATCTCCTGGAGTCTTCCTCAATCTCTTTAATGATTTAAAATTTTCACTGTAAAGATTTTTGGTGTCTTTGATAAGATTTATTCCAAGATATTTTTTTCCCAGCTATTGTGAATGGGAGAGTTTCCCTGTATTCTTTCTCCAATTCCTTGTTATTGGTATATAGAAAGGCTACTATTTTTTGTAGATTGATTTTATAATCTGCTGCTATACTGAAAGTGTTGTTCAGTTCTAGGAGTTTTCTGGGGGAACTTTTGGGATCTCTTAGGTATAGTATCATATCATCCAAGATATTTTTTTCCCAGCTATTGTGAATGGGAGAGTTTCCCTGTATTCTTTCTCCAATTCCTTGTTATTGGTATATAGAAAGGCTACTATTTTTTGTAGATTGATTTTATAATCTGCTGCTATACTGAAAGTGTTGTTCAGTTCTAGGAGTTTTCTGGGGGAACTTTTGGGATCTCTTAGGTATAGTATCATATCATCTGCAAAAAGTGATAGTTTGACCTCTTCTTTTCCAATTAGTGCTCCTTTAGTAGGACATTGAACATAAATACATGCTGAATTTTGTCAAAAGTCTTTTCTGCATCTGTTGAGATGACAATGTGGTTTTTGTCCATTTATACGATTAATGACGTTTATTGACTTGCATATATTGAACCATCCCTGCATCTCTG
>NW_008356263.1:1170829-1171422 GCF_000622305.1 Nannospalax galili
TGTTCATTAAGGATATGGGTCTATAGTTTTCCTTTTTGGTTGTATCTTTTCCTGGTTTGGGTATTAGAGTGATTCTGGCTTCATAGAAGGAATTTGGGAGTTCTCCCTCTGTTTCTATTGTTTTGAATACTTTAAGTAGTATTGGTTGGAGGTCTTCTTTAAATCTCTGGTAGAATTCTGCTGTAAATCCGTCTGGGCCTGGGCTGTTTTTTAGTTGGGAGGCTTTGTATTGTTGTTTCAATTTCCTCGTATGTTATGGGTCTGTTTAAACTGTTAATCTCTTCTTGGTTTAACTTTAGTGGTTCCCATGATTTTATATATCCATCCATTTCTTTTAGGTTTTCAAATTTAGTAGTGTATACTTTTTAAAAATATTCCCTTATAATGGTCTGAATCTTTTGGTTGTCTGTTGTGATGTTTCCCCTTTCATCTCCGATTTTGTTTATTTGGATTTGCTCTTTCTTTCTTTTGGTTAACTGGGCTAAGAGTCTATCTTGCTTGTTTATAATTCCAAAGAACCAGCTCTTAGATTCACTGATTCTTTGTATTGTTTTCTTTGTTTCTATTTCATTAATTTCTGCTCTGATTTTTGC
>NW_008356263.1:1172051-1183313 GCF_000622305.1 Nannospalax galili
ATCACCACAAGTTCATGTAGTGCCTAGGGCTTCATCGAGTGTTGATTTTGAGCTTTATTGCTTTGTGGTACAATAGAATGCATGGAATTATTTCAATATTTTTGTGTTTGTTGAGGTTTGTTTTGTAGCCCAGTATGTGTTCCATGGGGTGCTAAGTAGAAAGTGTATTCTTTGGTGCTTGGGTGGACTATTCAAAAGATGTCTGTTAGTTCCATTTGATGTACGGTATCATTTAATTCAGATGTCTCTCTGTTTATTCTTTGTCCAGTTGACCTGTCTAATGGAGACAGTGGGGTATGAAGTCCCTACTATTACTGAGTTGGGGTTAATCTGTGTCTTAAAGTCCTGTAGTGTTGTTTTTATGAATTTGGGTGCACCAGAGTTTTGTGCATATATATTAAGGATTGTAATATCTTCTTGGGTAACTGTTCCTTTGATAGGCATGAAGTGACCCTCTTTATCTCTTCTGATTAGTTTTACTTTGAAGTCTATTTTGTCAGATATTAGAATTGCAACCCCTGCTTGTTTCTTAGTGCCATTTGCTTGGACTATTCTTTTCTGTCCTTTGACCTTAAGGTAGTGCCTGTCCTTGAAGGCAAGATGAGTTTCTTGCAGATAGCAAAGAGATGGATTTTGTTTCTTAATCCATTCACTTAGCCTGTGTCTTTTGACTAGGGAGTTTAGTCCATTGATATTTAAGGTTATTATTGAAAGATGTGTACTGGTTGCTGTTATTTTTATTGCTGCTTGTGTTCTCAGCCTAATTTTGTGTTTCCTCTATTATAACTTTATTTTCTTTCATTGCCCCAGGGTATAGTTGTTTCTCTCTCCACTGTCTGTATTGCTTCAAATAGTCTTTGAAGGGTTAGTTTTGTGGACATGTATTCTTTCAGGCTTTTCATGTCATGGAAGATTTTTCTTTCCCCCTTGACTATAATAGACATTTTTGCTGGGTGTAGTAGTCTGGGTTGGCATCTGTGGTCATAGAGCTGGAAGAGATCAGTTTCTTGAAGACATTAAAAACATGGGTTTTCTTTCTTGATCCATTGTACCAGTCTGTGTCTTTTGACAGGGGAGTTGAGGCCTTTGACATTTAGTGCCACTATTGAAAGGTGCGTAAACTTATTCTGTAAATTTAGTGTTTTTTCTATGATATGTTGTGGGGAGTTCCTTTTCTGATCCTGTCTATTTGGTGTTCTATGTGCTTCCTGTATTTGTATGGGGATGTCCTTCCTTAATTGTGGGAAACTCTCTCCTACAATCCTGTTTAAGATCTGGTCAACACCATTAACCTGAAATTCTTCTTCCTCTATTCCTATGATCTGTAGATTTAGTCTTTTCATGGTGTCCCACATCTTTTGCACATTCCATTCCTGTGTTTTTTAAAATATTCCATAATCTTTGCTTGAATGGTCTAATTCTTCAACTTTATCCTCTAGTGAGTGTTGATATTCTGTTTTCCATTTCATTCATTCTAGAGGTGAGGCTTTCCCCTGTTGTTTCAAGTTGGCTTATTGAGTTTTGCATTTCCTTCTTCATTTCTACCTGAGTTGTCTTCAATGTTTCCATCTCTTTTGCGAATTCTTTCAGACATTTATCCCTATCTTCTTTGAGCTCTTTGTTCATGTGTTCTTTAAATTTCATTGAATTCCTTGATCATGTTTATGACTGTTCTTTTAAATTCATTGTCCTGGGTTATCTCTTGGGGGCTCTCCTTGTAGAACTCTTCTACAGGATTCATGGTTTTGGTAGGGACATAGTGTTTTGGCTTTCCATTTTATTATTCTTTTGCTGTGATTTTGGTGTGTGAATTTCTTTTGTTTATGATTCTGATATGAGAATTAAGTTGAAGTATGCTTCTGTTTGTATTACCTGGGTGCTTAGATTCTTTCTTTATTGGTTATGTAAAGCTGGTTGGTACAGGGTTCAGGTTCTCTCAGGTTTTATTTTGGAGGGAACTGATGTCTTCAGATCAGCTATTCAGGAATACCCACAGAAGCCCAATTCAGGTTCCAGTCAGGTACACCCAGGCTTCCTTCCCCACATGGAGGCAGTATCTAGGCTCTCAGGCAGTCCACCCTCTCAGGTTGTCTGCTAGGGTCTCAGTCTTCACCTACCAAAGTCAGATCTGCCCTGGGATCTTAGGAGGGACCTCACAAAATCCCAGGTAAGGGGATCGGTATGGCGCAATTAGGGGAAGCTCACCACCATGTGGAGGCAGGATCCAGGGGCTCTCAGCCCCTCTGTCAGAGAGAGGCCAGAGGGAGGCCAGGTACTTCTAATCTTGGCTCCTGCTTATATTATGTTTATGATATTTGTTTCAGACACAGATATATTTTACCTCAAGAGGGGACTTAGAACCTTCCTGGTGAAAGTGAAGATATTCTAAAGAACCAGTTGTACCTCTTCATTTGGCCATCAGACTATTGAAAATAGACTCCAGGGAATTGGAATTTCCCAGGAATCTCATGCTGGGAGGTGGAGCCCACCAGAGAAGGAACTTGTCTCCTAGGAAGAGATTTCACAGAGTTCTGCCATCTTGTCAGACCACCTTGCAGAAGAGATTGGTCCTGAAACACTGATGATTGCTCGGACCACACCTTGACCATGACTGCTTAGATATGCATACCCCTTGCCCTTTATTTAAATCTGTATCTGTTTTGCCAATTTTTTTCCCCTTTTCCTCCCTTCTTAGGAGACTCTCGCCTGTGCCCTCTGAGGCCCCCAGGGCTAACAAACCAACATAAGACATCCTATTTGAATTTTGCATAGTTTCTATGACATTTGGGAGGAGGGTGACTTACAAAAACTCAGATTCTTATAGACTTTTCCTTTTCCATGTCTGAAATGCACGGGCCCCTCTCAGCCCCTGCCTGGTCTCTCTTGCTCCGTGTGCATTCCACTTGCCCAATATGGCATTGGCTCCACCCCCTAATGGCTTGACCTTCAAAGAAACAGCTTCTCATAACCCACGTGCCATTCAAGCCCTGCCCTTAGTCTCCATCAGCTTTCGTGTGCTGTGCTGCAGTCTGAGCACCTCATCTTGCCAGGCGGAGCCCTTCACTGCTTCCCTGCCAGCCACACGCTTCACTCTGAGTTCCAAAAAATGGCCGAGGCGCTACCCTTTTTCCAGGGTGCCCCTGCGTCACCCACTCTTTTTGGAGAAATGAGTAATTTTTGGGCTACAACACTTCATGTCAGGGCCCTATGATGGACTTGGGGGGGTTGGGTCATTGGACCTCTCTATTCTTCGTCCCAATGTAACCACATTGACTAGATCTCCTTTCTCTGCTTTTCACTATTATCTGTTTGTTTAATTGGCTACTAAGGACAGGCAGCAAAGCCTGTGTCTTATGGCTACTAGGACCCAGGCTTTGGTTCTAACAACTATGTTAACAGTGTGAGCAAAGACAGCATGCTGGAACCCAGCAACATTAACTATTTATCACAACCTTAATTTCTCACGGCTGCTTCAAAAACTTCCCTGTCCATTACTCCAGGGGATTCCAAAAACATCCCAAGAAGTAAGTCATAGACCATCTCCAATGAGTGACAAAAACAAGTCATTAAAATTGGTAGCAACAAAATGGAAAGGAATCCTCATTTGCAGATGCTATACTCTGTCTGCCCATTATTCTACAAGGGCTTGTGCTAATGGAAAAAAGGACCCCACAAAAATTATTCAAATACCCAAATCCTATAATTTCATAGGTGGGAGAACTCTTTTTCTAAAAATGTATTTTATGTGTATGAATGTACTGCCTGTATGTATGTAAGTGCACCTGTGTCATACAATGCCTGAGGAGGCCAGAAGAGGGCATCGGATTCCCCTGGAACTGGAGTTACAGATGGTTGTTAGCTACCATGGGGGTGCTGGGAACTGAACTTGGGTCCTTTGCAAGAGCAGCTAGTGCTCTTAACTTTTGAGTCCTCTCTTTAGCCCTAAGGTAGGAGAACTCTTGAAATTCTAACCAATGTCATGTTTCTAGAAGAGAAAAGATCTATGTAGGGAAAGGAGTATGCATAAGCGGCTTGATGATTACAAAATACAGTGTCATTTTTTTTTCAGCTCCTCTATTCGAGAGTGATAGTGGGCCAGCAGCTGAAGTTCAGGAGACTTCATATCTTATCTCACCCTGTCACTAGGTCACCTCTGCAGATTCAGAGTTTCACTTGTAACACGGGTCACTATAATGGACAGTGCACTGTGGGCACCCCACCTGTGATGGGCTATGAAAGTAGGGGCAAGAGTAGGGGCTAACTCAAAGGAAGAGACACGAACTCCTCACAGGGGCAAGAAGAGGGCAGCAGAGTAGAGGGAGAGCATCCCAGTCAGACCCAGAGCATACCTGGGTCTCTTTGGCTGATCGCATGTCTCCTTCCTCAGAACCTCCTTTTCCTTCTTTGGAGGTGTTCTCTGCTCCTTGAGGGATGCCCTCTGGCCTTTCTTCCTCCTTCCCTTGGAAGACCTCTCCACCTTGCATGGCTTCTGTTCCCACAGCCCTTTGTGGCAGCTCCCACGGTCTGTCTGCTTTTTCCTAGAAGACCCTGGCCTGGGGCTTCCTGTGACCCACTCCTTCTGGCTAGGCTGGGCTCTCCGCCTGTCTCGGGGACATTTAGCTATAGAAGTCTGTTTCCTTGAGGGTCTTCTTTGTGACCTGTCACCTGCAAGAACAGAAAACGGACAGTAGTGGCGCCACATGACTCAGTCCAGGAAAGCACCTCCTACTCCAACATGCTTCCTGGAGCCTGCCAGCTCTGATGAGCTCAGAACGTGCCCCCAAGTATGCCAACTGTTTTTTGTTGAAGAAAACTGAGACATAGCAGATGGTCACTCCCTGACCTTCTCCCTCGTTTCCCTGGAGACCCATCTTGATAGTTAGGTGTCAGGCCTGTCTATGATGTTAAGAAAAGGGAGGACAAGAAGAACAAACAGACTTACTCAGGTCCCTTAGCTGACCAGTCACCTTAGCTCATGCTATTTTGTTCTCCAATCCTACTTCTCCCTGTCTTTAGGTCTTTGTTTCTGAAACTCTCGTGTTACATAAAACTTAAATGAATTTTACAGATGAATTTGTATGCTTGTTTCTTGTTAATCTGTCTTGCTTTCGAGATCTCAACCATGAATATGTTCTAGATGAAAAATGAAATCTATCCTCCCCACTTTGCCTGAACCCCAGACTGGCTGCACAACAGTTACCTTCACTATCCATGTGGGTCGTTCAGGATTTTCTGCTACGACAGGGCAGATTTCCCTAGCTGCACTGTGGAAACCCATCCTAGCAGAGCAGAGAGTTCGATGTGCTGTCATTGTCAGCAGTAGCCCTGTAGTACTGGGAACAGGGTACTCTCACGTTCTCCATTTTCTGTCCCTCCTTGCTCTGCCTCCCGTGGCTGTGCAGGCAAAGGAGAACTTCGCTCTGTTTCCCTGAGAACTTTTAAGTTTTGCTTTCTGAGAAATGAGCCAGATTATGAAACAGTGAACCAACCTCTGATGATAGATGGGGCTGAATTTGAACAGATAAGAGCTAGAGATTTCGGACCCTAAGTCTGGGCCTGAGGCCTGATTCTTCTGGTCAGTAGTTGCAGAACCCTGGGCAGGTTGCTTGTTCTCTTCCCATCAGCTTACCTGGGGGACACCAGTGTGTGGTCTTGGCAGTCTGCCCAGGCCTCCATAATCTGGCTCCTGCAATAACCCCTAGATGCTGTGCATATCGACTGTATAGCTCATAGCTTCTTCCTTCTCAGGGAGACCCTGCATTGATGGGCACCACCTTTACAGGGAAGTGCCTGGGAGTTTATACCCAATCCTCCTACTCGCCTGTCCACTCATGCTTTCTCTTCTCTTTTTCTCTGTTTTCTTTCCCTCCCCTCCCATCCTGTCCCTTGTCTTCTTATCTTGAGTCAGTCTATAACCAATTACTATCTAATTTGGGGGTATAAAGGTCCAGTCATCCTGTCATAAAGCAGAGCAGTCTGTGTCTTGACCTCCCTGTGGGATGAGACTGGACCTTCACTCTAGCTGAACCCACATCCTCCCTTAGAACTCACACCTCTGGCCCTGACCTGATCTCTCATTCATTGTTTCTGAGAGCAACACATTTCATGCATAAGAATCTCTATCTTTAAAAAAAAAAGAATCTCTATCCTAGTATCTGTTTCTGGCAACCTAACCTATCTGTTGACACCTACTCTAAGGGGTGGCAGGGAAATTCAATGGAGTCAACATTTCTTCAGGTATGATATAAGCTGGAAAATGCTGGATTTAGAAAACAGGCTTTACTCTGAGGCACAAAGAAAAATATCTCCACACTTTCTTCCTAGGTCTCAAACTAGGATCGTGATACAGTATTCAAGCACACAAGAAGCTTGCCTACTTGGCCCATTGAAATGGCTAAGAACGTGAAGATCTGTTTGTCCTTCACTAACTCATCATCCACATACAAACATTTAACAAGCATCTGCCAGAAACTGCTCAAGGTAGAGGGCTTAAACAGTAAAAGGGAACCACAAGATTCTTTTCCTCACTGATTTCAAGTTAGTGAGAAGGTGGAGAATGTGATTAGTTATATGACAGCATAGAGCACGTTATACCCAGACTGAGGGAGAGACTCTGAGGGAAGAAACTTCTTAGCTGAGACCTGAAAATAGGCTATATAAAAGTATGAAGTGAAAAGGTATCTGGAAGGGGTAAGTCAAGGAGTGGGTATTGGATGCAGTTAATGGGAGTAGGGCTGGGGTAAGTAGAGAGTGGATAGACCTGAGTGTATGAGTGAGTGAGAGGCAGGAGGT
This sequence comes from Nannospalax galili, assembly GCF_000622305.1. Taxonomy (NCBI): domain Eukaryota; kingdom Metazoa; phylum Chordata; class Mammalia; order Rodentia; family Spalacidae; genus Nannospalax; species Nannospalax galili. The sequence goes on from NW_008356263.1 coordinate 1,178,844, forward strand.
ATATACCAAGTGGGTGCTGAGGAGGGATTTTCTACTTAGTATTTTAAAACAGGGATAGTTTGACAAGCCAGAAGTTGGTGATCCTAGCTGCAAGTGGAGAGAGCCCCATTAAGGTCTTCAGCAGATGACATAATCAGTTTTGTGTTGTTATAAAAGTCCCATTCAACCATTCAAACTCCTGTTGAGACAAGGCATCTTTTGATAACTACTGGAAGAAACCATAAACATAGAAGCTGATGGAAAAAAGAATTAACTTGTTTTCACTGAAATACAGAGAGGATATGTAAAGGATTAAATAAGCATACTTTTGGCTCCACTGTGACATGTAAAGAATGTGACCATCATGCCTGGCATCCTAACAAAAATAACAAAAGAAGCAAACTGAAAAACAGTTTTTGGTGGTTAATCTTGGCTGTCGACTTAATAGACTTTAGAATCACCTAGGAAACAAACCTCTGGGCATGTCTGTGAGGGTGTTTCCATAAAGGTTTAACTGAGAGGGAGCACCCACTCTGGGTGTGGTGGCAACATTCCATGGGTTGGGGTCCCTGACTGAATAAAAAGAAGGTGCTTCCTGACTGAAGACACGGTGTGACTGGCCACCTGTCCCAAGCCCCTGACACCTCGTTTTCTCTGCTCTATAGACTTCTTAAAACATGAGCTAAAATAAGCCCTTCCTTCCTTCAGCTGATTTTTGTCAGGTATCACATAAATAACTAATACTAAATTCTTTAATTTTTTTTTCACACAGGGTCTCGTAAAGACTTACCTTGTTTATAGACTGGTCTCAAAATCACTATGTAACCAAGAATGACCTTGAACTTAGACCTTTTTGCCTCCACCTTTTGAATGCTGGAATTTCAGGGTATATCACCACACCTGGTTTGTGCTGTGATGAGGACTGAACCCAAGACTTTGTACACACTAAGAGGGTACTGTACCAACTGCACTGTATTCCCAGCCTCCTAATAACCAATCTTTTTTCTTTTTTAAAATAGTTTTTATTTTACGTGTATGAGTGTTATGCACCTGTGCTGTGTAGCATCTGTGTGATGAAGTGGCTGTGGAGGCCAGAAGACAGCGTCAGATCATCCGGAACTGGAATTATGGATGGTTGTTAGTTGCTATGTGGGTGCTGGGATTTGAATCTGGGTCTTTTCCAAGAGCAGCCAGTGCTCTTAACCACTGAGCCATCTCTCCAGCCCTTTTTCCCTCTTCTTTTGAGACAGAATCTTGCTGGCTTCTACTCTAAAATTTCAAAAACATTAATTAATTAATTGTATGTGTGTACATGCATGTGTTTGTACATGTCCTGACACATTTACTTCGGTCAGAAGACAACTTATAGAAGCTGGCTCTCTCCTACCACGTGGGTTCCAGGGACTGAACTAGGCTGTCAGGCTTGGCAGCAAGGACCTTCATCTGCTGAGTCAGCTGTCTTGCCACGCCTCCCTTTTTTGAGCAGAGTTTCACGTATCTCAGGCTAGCTGAGAGCTCAGTATGTAGCTGAGGGTAGCCTTGGACTCCTGATTTTTCTGTGTCCATCTCCCAAGTGTTGGGACCACAAAGGTGACCTCTGTGCCCATCAAAGCAATAACTGGAGGGGCGGAGAAATGGCTCAGTGGTTAAGAGCACATTCTTGCACAGAACCCAAAGTGCGGTTCCCAGCATCATATCAGGCACTCACAATTGCCTGTTCAGGCTTTCATTGGCACCTGCACACACAGGCATGTGCACACACACATATACATACACATAAATAAAAATAAATAATATTTTTCTAAAAATTGGATATTAGATTAGAGAATAGAGACCAAAAGACAAAGACCTACATGGAACAGTCCTAGTTGTTCTAAAGAGCGTCTGGGGTTTGTTTTAATCACGTATGGAAAGATTTACAGATATGAAAATGACTGTCATGAAGAAGTTTATTTTACTCATAGATCCCTTAGGAGAGGGTTGCTCTACTTACCCACAGGGAAACCCTGAGACCAGTCAAAAGTCAGGGGATAGGAGAGAGAAATTGCAAGCACATGATGGTCAAAGGAAACATTTACAAAGAATTCCAATCTTTTCTATCAAAAGAATGATCACAGGAAGGTAACATTTGTAATGCTATTCTGTAATCCTCCCCTTACCTTGTAAAACTTTCGTTTCTGGGGCTAGAGAGATGGCTCATCAGTTAAAAGCACTGGCTACTCTTGCAGAGGACCTGTGTTCAGTTTCCAGCACCTACATGGCAGTTAATAACTGACTGTGATTCCAGTTCCACGGACTTCTGATGCCTTCTTTTGTCCTCCACGGATATTGCACGACACAGGTGCACTTACATGTGTGCAGGCAAAACTCTAATATACATTAAAAAAAAACAAAAAATCAAAACGAAACAAAAGGCTTTGTTTTTTGCAAAGGACCCGCCGGCATTCCTGGAACTTGGGAAGGGGACGTCTCAGAGCCACCAACCCCTTTCCCCTTCCCTTCATCTCCTTTGTATCAATTCTTTTAAAACTAGAAACTGAAAAAGATTGTGAGGTTGGACCCCAACTAATTGGGAAAAAGACACAGCACTCTTTATTAGGATAAAAACCTATCAGATTTCTTTCCTGTTCATTGTGCTTGCTTGAGCTGAATGAGGCGACACCCCTTTTTTAAAAAAAGTAAAAGCTGCCTCCCCAAGTTACTTTTGCTTTGTCTGTGTGTGCTTTGTGTACAGTCTTTGGACCTCAGATTCTGTTTCTAATATGGTTTACCCAAGAAGGAATGAATGAGGCAAAGAAAGCATGTTTAGAATTGCAGGTGAAATTTTTCAATGGGTTTTGAAGCCTGGAAACTGTCCCTAGTCGGCTGACCCTGGATAACCAGGGCAGGTAGAGGTTTAGAATGAGAGATTGATGAAAGGAAGTGGTTAGGGTACGAGCTCTGGATTGGTTGGCATGGATCTGAACGGTATCTTTACAGCGTCATTGTTTGCTTTCACTAGAAATTACCTCAAACTGGAAGGGGTCCTCCCTCCAGCACCAGCAAGATTCCAAGGCATCAAAACAGCAGAACACAGCAAATAATGGGATAAGTTAAAAATGGGTAGGAGCACTAAGACTGTATTTGCTGAGCTGCTGGAGACTCAGTGTGAACTAGTTGGGAATAGAAAAGCTGAGTGACAAGACTTGATGGGGAGTCATGCTGCCAGCATCTGGGGGGAGATACCATCCAGCAACACTGTTGCCAGCGGCCTTGAGGAGGTCCCCCCCACTTAGAAACCTCCACTCAGGTAAAAGCTAGATTCTTCATGACAGTGCAGAGAAGAATTTCCAGACCAGTCATAGTGTAGCAAAGTTAGTGAGTTTATTTAAGCAGAGTAGAGTACATGCTTCAGATTTTAAGCACTGGAATTTAGATAGAGTTGATTAGGAAAAAGTATGTACCCAACACATGGGTGTGGGCTTCTCAGGAGAGAGAAAAAAATTGCACTTAAGTGTTGTTACAATGGTCATATTTATGATTCTGTGGCTTTCTGTTTTATTTACTACTTACTTACTTACTTACTTACCTACCTACTTACAGGGTCTCCCTGTAGCCCCAGCTGGCCTGGAACTCACTATGTAAACCAGGCAGGTCTTGATCTCAAAGAGACCTACCTGTCTCTGTCTCCTGGATGCTGAGATTAAAGGTGTGTCCACCATGCCTGGTATATTTTTAGTTTTTAAACATCCTTGTTTGAGATGTCTTTAGGAAGCCAATCATTTGACTTCAACTAACTGGAAATGGCAAAGTAGGTCCCAGGATAAAGGAAATTACTTCTTTCCATACCCTCTTATTTTATTACCTCAGTACTTTCATGTGCTTTACCGCCAAGATCCCTAGCCATTCTACTGTGAAGACAGGTGCTTCCACCAGAGGAGGAACCAACACCTTTTGAAATAAGCCCAGAATGTTATTCTGTCCTTAACTAAGTGCTGCCCTTAACAGAAACTGTTTGTTAGAGTGAAACTAATGAACTAAGGATAGGGAAGCATCCAATCCTAGTTCCTTCAAGCCTTCTTGTCTCATTTAAGTGGTAGAAGAAACTGAGCTCTTGTGAATGTCACAGCCCAGTGATGCAGGCTCACCAGAAGGGAGACATAATTGTAGGACTGAAGAGCACTTCCTACCTTCTTCCACATTACTACCACAGCAGTAGTAATCCTGTATAACAACAAGGGGCTATAACTTAAGCACTGCAAGGCCACTTGCTGGAAACCCTAAAACAACCGAAAAGACAATAGTAGCGGCAATGGAAGTACATGATTCCTCTGACACATACAGCTGAAGCAAACAATACAGTTTAACTCCTAACCAGATAAGTGTAAACCTCACTCTACAGATCTATTCACTAGCAGTCCTTTTATCCAGTACAGCACGCTCAGCTTTCAACACACTAGATAAGGTAATTTAGAGAGTCACAAGATTGATCATATATTATATATACAAATA
>NW_008356263.1:1183328-1205700 GCF_000622305.1 Nannospalax galili
ATTATAAAGACACTTATGTGAGACTTTCCCTTGAGAAGCCCATACCCATACTCTATTCTTTCCTGGTGCTCCTTCCTTTCTATTTATATTTATCCAATTCCGCTTTATATTGGTTCTCCCTGAAATTCTTTTCTTTATCAAAGTCATCAGACCCATTTTTACTCTGGTGGAAGTCACTGGAAAGAGCTTCTCAGGCAGCTGCTGGTGACAGCATGGTGTGGAGCTCTGTCCCCATCATGCCAACCACAGGCAGAGACACTGGAACAGAACTAAGAATGACTTTGATGAGCTCATTGCTAAGACTGGTCAATTAAATCACTGGTCAGTCAGTGAATGGAAGATACGCCAAAAGAAGCTTTCCAAACCGAAAAGCAATGAGAAGAAATGAAAAGCTAGAACAGAATATCAGAACTGTGAGACCACTGCTAAATGACTAAGCTATGTATAACAGGATGCCAGAAGAGAGAAGGAGAAGGAGGGGGAAGGGAGGAGGAGGAAGAGGAGGAAGAGGAGGAGGGAGAGGAGGAGGAAGAGGAGGAGGAGAAGGAGAAGGAGGAAGAGGAGGAGGAGGGGGAGGAGGAAGAGGAGGAGGAGAAGGAGGAAGAGGAGGAGGAAGAGGAGGAGGAGGAAGAAGAGGAGGAGGAGGAGGAAGAGGAGGAGGAGGAAGAGGAAGAGGGGGACTTTGAAACAATAATGGTTGAAATTTTTCCAAAGTCAGTAATAGACACCAAAACTCACATTTAAGATGTAGATCTGTGTGCAGGTTGATCCCAAATCTCCACCTAAGCATATTGTATTCAAACCGAAGAAAGCCAAAGATAAATAAAATCTTGAAAAAAGCCAGAGGAAAAAATTCACTTTGTGGGCTGAAGATGGCTCAGTGGCTTAAAAGCAGTGAGGTAGTAAATCGTAATTATTTTGGGAGAAAGAACTTTGTGTTCTCAGACTTAATTTTTTCCTTGTAACATATAAGCTGAAGGAATAGAATAAAAACCCACAGAATGTGACTTTTGTCTTATCCTCCTCCTGCCTTCCTGGAGCTATGCAGCTTCTCCTGGGGCTAACTGGCTCCCTCACAGACTGACAGAAAAGCTGTAATCACATTCATTAGGAAAAGTTACCTGAGCACCCACTGCTGCTAGGTTGTTAGATTCGAGAGTGCCCTCTGGAGGGAGGTCATTTGGGTGGGAGGCCTGGCTGTACCACCTACCTGGTACCTGTGTGCTGCCCTGTGTCCGGGCTAGAGCATGTCCGTAGCTTCCGAAGGCAAAGCACAAAGTATTTCTAACTGAGAGTGTCTTCTCACACCCAAGGTTCAGCAACAGACCCTCTCTGTCACACTACCTCCTCCCCATTTAAAACTTTGCTTCCCAGAAAGGACTCATTCTTGGTATGGAATAAGAAAAAGGAGAGCGGGATCGTGGAAGGAGAGTGTGGGTAAGTGGTTGGAGTGAGGACAGTCGTGGTTAGCCTAGCACTCACTGCTCACTCCCCAGGAGCCTGTCACCTATGCTCATTTGTACATGAAGAGCTGCTGTGGAGTAGTTCTCTCATTCTACCATGCACTGTGAAGACAGGAAGGAGGCAAATGGTTGTCTTCTGGACAGTCTCTTTTGGCAGCAATTGTAGGAGCCCTCAGACCAGAACTTGGCTCATTCCTTTATTCAGGAAGCTCTAATTCCCCAGTCTGTGATATTTCTCTAAGACACTGGAAAAGTCTTAAGTCTGGAGCTCTACCCCCTGCCCAACAGTCAGGCAGATAGAAACTGAGGAATGAGATTGCTGAGGAACGACAACCATAACCAAGACAAGAGAAGGCTGGGAGACCTTAGAGGACTCTGAGGATCATGCAGATCTGTGACCACCTCCAGCAAGATCACTAATTGGGGCTCTGCGAGCCTCCTTGTATGAGCCACATTCAATTCCTGCAATAGCCCTGCAAGGCAGTCATGACCACCCTCATCTCACCAGGTGGGAAGAGAATAGCTACCCCAAGGTTATTCAGCACATGTCAGGCTTTGGACTCAAACATAGGGCCTCTCCTTGCCTCTTGAGTCTGCTTCCTCCATCCCCACTGTGTCAAAGAGCCTGTGGGTAGGACTCATAAGGATGAGGGTGAAGACTCACCTTCCTCCTCTAGGCTCTTTAGCTGTCGGCTCATGGTCAGCAGAGTCTTAAGGTCTTCACACTGGCTCACATCCTCACATACCTTCAGCCCAGGGTACTTTCATGCTATCGTGGTGGCTCGTGTCTCTTCTGGGCCCTGACAGCAGCCAGGGCTCCTTGGTTTGAGACTGAATGTATGAATGTTTTTGAGAAAGTTACGGAGGGAAGCAGTGCGTTCACAGCACATCAATCCATCCACACACTCTTCCTCTCTGGTTTCTCTGCCAAGGGCTGTGTGGCCTCACATTTCAGGCATCACTTATACATGAGGGCCTTTGAGGGGCTAAGTGCTGTAGGCTCATCTCCCCACAATGGTATCACTTGCATTTTAGTTGGGGGAGGTGTGAGCTGTACCTCAGGGCTCGTTCCCTGTATCTTTAGCTCCTGATTGGGACAAAACGCCAGAGATTTCCAGGGTTTGAGTAAGTTGTCGCCTGGGGTTTTGTTTAAAATGCAGGTTCTCAGAATGAACACTGGAATGCCCTCGCTGTCTCCCGCTCCCACCCTCTGGTGCTCAGCATCCAGCTCTGTGCACTCTTGAGTCCCAGGAATCTACACTCTGGATCTAAGCCAATACTGATGAATGTCCCTACTGAAGCCATCAGCTTACTCACTGAGCAGTTTTCTCTAGTGCTTTAGGGAAGGTTCACTTGGTGACTTTAAAAAACAAATAAACCACTGTTATCCTCTGATAGCAAGGCCATAGAATGGTACCTAAGTTCTTATTAATATCAGCTGATATTGGGGTTTAGAAACTGCACATAGAGGAACGAGGAATTTAGCAGAGACACAGCACTGCAGCAGAAACAGTTGATGAGGAAAAGATACACTTCCAAGGGAGGAATCTGGATGGAACAGGGAGAAAGTTTAGCAGCACAACAGTCACTCTACAGAGCTGGACTTTTTGGCTCATTTGCACAGTGAGGGCTTTTTCCTGAATGTTCTGTTACATATAGTTCTACATACATTTCTTTAGGGTCTTACGTCTCCACACTGAGTATTATGATGGGCCACAGGTTACTCTCGAACCCTGTGGTAATTGGAATGAAAATGTCCCTCACATGCTTCAAGTATTTGAATACTTGGCTCCAGTTTGTGGTACCATTTGTGGAGGCTTAGGAGGTGTGGCCTTGCTAGAGGAAGCACATCACTGGGGGTGGGCTTTGAGAACTCATAGCCAATTCCATTTTCAGTTTTACTATCTCTGCTTCCTGTGCCTGTTCTAGGATGTGAGCACTCAGCTTTCTGTTCTGGCTGCCTCCTGCCATGCTTTTTCCACTGTGATGGACTCTTATCCTTCTGGAGAGCCTCTGTGCCTGTGTCAGTGGCCTGAGCCAGTCCTCCTCAGCTGGGGCTGGCTTCCAATCTTTTCTTTTGCCAACTTGGTTTTTTCATATGCTAGCTTTGTAGAGCTTTGTGTAAGACCTTCTGGGCCTTACTCTTTATCCTAGTCTCCTGCCTCATCATCAACAGACTTTCAGAGGGGCCCTCTGGAAGGGGATTACAAGGTCTCAGAGTGGAAGATTCTTTTTTTTCCTCCCCCAAAAGATTAGTAATATATTCAAGAATTTGACAATAGCTGAAAATTCAGGTGTCCTGTAAACATTGAAGAATGAAGTAATAATTAGGAGAACACAAACTGAAACCATAATAAGTCACTTATTTCAGACACGTAAATATTTAAAGTTGCCTAGTATCAGCTGTAGGAGGGCTTCATGTACATTGGCAGGACTATAAATGGCACAGCCAATTGGAGATGTTTTGGTAGTACTTAGTGACATAGAAAATGATCATATTCTGTGATCCAAAAGTTATCTTTTCAGATAAATATCTGCATAGATGCACTGGAGGATGTGTCCAAGGACAGTTCTTGCATCGTCATTTGAAATATGAAAAACTGGGCATAACCTAAATACTCATCAGCAAAGGAATGGATAATTAAATGTGTTATATTCATGTAGTAGTTCATGAAACTTATGTAGAGGTAAATAAATCAAAATGTACAGACCTTGGGACTGCAGAGATGGCTCAGTGGCTGATCTTGTAGAGGACCAGGGTTCATTTTCCAGCACCCACATGGTGGATAACAATGACCCATAACTCCAGTTCCAGGGGATCTGATGTCCTCTTCTGACCTCTACAGGCATTTCATGAATGTGGTTCACTTACATATACGCAGGCAAAACATTCATACACATAGAATAAAAGTAAATAAATAAAAAATTAAATGTACAGAGTTAGCTAAAAAATAATGAATGGAAAAAGTCACAAAGCAGAAGTGTTGTCATTCATGTAAATGTTAAAAGGTATTATCATTCTTTTGCTCAGGTCCAAAGCGTAATTCCTTGGACCTAACAGTGCTTACCTAACATGCACAGGGCCCTGCTGAGCACCAGGGGGTGGGAGTGGGGGCAGAAAGAAGATTCCAATGTTCATTCCAAGAACCTAAATTTTAAACAGAAGCCCAGGTGATAACTTTACTCAAATCCTGGAACTTCTCTGGTGCTTTGTCCCAGTCTGGGGTCTCATGTAGTCTAGTTTGGCCTTCAACTTGTAAGTAGCCAAAGATGACTTTGAACTCTTCATTCTCCTAGCTCCATCTTTCCAAGTGCTGGGATTATAGACATGTACCACCAAGCCCCACTAATCATATATTTCTTTAAAAAATACATATTGGAGCTGGAGAGGTAGCTCAGGGGCTAAGAGCACTTGCTGTTCTTCCAGAGGACCCAGGTTCAATTCCCAATACACACATGGTAGCTCTGTCACCCTCTTCCAGCCTTTATGGTCCCTGCACACAAACCATAGGCATACAGGCAATTCAAACACTTGTACATAAATGGACATAGTATCAAATTGCCTTCGAAACACGCATCTCATAAACATCAGTGCAGTGTCTTCTGGACATGAAAGACCACTGCAGTCACAAACTCATGGCAGCTGTAGTTGCCTGCAGAGGACTTTTACAAAATCAATCTGGTAAATACTCCAATATGAATGGGGGTAGGGAAGACACGCCCCAGTCCTAACTGAGGGGTTTATGACAGCTGACGGCTTCTGGAGGAGGGAGAGGTCATTTTCTTTAGGGGTATGTCCCCTGGTAGGTTGACCATACTCCAGTGGATGACCCCACACCCACACACATACGGGAAGCACTAATTAAACTCGGTGGAGAATTAAGAAAAGAAAAAAAAAGAGGACATGAAGTTTGGAGGAATATGAGAGGCTCCTGGAGGAGCTGGGGGTGAGCAAGGGCTGAGTATGATCAAAACACAAGTATGAAATTCTCAAAGAATACATACAAGTATTATATTAAAGGACTGGAGATATGGCTCAGTGCTTAAGAACACTGGCTACTCTTGCAAAGGACCCAGGTTCAGTTCCCAGCACCTAAAGGCAACTACCAACTGTTAGTAACTCCAGTTCCAAAACAGATGCTCTCTTCTGGCCTCCAAAAGTACAGTACCACACACGGTACATGTCTATACATGCAGGCAAAACACCCAGCACTTGGAAAGATGGAGCTAGGAGAATGAAGAGTTCAAAGTCATCTTTGGCTACTTACAAGTTGAAGGCCAAACTAGACTACATGAGACCCTAGACTGGGACAAATAAAAATTAATTAATTAAAAAATAAAAAAAAATTGGGGCTGGAGAGATGGCTCAGCAGTTAAGAGCACTGGCTGTTCTCGCAGGAGACCCGGGTTCGATTCCCCGCATCCACATGGCAGCTAACAACTGTCCGTAACTCCAGTTCCAGGGGATCCTATGCCCTCATCTGACCTCCTCAGATGCCTGCAGAAGACTTTTACAAAGGCATTGCATGACACAGGTGCAACTGCCTACATGCAGACAATAGACTCATACACATAAAATGAAAGGAATAAATAAAATATTAAAATATATATTATTAAAAAGACGAGTCACAGCCGGGCGTGGTGGCGCACGCCTTTAATCCCAGCACTCGGGAGGCAGAGGCAGGTGGATCTCTGTGAGTTCAAGGCCAGCCTGGTCTACATAGTGAGTTCCAGGACAGCTGGGGCTACAGGGAGACCCTGTCCACTGAGACATGTTTGGGGACAAACTTTTAGAGAAATTGGGTCTTCTGATTCACATGGACCACACCAGCTAATCCTTTAGGACAAAATCGGGACCAGAGGGCACTTCCGTGTCCTCAGCCTCCCACTCAAGGTTTTTAAAAAATATTTTTATGTGTATGCATGTATTGCCTGCATGTGTGTCCACCCGTGTCATGCAATGCCTGAGGAAGACAGAAGAGGCTGTCAGAGTTACAGACAGTTGTTAGCTGTTTTGTGGGTGCTGGGATTTGAACCCAGGTCTTCTGCAAGAACAACCAGTGTTTTGCTCAAAAGAGTTTCAAAACTGAGGAGACCTTCCATATAAATGGCAGTTGCCCAAATAGATCAACAAAACCCAAACAGCTCAAAAGACCCCAAACCGGCAAGGGAAGGAAGGACAACGCCTGTGGAGCACCGGAAAGAGCTTATGAGGCTGAGACTTCACAGTCCAGGCACTCATTTCCCTGCCTCGCTGAATAGAGAGAAAGCAGCTGATGTTGGCTGAAATGAAAAGGCAAGAAAAAGTCCCTGGAATAAAATGGTTCCAGAAGCTGCATGGGTCTGTTCAATCTTCTCTCTCCATCCGGGCCACCTGCAGTCAACTTGCTGGAAGTGGTCAGAACCCAAAAAGTTTCTTTTTCTTGGCGTGGCATTCCAAAATTGGTGTGTGTTTGTGTGTGTGTGTGTGTGTGTGTGTGTGAGATGTATATGTGTGTGTGTATATGTGTGTGTGATGTATATATGTGTGTATGTGTGTGTGATGTATATGTGCGTGTGTGATGTACATGTGTGTTATGTGTATGTGTGTGTGATGTATATGTGTGTGTGTATGTGTGTGTGATGTGTGTGTGTGATGTATATGCGTGTGTGTGATGTATATGCATGTGTGTGATGTATATGTGTGTGTGATGTATATGTGTGTGTGATGTATGTGTGTGTGATGTATATGCATGTGTGTGATGTATATGCATGTGTGTGATGTATATGTGTGTGTGATGTATATGCATGTGTGTGATGTATATGCATGTGTGTGATGTATATGCATGTGTGTGATGTATATGCATGTGTGTGATGTATATGCATGTGTGTGATGTATATGCATGTGTGTGATGTATATGCATGTGTGTGATGTATATGCATGTGTGTGATGTATATGCATGTGTGTGATGTATATGCATGTGTGTGATGTATATGCATGTGTGTGATGTATATGCATGTGTGTGATGTATATGCATGTGTGTGATGTATATGCATGTGTGTGATGTATATGCATGTGTGTGATGTATATGTGTGTGTGTATGTGTGTGTGTGTGTGTGATGTATATGTGTGTGTGTGATGTATATGTGTGTGTGTATATGTGTGTGTGATGTATATATGTATGTGTGTGTGATGTATATGTGTGTGTGATGTACATGTGTGTTATGTGTATGTGTGTGTGTGATGTATATGTGTGTGTATATATGTGTGTGTGTATGTGTGTGTGATGTATGTGTGTGATGTATATGTGTATGTGTGATGTATATGTGTGTGTGATGTATGTGTGTGTGATGTATGTGTGTGTGATGTATATGTGTGTGTTATGTATATGTGTGTTATGTATATGTGTGTGTGATGTATATGTGTGTGTGATGTATGTGTGTGTGATGTATATGTGTGTGTGTGATGTATATGCATATGTGCATGTATATGTGTGTGTGATGTATATGTGTGTGTGATGTATGTGTGTGTGATGTATATGTGTGTGTGATGTATATGTGTGTGTGATGTATGTGTGTGTGATGTATATGTGTGTGTGTGATGTATATGCATATGTGCATGTATATGTGTGTGTGATGTATATGTGTGTGTGATGTATTATATGCATGTGTGCATGTATATGCGTGTGTGAGATGTATATGTGTGTGTGTGATGTATATGCATGTGTGCATGTATATGCGTGTGTGATGTATATGTGTGTGTGTGTGAGATGTATGTGTGTGTGTGATGTATATGTGTGTAGGTGTGGGTATGATGTATGTATGTGTGTGATGTATATGTGTGTGTGATGTATATGCATGTGTGTGATGTGTGTGTGTGTGATGTATATGTGTGTAGGTGTGGGTATGATGTATGTATGTGTGTGATGTATATGTGTGTGTGATGTATATGCATGTGTGCGTGTATATGCGTGTGTGATGTATATGTGTGTGTGATGTATATGCATGTGTGCGTGTATATGCGTGTGTGATGTATATGTGTGTGTGATGTATATGCATGTGTGCGTGTATATGCGTGTGTGATGTATATGTGTGTGTGATGTATATGCATGTGTGCGTGTATATGCGTGTGTGATGTATATGTGTGTGTGATGTATATGCATGTGTGCGTGTATATGCGTGTGTGATGTATATGTGTGTGTGATGTATATGCATGTGTGCGTGTATATGCGTGTGTGATGTATATGTGTGTGTGATGTATATGCATGTGTGCGTGTATATGCGTGTGTGATGTATATGTGTGTGTGATGTATATGCATGTGTGCGTGTATATGCGTGTGTGATGTATATGTGTGTGTGATGTATATGCATGTGTGCGTGTATATGCGTGTGTGATGTATATGTGTGTGTGATGTATATGCATGTGTGCGTGTATATGCGTGTGTGATGTATATGTGTGTGTGATGTATATGCATGTGTGCGTGTATATGCGTGTGTGATGTATATGTGTGTGTGATGTATATGTGTGTGCGTGTATATGCGTGTGTGATGTATATGTGTGTGTGATGTATATGTGTGTGTGAGATGTATATGTGTGTGGGTGTGGGTGCGATGTGTGTGTGTGTGATGTATATATGTGTGTGTGTGTGTGCGTGGGTGTGTGTGCCCTGCTTTACACTCCTCTCTACCTCATCCCCTTGAGATGGGATTTCTCTTTCTCACTGAATTTAGAGGTAGGCTGGCAACCAGTAAGTGATCCTTCTGTCTCTGCCCCTCATAGTGTTGGGGTTTCAGGCACATGTGCCCATGCTTGGCTTTCTACGAGGGTGCTAAGGATTTGAGTTCAGGTCCTCATGCTTGCATGTAAGTGCTCTCATCTAAAGAGTCATCACTCCAGTCCAGGGTCAGAGGATCAGGCTCTGGCAGACCCAGGAAGCTAAGCTTGGTCACTCATGCCCAATACATCAATTAAAGAGACAAATGATAGTGAGAAACAGAGAAAGATTTACTCAATGTGGTCACATTGGAAAGAGGAATGAAAAAAAGAGGTCTAGGGACCCCCAAGTCCATCTTTGGGGTACTGGCATAGGTTAGCTTTAATAGAGGGCCAGAGGTATGCAAAACTAAGCACTTCTGGTCCACGTGTGGTGTTGCCCATCGATGATCTCTCATTTCTGGTCTGTCCTGGAAGTTGTCAGAACTATTTGAAATATCTTCCTTCGAGGCTAGCTCCACCTCTGACTGCCTAATGTTTTAGCCTTTCCCTTCTAGCATGAGATTCCTGGGGAAATTTTAATTCTCTGGTGTCCCTTGTTTCAGTAGTCTGATAACACAAGTGTTGCTCTTTAAAATTTCTTCTCTCCTGCTAGGATGATTCCGTCTCTCCTCTGCCCTTGAGTTTGTCGAACCAAGATTTGTCTTTTATTTTTGGTGATTTCAATATTCGCGTAACCTGAAACTTCTTAGTTTCACACATTTGCAAGTTTTTTTATATTTTTTTAGGTCTTTTTGAGACAGGGTCTACCTGTAGCCCCAGCAGTCCTGGAACTCACTATGTAGACCAGGCTGGCCTTGAACTCAAAGATCTGCCTGCCTCTGCCTCCCAAGTGCTGGGATTAAAGGCGTGCACAACCATGCCCGGCTTCACATTTGCAAGTTTTAAGAAAAACAGTGAAACCAAACTAGGTGGCATAAATGTATGCCTTATACCGTTTTGTGAAATTTTGTCTTTGTTTTTCTTTTTCTTTCTTTCTTTTTTTCTGTCTTTTTAGAGACAGGGTCTCCCTGTAGCCCCAGCTGACCTGGAACTCACTATGTAGGCCAGGCCGGCTTCAATCTCATAGAGATCTGCCACCTCTGCCTTGTTTTTCTTAACATAAAGCTTTAGGTAATTAATATTTGAGTTACATTGACTGGAAATTCAACTCAACAGAAATAAACGTTGCTTTGCTAAATAATCATACTGGAGGGGTGTCCTATAGTGTCATTAGAATGGTGAACAGCCTTATTGCTAGAGATAAGGATGGTAAGTTCTGTACCATTGCCTTTCATGGCATGATCTAAGGAAACAGAATTCAAAAAGAGAGCAACCAGAATAACAGGGCAGCGTTCACCAAATACTGCAGGGTATCGTTAAAACCCACATCAATGAAGCTTCTTGCACTATCTTGTTAATTTATCTCCCCAATTAAAAGTGTATGGACAGATAATTAGCTACGAGTGTCTGCTTACAAAACATCCAGTGTCACTGACAGAACCTTGTAAACCAGCACAGTGGAAAGGATACAGTTGCACACAGGTAACACTTTCAGCAGACAACATGATCTGGTGCTATCAGAAGGCTGTTGCTCTCCACCTACTAACCCACACCAAAGAACTTATTACTAGGTATTTTGTGGTGCAGCAGAGGGAGAGGCCGGGGAAATCTGGATGAAGACGTTTTGGGATATGAATTATGAACAGGTTCTGGGGCTTGTTGCAGTACTGTGTTAATATCTTAGCCTTTCCTATCAGCACTGAAAGGGGAGCACAAACATCTTGGTAGAAACTTCTGGGGTTGCTGCTGCCATTTCAGGCTCTTAGAAAGTTAGACCCACACCCAGAACCTGAGAGAGCATTCGGTCTTCCCACAGCAGGGAACAGATACTGCCAGATAAAAGCCAAGCAGACCAAGAGACACATCGTACAAAACTCACAGAGGCCTGTGGCTGGTGACAGTGTGGGTCGTGGTTTTCTCTGTCTGCCCTTTCCCGCTCCATTCTAGAAGACGGGGAGAATTAGAGAGCCAAGCTTTAGAGGCTGTGCTAGTTCTTCCCACACAGGTTAGGGACAGTTCATAACTGGGATTGTACAAGATCATACTCTGTGGCATTTACTATGTGAGGCACATTATAGTGATGTTTAAATAAAGACAACCTGATTTAGCATCCATTTTAAAGGCGAGTGGATCTGAACTGCCGAGAACCTGTTCCTTTGGAACTCTCTTGGATCTGTGCTCCTAAACAAAGGGCTTGCTCTTTCTTTATTGAAAACAGTGTACCCAAAATGAAATGGGGAAGGAAAAGGCAGGTTTTGTCTCATCAGAAGATTTTGCCCCTTCTGACCGCTACTGATCTAGTGCGCCACAGAAGCAAACACAGACATTATTGATTGAATTCCATCTATTATTTGCAACACAAATGGAATAATATTCATATCTTCCTTGTTTTCAGTGAATAATTGCTTCTTGCAGCACTTTTGATATTCACCACACACACACATACACACACACACACACACACACACACACACACACCAACACAAATGGAATAATATTCATATCTTCCTTGTTTTCAGTGAATAATTGCTGCTTGCAGCACTTTTGATATTCACCACACACACACACATACACACACACACACACACACACACACACACATTGTTCTAGGTCAGGGGCAAAGAAGAGTCACGACTTTAAAGGAATTAAAGTTTTGTTTAGGTTACAAGAGGAGCTCAAGGCTCAGTGAGCTTTTCTACCTTATAAACAAGCTAAAATAAGATTAACTGGTTGCAAGGATAGGTAAATGTCATTTGTTCAGAGCATGTCCATATTGTAAAAGTCATTCTCACAACACTCTATTCAGAGCTATCACCTAACTCAGACCAGGGGTCTCATCCTTCCCAGCCCTTACCGTGTGTGGGCCATAGGCAAGACTGAAGACGTCTCCGTCTCTGCTTTTGCAGTTGTTGTATAGTTGTAATTCTGTTATGACTCCTAGACAAGTCTTTTGGGGATTAAGATAATGCGGCCGTAACTGGAATATTCCTGCTATGGTTTCACATGATTTATTCTCAAAGGCTCATGTGTTAGAAGTTTCATCCCTGAAGTAACTGAGAGACGGTAAACCTTTAAGAGGTGGAGCTTTATAAGAAATAATGAGATTGTGGGGGTTCTTTATAATAATAAGCAGGTTGTTACAAAGAAGGCCACACTACATATTTGACCTCTTTTCAACATGTTGCTCATCTGCTTGTGGTGTTATGTTGTTATTCACCAAATGCGACTACCCAAACTTGGAAGTTTAGCCTTCAAAACTGTGGACTGAAATAAGCCCTTTCCCTTATAATGTACCTAGCCTCAGATATTTTGTTACATATAGCAATACGAAAATGGGCTATGACAATTCCAGACTCCTGAAGTTAGGAGAGGTCTTTATGGAATTCCTGGTCACTGTCACTTTATTCACAGCCCTGATTTCTACAATGTGTCTGGGTCCCACTTTGCTGGTGCACAGACAAGCCTCTTGTCCTATGTTTCTTACTATCTCATTTGGCTGTAGAAAAGGGATGGCTTCTATAATTTCATTATGAAGATCTCCCATGTTCTGCAATTGTTTCAAAATTCAAAAAGGGTATCATGTAGCTCTGGTTGGCATTGCTGATTTGTCATGGGGGCCATAGGACTGTAAGGCATAAAAAGGCCCAAGTCACATTTTGGAGGGTGGAGGTGATTATAAAATAAAGTTGAAGGCAGGACTGTGACACTGCTTGGAGGCAAAGAGGTGGTGGGAGGCAGGAAGCAAGGGGGAGTATTTCCAAGACAATATCATCTGGAGCTTAATGGCCTGTAATACAGAACATACCAATCAAAAGATGCTAGTCATACCAAAAAGGTAGAGCAGAATTAAAAATGAGAAAGGAGTTTTAGGAGCTAAGAGTACAAATTCATCCTGGAAACCTACCCAGGAGAAACCCCAGTGAGGAGGTCTATAAACATAAGGGAGGCCAGAAGGCAGCACATGGGTATTTGGAAAAATGAATCACCTTGAGATAAAAGTCTGAGTGTTTTAAACTGAGCAAGAGCCTTTCTGGGGGAGAGGTCAGTTTCAGAAGACGGAGGTGTATGAGGAAAAGACAGTGACTAGGCCTGAGGTACAGTGCCACCACCATGTTTGGATTTTTGTGTACAAATAGAAAATGGGTTATAACTTGAGGTAAGAGATCACCTCAGTCTAGGAATAGTTTAGAAGGCTCCTTAAAGAAACAGGCCTTAGATGAATTCTCCAGATTGGTTGGGTCCTGTTGGACATCGAGGGAATAAGAGGAGAGAGCTTGCAAAATGATATCATAGAACCCAGAATGGTGAAAGAGTCTTAGATGCTCATGGGAGTCTGGAGGCGTCTGTGGGTGGGTTCCACCTGGGTCTCACCACCGGAGGAGACAGGCATTTTCAAGAGGCTCAGACAGAAAGGTTGTTTAAGCTTCTGGGAGTGACAGAGTGTTAACTCAGAACAGATGACTCCACAATGACAGGCTGTACTTATCCTGGTATTCAGTAAAAGTTTTGATTGTCTTGAAATAACACAGACAGATAGTGAGGCTCTGGATCTAGTAAGAGATGTGTTTGGAGGAAGAGCCAACAGTAAAGGACTTCAGAGAGGCTGAGTTGGATTGGAAAGTCAGGAGTAATGTAGGATCCTAAAAGTGCAATTGAGGGAAGAGTGAGCCAAACCTGTTGAGTGTGAGCTTAGTGGAACTCTCTCAAAAGTCAAATTAGCCATTTCTTCCTTCCCTAAAGATTGGGAGTGTCAGGCTACACGGAGATAATACTCAATTCATTAGCAGACAGTAGAGATTGGGGGTGTCCAAATTGAGGACTGATGTATTCTATACAGACAGTGGTTAACTCTGAGGGCTTTCTTCTAGGGCATGCCTCTATCCTCCTGCTGATGGCATCCACTAGACCTAGTGCACATTTCAGTATCCCTTGCATGAAGGCATGTGAGTGAAATCTATTTGCCAATCCACCCCCCCCACCCCCGCATAGTTCCCTACCCTGGAGAGGCTGCTCGAAAGACTGGCGATCACAGGGCTTCTTTGGTCTGAGAACAGGAGGACAAGAAGTGGAACACAGGGTCTGAAGAAGTCCCAGGCCCGTCAAGAGAGGCTCGATTGGAATTTGGGGGGCTTTGGTCCCCCAAAATGTAGCCTGGTAGAAACTGTTAAGGATCTTCCACTGGGCGGATGGAAGGAATAACAGCTTGTTCTCTGGGCTCCACAACCATCCCTGTAGGGGTTGGTTGAGTCTGTTGAGTTTCCTGAGAGTGTATTAAGGAAGAGTGGGATTGAGAAATACAGCAGCCTAGAGTGGACGCTGAGCTGCCTGTTGGGCATGTTTAATCAGGGTATGATGGGAAATAAGGAGAACCAGTTCTCTCCAGATGGCTGAGTGGGCACAGGTCACATGGGAAGAATAGGCAGAAACTGTGTTATATTAAGTCTCATTTTTTTCTCCCAGCTGGAGAGCCCTACTGGGGGCAATTAGTTCCTTTGTTTGGGCTAATGTGGAATTACCTGAAGTAGTCAAGATCCATAACATTTGTTAAAGCTTACTGTTAAATACACCAAAATCCTGTGAAACTACTTGCATCTGTGAACCACGTGGCCTCTTGTAGAAAGTAGGGACTCGTAAATTTTATGTAGCACTGCAAGTGATGCCAATTGTGTCTACACCAGATTCTGTAGAGAGGCCTCAGGGTTATGATTTAATAGTAAGGTAGTGGGACTTAAAGTCTGCTAAGGTTTTTACAAATAAGCTCTGGTGTTTACAAGAGAAGAATCTGGTAGTTGATTCTGTTATCTGAGTTCCAATAGAAAGTCTTTGAGTTTAGACTTTCAAGGATCTGGTGAGGCATTTAAAATGTCATACAATGTCTTTCCAACCAAGAGAGCCATACACAGCTACCAGTGAACTGAGACAAGAGGGTGGGGTGGTCAGACCCATACTGCCAGATCTAATGATTTGAACGGATAAGCAACCCCACCCTGGGAGGGTCCTGAAGTTTGGGTTAAAATGTGTAGCATTGCTCCTTTCGTTCGGGGAGCTCTCTAATCTCTCCGCTCTGGATCTCAGCATCAGTCTTGGTTCTTTTGCTCCTGAAAGAGAAGAACTCAGATGGGCCACAGTGGTAGAGCAAGCAGTCAAGAGTTTGATTAGAGAAAGGAACACACTATTTGGAAAAACAGTGGGCTAGGCAGAGAAACAACAGCCCTGGCGTGCCAGACATTTCTTCTCTCCCTATCATGCCTTCCTTTTTTCTTTTCCCGAGGTGGGCACTTTCAGGAAATGGACATGCTTTTCTTGGAAGCCCACTTATCCCAGAATGCAATCTAAGTAGATGTATAAGACACACAAATTTTTTGTTTATTTTATTGTATTTTATTTACTTTGTAGATGGGGTTTTCCTGTAGCCTATGTAGACCAGGCTGGCCTCGATCTTACAGAGATCTGCCTGCCTCTGACTCCTGAGTGCTGGGATTAAAGGTGTGTGCCACCATACCTGGCAAGATACAAGCATTTTTATAGGAGTTAAAGTATGCCCAAAGTTGAAAAGTTTACTGGGGGAAAAGGTAACGATCTTTCCCTGGTGAGGACATTCCTGAAGTCAGTTTAAGCTGACCCAACTGTTGGACCACTACCACCTACTGCTCTTTACGTCCTGTTTCTTAGGCTACCACCATATTTCCATCCTGTTTTCCAGCTCAGGGCTGGCCCAACTGAATAGACCTCCAATACCTACTATTTTTAAATTTAAGGTTGTTGTAACTTTTATTGTAGATAGCAAATAATAAAGATCAACCCAAGAATTTGTATGTGATTTACAACTTCAAAACTGTTTAAGTCCTTAGGATGATTTCAGAGAAGGCAGGAAAAAAATCTAATTTTTATTTGTGTTGCACTTATACTAATTCCTGCACAATTAAAAAAAACATTCCATAAGACATACAAGGAAACATAAAAAGCATAGAATAAATATCTACCTGAATTGGGCTACAATAAGACTGATAATAAGCTTTAAAAACCTAAGAGCAAGTTTTCCACCTTGACTTTATTGAAATGCTAGTAAATTGGAAACAGGGAATTTGGGTGACTTAAAAATAACTGACCTTGGGGCTGGAGCGATGGCTCAGCAGTTAAGAACACTGGTTGTTCTTGCAGAAGACCTGGGTTGAAATCCCAGCACCCACATGACAGCTAACAGCTGACTATAGCTCCAGTCCCAGGGGATCTGACAGCCTCTTCTGACCCCCGAGGGTATTGCACGATACGGGTGCACTTATCTACATGCAGGCAAAACACGCATACACATAAAATTAAAAAAAAAACTGACCTTTTGCAATTATAGTGTTGGAAACTTTAAAAAATATAGTTTTTATTTTTTTATGTATATGAGTATATTGCCTGCGTGTATGTAACTGTACCCATGTTGTGCAATGCTCACGGAGGTCCAAAGAGGGTGTTGGGTCCCCTGGAACTGGAGTTATAGATAGTTGTTAACCATCATGTGGGTGCTGGAAACTGCACCCCAGTCCTCTGTAAGAGCAGCCAGTGCTCTTAACCGCTGAACTAGTTCTTCAGTCCCATTGTTGGGAACTTTTATTTGGGAATGCAAAGTTTAAAAAGAATGACAAGTAAGAAAGAAAGCAGATGTTCTTAGTATGATGCATTTTTCTTTGACTTTCATATACCTTACGAGTCAATAGCAGTATCTCCTTCAAATAAAAAAAAATCAGTGATCTGGGGGTTTGGCTTGAGGATAGAGTACTTGCCTACCATATGCAAGACCCTGGGTTTGCTCCTCAGCATCATAAACACACAAGCCAGCCCATGTGTTGGAAATTAAAATTTTAGCTTGTAGTAGTCTTTGGGTTTTTTGTTTTGGTTTTGGTTTAATTTTGCTAACCAATTAATATGTACTATGCTAGGGAAATGATAAATCTAAAGCTTTTGGTTTTTGCTCTCTAAGATCAAGTATGATCTTGATCATCTATCATCAATCTATGATAGTTCACACTCCAACCTCTCATCAAGCATATAGTCAGTAGAGCCTCCGATCACAAACCAACAAACCAACAAACAAACCGACTTTCAAACTCTGAATATATATTGAATAAGCAGGTTGTGAATGTAGAATTTAAATCTCTGAATATTGTAAACAATTTTCATTCAACTACAGTTTTCTGGAAGTTTCTACTTAATGAATTATTCATTTCTCATGGAGAAAGAAGTTTATGTGAAGATTCAGTTACTTTTAAAGTGAAGTTGATTTAAAGTTACAATTGATTTGTAGGGTTATAAGCCAGCATTGGGGGTTCCTCCTAATCTATTTTGAGGGGACTTGTCTCTCAGTCCCTCCTAACATTTTCACTCATGTACATGTATAGAAAAGTAAGATCAAGGAGTGCTAATGCTGGGGTGCTGGTGCCTGCTTTAGGTGGTCTAGGGCCTGTGTCATTTCATGGACCCAGTCTAATGGCTTTTCCATAGGTCCCTTTAAGTTTTAGCTGTAAGACCCAAATGGGAAATCCACATTCTGAAAAACCTGTCATGACCAAGAATATCTGTAGTTATTATTTTGTGGAGGGGGATCTCCAAAGTTAAAATGAGAGTCTTGTAGTGATCGGAAAGATTCCTTGTGTCTAAGACTAATGTAAGTCCCAGGAATTCCAACAAAAAGTGGAGCCTTTGAAGAAGAAATTTTATAACCACAAAACGCTGACTTTTGAAGAGTTAGAACAGCATTTGGTCTGAACTGAGTTTGGGTTGTAGATTAATAAATTACCTATATACTGAAAAAAGGCTACACAGGTAAATTTAAGAGAGCAGATGTTTGGCTAGGTTCTGTACAAAGAGGTGGGGACTATCTCGGGGCTGGAGAGATGGCTCAGCGGTTAAGGGCACGGGCTGCTCTTGCAGAGGACCCGGGTTTGATTCTCAGCACCCACATAGCAGCTATGAACCATCCTTAACTCCAGTTCCAGGGGAATCTGAAGCCCTCTTCTGACCTCCGTGGCATTGCATGACTCGGGTGCACTCACATACATGCAGGCAATACACTCATACACATAAAATAAAAATAATAAGCCAGGCGTGGTGGCGCACGCCTTTAATCCCAGCACTTGGGAGGCAGAGGCAGGTGGATCTTTGTGAGTTCTAGGCCAGCCTGGTCTACATAGTGAGTTCCAGGGCAGCTGGGGCTACAGGGAGACCCAGTCTCAAAAAGACCAAAAAAAAATTTTTTTTAAATAGAAAGAGGTGGGGGCTATCTTAGAAAACCCTAAGGTAAGCCGCTGAGTAACCTGAGTGGAGGGGACCTGCCATTTAAAGGTATTTAGGAACTTAAGAGTCTAGGTAGATGGGAATACAAAAGACAGCATCCTTAAGATCTAACACTGTGAACCGTGAGGTGTGTGATGGCTAACCCTGGGTGTCCACTTGACTGGATCTGGGATTAACTGAAATGAAAGAAACCTTCTTGATTGGATCATCTGAAGCTGGAAGACACACCCTAAATGTGGGTGTTACCTTCTGATGGCAGCCCTTATAAAAGGCCACAGCAGAGAATACCTGGCTTCTCGCTGGTGAGTTCGTCTTGCTGCTGTAGACTGAAGACTAGCTGATCTTTTGGAATTCATCAGACCTTCAGCGCCAGATTGGGACTACTGAGACATCCAGCCTCGTGGACTGAGCAACTACGGATTATTCTCAGCCTCTCCAGTGTGGTACAGCTGTTGTTGGACTACTTAGACTCTATCCTGTGAGCTAAGCTGATAAATCTCTATACATATATATTTATTCTACCGGCTCTGTTTCTTTGGAGAACCATGACTAATACAAGGTGTTAAAGGGCATATGTTCTAAGAGGGTATAAAGATCGGGAACTATGGAATAGATTAGGGTTATACTCTCATTTATGAAGTCTTAGGCTGTTCTGTAGGCTGTATCTTACTTCTTTACTGCCAGGTTAGGGGTGTTATATGGAGAGTTTTGGGAGTGTAGTAGCTCAGTAGCCAGAAATTTATCAATGAGAGACTAAGTCTTTCTATAATTCAGGTCTAAATGATATTGGGGCTTTGGTGGAAAATTAGAGTCCTTAAGAATAATTGTGACAGGAGTGGCTATTAGCAATTGGATAGAAATGGAAGTAGCTCATATTTCAGGAGGAATTTGTTGAGTGATGTAGCATCTATTATCAAGACTATAGGGAGGGCCTTTGAGGGCCCAAGTGCAGACTTCCTCCATGGTTTCTGCTTCAGGTTCCTGTTTGAGTTTCTGCCCTGACATTCCTCAGTGATAGACTGTGACCTGGGAGTGTGAGTCAAATAAACCCTTTTTCTCCTCTAAGTCGCTTTTGGACAGTGTTTTACCACAGCAACAGAAAGGAGATCAGAGCACCATGTAACAGGGAAGGCTGAAGTATGTTTGTCTTTGTGGCTTTGCAGAGCAGTCAGGTTCTGGTGAATCATTTGAGACAGAGGGAAAAACGGTGTTGAGGAGATCCCTATTATGATTTGTGTAAACATGGAAAATATTGTTTGTACTATATTGGTGCCCCCTGGGGATGGCTTTAGCTTAGTTTTTTGTTGTTCTTGCTGTTTTGTTTCTGTAAACTTATGATGGTTTCTAAAGCAGAGGCAGGTGGGGGGGTGGCTAGTCTGCTCCTAGCTGTTCCTGAAAACTTTGCAGAAGTCTCTAGCCACTTCATTTTTGTATTTCTTCTTTGGGCTTATTGTACACTAAACTTACTATTCTTGGATGCCTAATTTAAAATGTGAGTGTGTATGTTTTGGGATTTTTTTTTGAAGGGCAATTCTTTAATTATATTTATGTACAGAAAACTCAGCAGCATACATTTAACCCAGTGTGGTGGCAAGTTCTTTGGCCTTTGCCTCTTCCAGCTTGGCAATTCGAGCCACAGATTTTGGACCCAGGACAGGTCCTCCCCAGTGACGTCAAATCTCATCATATCTGTCTTTGTAATTGGTCCTGATGGCTTCCACTAGCTTGGCCAGAGTGCTTTTGTCTTCCAAGTTGACCTGTGTGAAGGCCACCGTGGACCAGCCACCCAGCCTGGCCTTCCCCTTGATGATGCAGTAGGGGGACCCCCATCTTGCTACACAGGGAAGGCAGGAAGACCACCAGCTCGATGGGGTCCACCTCATGTGCGATCACCACCACCTGAGCCTTCTTGTTCTCCACCAAGGTGGCGACGATGCTGACCCCTGCTCCCAGGACAGTGGTTGCTTGGTGGGGACATCCCCTTTGCTGGCAGCCTTCTTTTCAGCTCTGGCCCTGGCCACTGCTTCTTCTGCTTTATCTCTGGCTGGTACTTGTGCACGAGCTTGAGCAGCTGGGCAGCTGTTTGAACTGGTTGATTGCAGGGGGCATTTCCAGCCGCTTATAGAGGATAGCCCTTTGTCGCTGCAGCCAGATGTATGTGGCTATTTGACGAAGTGGGTGAGGTCTCTTTTGGGCTGGATGTCCTGCCAGTGCCGAAGTTCTTAAGCCTTTTCCCGAACAGAGGATTCACCACCTTCTTGGCTTCTGCTTCTTCACCGCAGCGAGGGCGGGGCCCCCTTCTTCCCCTTGGCCTGCTTTTCTTTTGGTATCTTGCTCGGCTGGAGGGGCGTGATAATTTTTTTTTAAAGACAAGCTCTCATGTAGCCCTGGCTGGCCTCACACACTATGTAGGTGAAGATGACCTTGAACTTCTGATCCACCTACCTCCATCTCACAAGTGCTGGGATTGCAGGCATGGCCTACTGATACAGGAAAAGTGGGGTGTCTGAGTTTGAAGAAGCATTTCCTCTCACTGCAGGTAGGCTTAGCTCTGGAAGGTAGGGTCCCAGAAAACTCAATGGCAACCAAAAATGCCGAGTTGTCTCAGGAATCTGAAGAATGAAATTCATGGAGCACAGAGGATAAGTTTTAGGAAATAGTTTATTATAGATTCATAGATTAAAGAGACAGAGTAGAATTCCTGCATAGGAGAGGGTCCCTGTGAAGGGTATACTGTTAATCTGGGGCTTTTTAAAAAGACTGGCGTCTGTCAGTTTATTTAGCCCACCTATGAGGTGTCCAGGTGCTTCCTCTCCGTTTCAGCCTTGTCCTATAATCCTAGCACTTGGGAGCTGGAAGTAGGAAGATCAGGAGTTTAAGGACAAACAAACAAACAAGAAAACAAGGTTAGGCTTTCCTGCTGGCCAGTAGGAGCCCAGACCTTTGGAGCCTGCCTGAGAGTGCCTGACTCAGACTTCTCAGGGTGGGCTTACCAAATTGTGACTGTCTGCAGTCCCTCCCACTGCCCCAGGGCTTAGGCTTCCCTGCTGACTAGTAGGGATGAGCTCATCCATCTCCCACCTCCTCTCATTGGACGTTGGCACTGTATCTGAGGCATCTGAGGTGCTCCTAACTAGTACTTCTTTGCCCTCCTGGAGAGTTCCTGAGTAGCCTGACTGGAGCCATCTGGTCCCTCCAATATAAAATCAAAAGCAAGGGGCTGGAGAGATGGCTCAGCAGTTAAAAACACTGACTGCGCCCACCCTCACCACCCTCTTCTTCCCTGGTCTGCACAACCCACCAGCCTCTTTCCTGGACACCGGGCTGACCACTAGGCTTGGAACCACCACTGTGTCCTGATCATTTGCATCCAGACAAACCCAGTTCCTTCTCGGGGTCCCCAGGAGCCCTCTGGGCCTGGTCCTGCCCTTACCTCCCTCTGCTTCCTTGGGCCTGCACAACCCGCCAGCCTCTCTCCTGGTCCCCAGGAGAACTTGGGGCCTCTTGCTGCCCCCATCTCCCTTTTCATCTCTGGGTGGCACAGCCACCATCTGCCCTAGACCAGCATTTTTCCTGGGCCCAACTCCAAGGCCAGTCCAACCCCAAATTCCTGAGGCCAAAATCTTTCCTGGAGGGATCCAGACCTTAGGAGAGGGCCTTAGAGCATCTGATCCTCATCTGACTTGGGCCTCTGTAGGAACTCCTGAAGACAAAAGCAATCTGGCCACTCCAATATAAAATCAAAAGAGAGAACCAGAAGCTTAGAGGAACCAGCTTTTCATGCCCAAAAAGTAAACCACAAAGACACATAAAGTTCACAAAAAGAAGCAAA
>NW_008356263.1:1206355-1207165 GCF_000622305.1 Nannospalax galili
GCCCTCTTCTGACCTCCTCAGGCATTGCACAACATGAGTGCACCTACCTACACGCAGACAATACATTCATGCACATAAAAATAAAATAAAAGCCTGTGGAAGGGGCTGGAGAGATGGCTCAGCAGTTAAAAACACTGACTGCTCCCACCCTCACCACCCTCTTCTTCCCTGGTCTGCACAACCCACCAGCCTCTTTCCTGGACACCAGGCTGACCACTAGGCTTGGAACCACCACTGTGTCCTGATCATTTGCATCCAGACAAACCCAGTTCCTTCTCGGGGTCCCCAGGAGCCCTCTGGGCCTGGTCCAGCCCTCACCTCCCTCGGCTTCCCTGGGACTGCACAACCTGCGGGCCTCTCTCCTGGGTAAGTCCGCTGCACCCTCCTTGCCCTGCCCTGACTACTCCAGCCTCATTCACCCTCCCATCTCCCCCACCAGTCTCTTCTCCTAGCCTGGGTACTGTCCCATTTCTTCTCTTGGCACCCCAGATACTGGGGAAACCACCACTGCTTCCTGATCCTTTGGATCCAGACCAACCCAGTTCCTTCTCATGGTCCACAGGAGCCTTGGGGCCTCTTCCCACCCCTATCTCCCTTTGCATCTCTGGCATCTCTGGGTGGCACTGGCCACCAGCTGACTGAGACCAGCATCTTTCCTGGGCCCTGCTCTCAGACCAGTCAAACCCCCAAATTCCTGAGGACAACATCTTTCCTGGAGGGATCCAGACCTTAGGAGAAAGCCTGAGAACATCTGATCCTTATCTGACTTGGGCCTCTGTGGGAACTCCTGAAGACAAAAGCAATCTGGCC
>NW_008356263.1:1209090-1209954 GCF_000622305.1 Nannospalax galili
AGTCCTTAGAGGGAAGTTTATAGCTCTAAGTGCCTACATCAAAAAATCAGAAAGATCACAAATAAATGTCTTAACACTGCAACTCAAGACACTTGAAAAGCAACAAGAAATGAAACCCAAACCCAGCAGACAAGAAGAAATAACAAAAAATCAGGCAGAGATTAATGAAATTGACAAAGAAAAGAACATAAAGAATCAATGAATCCAAGAGCAGGTTCTTTGAAAAGATAAACAAGATTGACAGACTGCTAGCCCAGCAAACCGAAAGAAAGAAAGAGCACCTCCAAATCAACAAAATCAGAGATGAGGGGAAACTTTTACAACATATACCAGAAAGATGCAGACTATTATAAGGGAATACTTTAAAAACCTATATGCTACTAAATTTGAAAACCTAAAAGAAATGGATGGAAATCTAAAGGCATGGGAACCACCAAAACTAAACCAAGATGAGATTAACAGCTTAAACAGACCCATAACACAAAAAGAAATTGAAACAGTAGTACAAAACCTCCCAACTAAAAAAAGCCCAGGACCAGGTGGATTTACAGCATAATTCTTTCAGACATTTAAAGAAGATTCACATCCAATACTACTTAATTTATTAAAAAAGATATAAATGGAGGGAGAACTTCCAAATTCCTTTTGTGAAGCCAGCATCATGCTAATACCAAAGCCAGGTAAAGATACAACCAAAAAAGAAAACTATAGACCCATATCCTTAATAAACACAGATGCAAAAATTCTCAACAAGATACTTGCAAACCACATACAGACACACATCAAAAAAAATCATCCACCATGATCAAGTCGGCTTTATCCCAGAGATGCAGGGATAGTTCAATATACATAAGTCCGTAAACA
>NW_008356263.1:1210092-1210795 GCF_000622305.1 Nannospalax galili
TATGTTCTAAGAGATGCCAAAAATTCCACCAGAAAACTCCTAGAAATTATTAACACATTCAGTAAAGTGGCAGGTTACAAAATTAATCTTCAAGTCTGTAGCCTTTTATATACCAATAAAAAACAATCAGAGGAAGAGCACATGGAAACACTCCCCTTCACAATAGCTGCAAAAAAAAAGAAAAAATCTCAGAATAAACCTGATTAAAGACATTAAAGACCTCTATAATGAAAAATTTAAACCTTTAAAGAAAGAGATTGAGGAAGGCATCAGAAGATGGAAGGACCTCCCATGCTCATGGGTGGGAAGAATTAATTTTGTAAAAATGGCCATCCTACCAAAGCCATTTATAGATTCAATGCAATGCCAATCAAAATCCCCATGACATTTTTCACAGAATTGGAAAAAAACATACTAAGATTCATATAGAAGCACAAAAGAACTCGGATAGCCAAAGCAACACTGAGCACTAAGAGCAATACCGGGGGGATTACTATACCATAATTTAAGCTGTATTACAGAGCTATAGTCATAAAAACAACATGGAACTGGCACAAAAATAGACCCATAGATCAATGGAACAGAATTGAAGACTCAAACATGAGTACATGCAATTTCAGCCACCTGATATTTGACAAAGGGGCCAAGAATATTCACTGGAGGAAAGACAGCATGTTCAGCAAATGGTGCTGGCAAAACTGGA
>NW_008356263.1:1211276-1225626 GCF_000622305.1 Nannospalax galili
CACTCTTTCTCTGCTGGTGGGAATGCAAACTTGTGTAACCACTATGGAAAGCTGGGTAGAGGATTCTCAAAAAACTAAAAATGAACCTACCATATGATCCAGTGATACCACACCTTGGCATATACCCAAAGGGCTCATGATACTATAGAGATACCTGTAAATCCGTGTTTGTTACTGTTTTCTTCATAATAACTAAGAATGGAAACAACCTAAATGTCCCTCAGCTGACAAATGGCTAATGAAAATGTGGTACATCTACTCAATGTAGTTCTATTCAGAAGTAAGAAAAGATGAAATTTTGAAATTTGCAGGTAAATGGATGGAGCTAGAGAGTGTTACACTAAGTGAAGTAACAGAAAAGTCGAAAAGCAAGTGATGTATGTTTTTCCCTCATTTGTGGATTGTAGCACCAATCTCTTATGTGTGAGTATGCAACCAGACATAACTATAGGAACTAGGATAATGTAAATGAACCAGGGAGGTAAAGGATAAAGAACGTGAAAGAGAACAATAGGAAACAGGTGTTGATAAGGGAGATATGGATAAAAATTGGGTTTAAGGGAGTAGGAGGGAAGGGTATACAAGGAACCTAGGGAATAAAGGGAAAGGGGCTCAAGAGAGGTAGGACCATAGGAGAAGGGTATTATAAAGGGAGAATGGGGGAAAGTGGGGGCACCTTAATTGGGGAAACCATGATGGAGGGGTGAGACAATGCAAGAGATAAACAATGCCTAGCTAGTTTTAAAAACCAGAGGGAACCATATTATCCCTACAATCTACTGACAAATTATACATAACAGATCAAGAAATATATCTCTAGATAAGGTTTATTTGAGACCAACAGATCATTACCCAAGATTTATCTGCATGACACACAGTAATTAAAATACCAGACTGGTGGAGCTAACTTTCTTGGATGTTTAACAGACATACTTTGAGGCCAATACTAATTTGGTCAGAGGGACATACAGAACAGTTTTTGTTCCTTGCCCTCCTAGGTCGACTAGTTCCAGGGGACTATGAGCATCTCTCAAAATGTCCTATAATTGTGTTGGGTCACCTGTCCTCTTGATCAAGGAGACCCCATGAAATGGACTTGAACCAGTGTCCAGTCTACAAAGAGGAGGGTCAACACAGAGGAATCATTTCCTCCATGCTTCCAAGCAAAGCCAGCCATGGTCAAGCAGGACCTTTGACTTATCTTCACATAGGTGGATCTGGAAAAGAAAGGAGCCAGGGGCTCCTTCCAAGCCCATGTGACCCCTGAGGAACAGATCCTCAAACAACCTTAAGAGTAAAAATAAATTGGTTTATCTGGGCCAACTGTATGGCCTTAAACACCCAAAAGGAAAGTATAACCAAAGGTTAAAGGGGCCAATATACATTTTTAAGTGTCCATATGTATAGCTAAAGGCTACATCACAAGCAACAATGCTTTTGAGTTGTTGGCCAGAGTGGCCCAAGGGACTACCAGACTGTAACCCAGCATAGAACTGAGGAAATGAACAGCAGACCCCAATCTTATCTAAAGGAATATTGACAACCAATTGCTGCTAGATGAGGAACAGCTGACTTTCCTAAAACAAAGACCTCTAGATAGGCTGACTAGATTCACCAGATGGACAAGTAGTGGGGAATGCCTGGGGTCAACAACACAGCAGACAGTAGCAGGGATATCAGAGTATAAGGGCTCTATTGGGGCAATGGAGGCTATGGGAGGATGACATATGGGAAGTGGGTGTACAGTTGAATAAGATGGTTTTGGATGTTCTGTGTGATACACACACAAAAAAATCAACAAATTTAAAAACATGAATTATATTTGAGGAGGAAGCATGGAAATTTACATCATGCTAATTAGTTGAAGTGATAAACATTACCATTGAAATCTATCCAATGACTTTATAGAAATACACAGGTGCCAAGGATCTAAGTGCAACTGACTATGGCTAGTCATAATCAGATACATACAGATTAGAGATGCATGCACCAACTTATCAGTGTTATTAGCAAAAACAATGAGTCTTTCTGTAAGAAACAGTATATTAAAATGAAGTGGAGATCTTTTTAAAGGTTAAAAACTCATTCAATATTATGTCTTACAGGATTTATACTGAGTTCAATATTGTATAACTGTATTAATTCAACTGTGAACCTAACTGATTCAGCCTCTGTGGAGTGAGCTTCATGGCATAATTTAGGGACCATCTTCAATCCCTATGGCTGTTCCAGTTCTTAGGCTTCCCTGCTGACTCACAGGAACCAACACATCCATCTCCCATCCCTTGTCCTTGGACCTTGGCACTATCCGTCTGAGGCTTCTGAAGTTCTCTTAACTAGCAAGCCACTTTATCCTCATGGGGCATCCCTGAGTAGACTGAATAGAACCATCTGATTTTTCCAATATAAAATAAAATGAGAGAACCTGAAACCCAAACCAACCAGCTTTTCCTATCCAATCAAAAAGCAACCAAGGTACATCAATAATACAAACAGAAGCAGACTTCAACTCAACAAAGGAAGACTTGAGTTTCATACCAGAATAACAAGCAACAAAAGAAATCCACATGCTAAACCCACACTGAAAAAAATGATATGAAAAACCAAAATAATATGTGTTCTAGTTTGTTTCTCCATTGCTGTAACAGAATACTCTGACCAATATCATCTTGCGGAGGAAAGGGTTTATTCAGCCTACATCTCCTGGGTCACAGTTCTTAAGGGAGCCCAAGGGAGGAACTCAGGGCAGGAACATGGAGGAAGGAACTGGAGCACAGGCCATGGAGGAACACTGCTTACTGGCTTGCTCCCCTGGCCCCTGCTCAGCCTCCTTTCTTATGCAACACAGGCCCACCTGCCTGGGGTTGGCACCACCCACAGTGGGCTGGGTCCTCCCACATCACTCATCAAGAAGATGCCCCTCAGACATGGCCACAGGCCAGTCCAATAGAGGCAATTCCCCAACTGAGGCTCCCTCAACCCAGGTGTGTCAAGTTGACACTAAAGCTATCCAGCACAATTGACCCCTTGTCAACTTGACACAGAAACACATCACTATTAAACTATAACCTTTCCAATTCTTATCCCCAAGATATGATGTTAACATTAATTTCACAACGTAAGACAGCACAACCTTAAAAACCCCCACAGTCCTTAAAAAATCCAAACACTTAAAAGTCCAGTCTCTTTTAAAAATACCTTAACCGTGGGCTTCTGTAAAATCCAAAACAAGTACTGTCTTATTTCAAAGGGAAGAATCGGGCACACCTAAGCAAAACCAAAGTCCAGCAAAGCAGCTCGAGGCTGGACCTTTGGGATTCACTCATGATCTAGGCTCCAAAGGGTTCTGGCAGCTCCACTGCTCTGACTCTGCCATCCACAGCACACACAGCTTGTCTCACAGACCCAGAGGTCAGCTCTATTCCACACCTACTGCTGTCCTTGGTGGTCGTCCCATGGTCCTGGCATCTCCAAAAAGCTGGGGTCTCCACTGAAACGGAGGCTACACCTTCACCAATGGCCTCTTCTTGCCTCTTGGGGTGCAAAGCCTCAGATTCTCTCCATGACCCCTTCACTTCTGGGGTCTTCACTGCAACTGAAGCTGAACTTTGACCTATGGCCTTTCCTGGCCTCTCAGAGTGCCAAGGCTCAGCTGCTCTCTGTGACCCCTTCAACGCTTTCAGCACCAGAACTATGCAGGAGACTCTTACATGTTACCAAGTCCTGCTTCTAGCTAGAGATGGAGGCTTGGGTCCCCTCTCGACCACAGCTTCTGTGAGGACCCTGTGGAAATACTTCCCAGAAGATTTCATTATGGTGATGCTGGTCTCTTGTTACAGCTGATTTTTCAGCCCCAGCTAACCAGGATCAATTGTCCCAGTAAAGCAAAGTTTTTACTTCAGGTTCTAGTCTCTTCTAAATCACAGCTGATTCTTCAGCCCCAGCCAACCAGAAGAAACCATAGATTCTCAATTCAAAATCTCACACAAACAGACCCGATAGTCTGTTTCCTTTTGAAGCTTCACAAGCCAGGCCTCCATTCTTCACAACTCTTTCAGCATAACTGTTCCAAGCTCCATAGCAACAAACTCTAAGCACTCAATTACTTTTCCAGTCCAAAGTTCCAAACACTTCAACAATCCTCCTGCAAACAACTGGGGGGGGGGTGTCTGTCACAGCAATACCCAATCCTGGTACCAATTCTGTCCTAGTTTGTCTCTCCATTGCTGTGACAAAACACTCTGACCACTACCAACTTGTGGAGGAAAGGGTTTATTCAGCTTACATCTCCCGGGTCACAGTTCATCAAGGAGTCCAAAGTAGGAACTTCAGGGCAGGAGCCTGGAGGCAGGAGCTTGAGCACAGGCCATGGAGGATCACTGCTTACTGGCTTGCTCCCTTGGCCTCTGCTCAGCCTGCTTTCTTATGCAACACAGGCCCACCTGCCCTGGAGTGGCACCACCCACAGTGGGCTGGGCCCCCCCACATCGCTCAACAATCAAGAAGAGGCCAGACCTATGGAGGAAATTCCCCAATTGAGGCTCCCTCCACCCAGGTGTGCCAAATTGACACTAAAGCTATCCAGCATAATGTGTTCCCACCAAACACCACCAGACCTATAAAGAGTTCTACAATGAGAACCCCCTAGAGATATCCCAGGACACAGAGTCTGAAAGAACAATTATAAATATGATCAAAGAATTCAGTGAATGTAAAGAACACACATAGAACTCAAAGAAGGAAACTAAAGGAAGAGAGGGATAAACTTATGATTGAATTCACAAAGGGGACAGAAATATTAAAGAAATTTAGGCTGGAATGAAGAAGGAAGTGAAACACTCAATAAGACAATTTGAAATTGCAGGAGAAAGCCTCAGCAATAGAATTAATGAAGTAGAAAACAGAATATCAAAATTGGATAATAACGTTGAAGAATTGAACCACTCAAGCAAAGAATATAAAAAAATAAACAGGAGGGTGGTGGAGTCTGGAGACTACGCGCAGACATGGCACCTCGAAAGGGAAAGGAAAAGAAGGAAGAACAAGTCATCAGCCTTGGACCTCAGGTGGCTGAAGGAGAGAACGTATTTGGTGTCTGCCACATCTTTGCTTCCTTCAATGATACTTTCGTCCATGTCACTGATCTTTCTGGCAAGGAAACCATCTGCCGAGTGACTGGTGGAATGAAGGTGAAGGCTGACCGAGATGAGTCTTCTCCATATGCCGCCATGTTGGCTGCCCAGGATGTTGCCCAGAGGTGCAAGGAGCTGGGTATCACTGCCCTGCATATCAAACTCCGGGCCACTGGAGGAAACAGGACCAAAACCCCAGGACCTGGAGCTCAGTCAGCCCTCAGAGCTCTTGCCCGCTCAGGGATGAAAATTGGACGGATTGAGGATGTCACTCCCATCCCCTCTGACAGCACCCGCAGGAAGGGGGGTCGCCGTGGTCGCCGTCTGTGAACAGGACTTCTCAGATAATTTTCTGTTAATAAATTGCTTCCTGTAAGCTTTTTCATTTGACTCTAGTGTTGTCATGAAGGCACTATCCAGGGAGGCGAATTTACTTGATGCTTTCTAGGTCCTGGGGGCCATGACAAAAGAGCAGACAGAATATGTTGAACTACAGGCAGGATTGGTTCATCCTCTGATACGGCTTGGGAAGCCTGGGTTCTGCAATACGGTTTTTTGGAAAAGAAACTGGGAGAGGTGCTGAGGCTGCAGGTCTGTGGCATTAATTTGTCCTAGCCAGTCACTCAGACCGTGGCTTTGAAGACAGTGGAGATGTTTGTGAGCAGCATGGGGCTGCACACACTGGTTCAGGCCCTGGCTCCCAGCTTTGCCAGCACAGACCACTCCCCAACCTCGGCCACCCATTACTAACTTGTGACACATTGTGGAGTCCCGCAGTCCCTGTAGGTTAGGAGCAGCCACCACACAGCATCCCCAGGTCGCTGACCAGTGGTTACTATGACATCTACAAACTGGTCATTTGCCATTTTGTGGGGACTCCTGTCTCCTCCTGGTGGATCTGGCTTTGCCAGTGGTGGAGCTTGCTGACTGTCACAGTATCAGCACCTGGAGACTCGAACCCAGGCGAGAAGCTGGTGTGGAAGGAAATCCAAATTCAGAAGCATTTAAAAATAAAATTGTGTCTTTCGAGTGGCGGAGTCCGGAGACAACTCGCAGACATGGCACCTCGAAAGGGAAAGGAAAAGAAGGAAGAACAAGTCATCAGCCTTGGACCTCAGGTGGCTGAAGGAGAGAACGTATTTGGTGTCTGCCACATCTTTGCTTCCTTCAATGATACTTTCGTCCATGTCACTGATCTTTCTGGCAAGGAAACCATCTGCCGAGTGACTGGTGGAATGAAGGTGAAGGCTGACCGAGATGAGTCTTCTCCATATGCCGCCATGTTGGCTGCCCAGGATGTTGCCCAGAGGTGCAAGGAGCTGGGTATCACTGCCCTGCATATCAAACTCCGGGCCACTGGAGGAAACAGGACCAAAACCCCAGGACCTGGAGCTCAGTCAGCCCTCAGAGCTCTTGCCCGCTCAGGGATGAAAATTGGACGGATTGAGGATGTCACTCCCATCCCCTCTGACAGCACCCGCAGGAAGGGGGGTCGCCGTGGTCGCCGTCTGTGAACAGGACTTCTCAGATAATTTTCTGTTAATAAATTGCTTCCTGTAAAAAAAAAAAAACAAAAAAAACAGGAATAAAATATGCAGGAAATCACCATGAAAAGAACAAATTTACACATCAAAGGCATAGAGGAAGGATACTTGAGTAAATGGTGTTACCAGATCTTCAACAGGATTATAAGAGAAAATTTCCCCAAATTAAGGAAAGACACCCCATACAATTATGAGAAGTGCATAGAGCACCAAATAGACAGGACCAGAAAGGAAATTCCCCAAGGCGTATCATAGTAAAAGCACTAAATGTGCAGAAGAGAGAGAGGGGGAAAAAGTCATATATAAAGGAAAACCCTCTCATCAACAAAGATCCCTCATGCAACAGAGAGCATGAACATAAAAGGACAGAAATGGCCAAAGCATAGACAATAAGATTCTGCAGAGTGTGTGTCCTTGTACAGGACTCCTGTATTAAACTTCACCCACCCAGGGCTCATTGCAGAAGAGGAGGTGGAAAGATTGTAAGAACCAGGGGGAGAAGATGCATGACCAAACGGAAATAGTCTTCCAGGCTGCTCGGACCTTGCTCGTATGCAGCTACAGCAATGGTGTCAGCATGCGCAAGAAGTTTCTCTAAAATTGACCCCATTCTGGGGCATAAAACAAACCAAGAAATAAAAAAATTGAAATAATTCCATGCACTCTATCAGACCACAAGGCAAGAAAACTTAAAATAAACACCAGAAAAGCTCTAGTAACTATACAAACTCATGGTGATTAAACAATGCACTACTGAATGATGAATGGGTCAAAGAAATTAAGAAAGAAGACTATTTCTGGGAACGAAATGAAAAGGATAATACAATGCACAAAACCTCTGGGACACTTTAAAAGCAGTCCTAAGAGGTAAGTTTATGACTCTAAGTGCCTACATTAAAAAACCAGAAAGCACAAATAAATGACTTAACATTGCAACTCAAGACACTGGAAAGGCAAGAACAAATGAAACCCAATCTTAGCATACAAGAAGAAATAACAAAATCAGAGCAGAAATTAGTGAATTAATGTTCATGTATATACCTGAAGGCTATATAACAAGAAACAGCGCCAGACAAGAGAAACCTCCCTTCGAGTTGTCGGCCAGGGTAATCCAAGAGACTTCCAGTCAGGTTAAAAAATCCCTGACATTTTGATAGTCTTGCTTGGCATTTAAAACCCTGGTCTATATATATGTTTGCCTTAACAAATAAATATTTTGTCATTGTGTATATGAGATGTACTCTTACATCAGAGAATGAGTCTGTGGTCACTAGTGCTATCTCCAAAATTTTGTCTAAAGTTTTATTTTTGTCAGTGTTGTAGACCTGTTGTCCTACTGAGCCAAAGATAATAAATTTGGGCTCAAAAGCTGAATTCATATATTAAGGACTACTATGTAGTTCTGTGTTATGACCGCAGTTGTGGTGGCTCTTTTATATGGTAAATGTATTATGTCCTTGTATTATATAAGCTCTGTAAGATACAAAGCGTAGAGCTCTTTACCAAGCCAGTGTCCTCACACTAGAATTGTTGCTAATTTTTATCATGCATGTATTGATGAGTCTAATTGTAGCATGACTATTCTCTTTTGCAAAGATAATTAAACATGTCCTAAAACTGTATACGCCAAGAAGTGCCTCCCAATAATGAAAAGGTATTAGACATTGATCATCTAAGTGCATTTGTAAACAAGTACTTAATTTTCAAACTAATTTCTTTAAGTATTTACTCTTATTGGTTGTTATTTTGTAACAGTTTATAGCTATTTAAATTCTTGACAGACAAAATTGAACTTAAGAGTAGACTCTAGGTAGACCTGACTTATGAGCACGCCTTATATACCTCTCAGATGCTTAAAATTGGCCTTAAGTGGCTTTATTCGCACTAACTCCTTGGTATCTGTCACTTACCCAGCCTGCTCCCAACATGGGATTGGATTAGACCAACCAGCACAGTCATCCTGGCAACAGGAGACAGTCAAGATTAAATCACCAGGTGGTTACTCGGGGTGTCTGCAGACAGTATTGTTCAGAGATAAGTGGGGAAATTGTCAGAGTTCAAATGAAGCCACACTGGACCTGGTGGTGCTTGTTTGTAATCCTAGCATTTGAGAAGTTGAAGCAGAATTGTGAGTTTAAGGACATCCTGGGCTTCATAGAGAGATTGTCTGAAAGCCAACAATAAAGTGGGGTCACTTGTAGCAGCCCTTTCAAAAGTAATTAAAGCCGAAAGGTTATGGAGAAATGGTTTTTATGCATGGTTACCCAATGAGTCATAAGAAATTGGAATTTCTCCAGGAATCTCTGCCAGCCAGAGAAACTCTTCTAGGAAGAGATTTCAGACCATTCAAACAACTTGTCAAACCATTTCGCCCAGAGAGATTGGAAGACAGCAATGATGGGCAGGACCACATGTTGACCAAGATTGCTTAGCTATGCATACCTCTTTCCCTATTTTTAAACCTAAGTTTCATATCAGTTCTTAAGCTTTCCACATAAAACTCGTTTGTACTTACAGCTTCCCTGATACTGGTACTGCTCCACAATCGGGATGCTAGGTAAAAGACCAGAGAGCCAGACTCCAGTTTAAGTGCAGTTTCTGTCCTCCAGGAGCTGAAGGTGAGTGGTCACTGTATTTGAGTATTCCACAAGCCATCTCAAAGGAGTTTACAGTTGTGGGTAATGGCTTCACTGAGATTTTTCCCTTTGAATTTGCCTGTTTTTTCTCTCCAAGAAAAGTGGGGATGACTACAGGGGGAGTGAGCAGCACCAGGTCAAACCTGGAGGTGTTCACATTAAATTGAATGGAATTCTATGGCCTATTAAGGGGGTTGGGAGAGTGGAGTGGAGAGTATGGAAGACATGATGGACACATGTGATGGGCTTTGTATCTTACAGAGCTTATATAATACAAGGACATGAATACATAATAATCCTTCATATAGTAATTCAGCTTTTGAGTCAAAATTTATTACCTTTGGCTCAGTAGAACAATTGATCTACAGCACTGACAAAAATAAAACTTTAGCCAAAAGTTTGGACAGTTCAAAAGTAAAAGCTGAATTACATAAAGCTCGTATGATGCAAAGTGTAAGGGAACCCTTACACACTGCTTTCCTACAAGTTAGAATTGTTTGTGATGCTGACCTTGATGTGTTCCTAACTGTATCATGACCGTTCTCTTTAAGCAAGGATAATTATCTTATACTGTGTACTCAAAGTAGTATGTCCTAATAATTAAAAGGTATTGGATTTGGTCACCTAAGGAGTACATCTGTAAATGAGTACTTAATTTTCTTTTTAAAAGTTGTGTGTGTGTGTGTGTGCATGTACACGTGCACACGTATGCATGCCACAGCAGGAGTGTGAGAGTCAGAGGACTCCACATTCTCCACCCTCCATCTACCTCCACCTCAATGTGGCTTCTAGGGATTGAACTCAGGTTGCCAGGCTTGTGCACAAGCATTTTCCCATAAGCCATCTTGCCTGCCTCAAAGTATTTAATTTTTGAACAGATTTGAGGTAAGCTTGTACTATATAGGTAGTACCAAACCTGCAAGGACTATAGAGCAAGACTTTGTCTCAAGACAAAGCAAAGCAAAGCAAAACAAAACACAACACAAAATATGGATTTATAGGTCTCATTTAGTAATTTGAACGCTATAGAAACGTTCATTCCAGACCTAATCTATTCACTACATTTTTTTCTTTCATTTACTGTTTTTAGGGGTGCTGGGGATTGAACCCAGGACCTTGAGAATGCCATGCAAGTACTGTGCCACTGAGTTACATCCCCAGCCTTCTTTTTACTTTTTGAGACAGTATCTCACTAAGTTGCCCAGGCTGGCCTTGGAGTCACTTTGTAGCCCAAGCAGGCCCAAACTTCTGATCCTCTTGCTTCAGCTTCCTGAGTAAGTGGAATTATAGGCTTGTGTCACCAGGCCCAGCCTCCATTTTCCTCTTGAGAATCAAGGTATTCTCTAGATCTTTACCACCCCTAGGCTGTTCTCCTTCTTCAGCTTAGCCTGTATTCTTCCATCTCTGAATCTCATTATAAATCTTCAGCACCACTGTCCTAGACACTAAGGTTTTGGTGTACAAATTGTTTCTCTAATGAAATAATAACCTTCCAATGGCCTGGGATTTGTTTTATGTATTACTTGTGTGCCTTACTGATTTTTAGCCCAAAGCCAGAAGAATTTATATAGAGTACTGAGATGAAATACATCCAATTTTCATTTATTCGGCTCCTGTTGCTGAGCCTGCCGTTTGTTTCCATGCCTCCCTGCTATGATGGATCCTTATCCCTCAGGAGCTGTAAGCCCAAAGAAACTACTCCGTAAGTTGTTTCTGGTCATGATATTTTATCACAGCAACAAAAAGTAACTAATACATATGATACTACTGTGATAGCTATGATTTTAGTAAAGGAAAAATCTAACTATAACTTCAGTAATTTACAGAGCAAACTGATTGCTTGAAAAGTTCCCAGTCTGAGATAGATGATGTTCTGGTGTAGCCTTTTCTGGATTGTAGTAGAAAATGTAAATTTTCCAAAAAAAAAAAGAATATAAAGGAGTTATTGGTTGGAAGAAAACTATGCTGTCAGGTGTGACAGCAGTTTCTGTCCCAAGACAAAGTATAGCTGAGCAGCCCCACCTAGGGTTATGCTAATAGAAAACTGTCTCCTTTAGTAAAACTCAGAAGTCTTCCCTAGTTTCTCCTGCCTTCTGGTTTTATTCCGTTTTTAGTTCCTCAGGCAACATGTGCTTCAGAGCTTTTCAGAGTCATGTGCAGAAAACCTCTTCCATTCATAGGATTTCATCCCAGGACATCAAAATCAGTAGGAACAGCAGCACTGCAACAAAATTGACTGGCGTGAGAACACAGAGGGGTGAAAGAGGTGGCTTTAAACACTGGACCTCACTAAGGTGACCTTTTCAGGACTTCTTAGCTACTGGAGAGAAAAGGTTACCACCTGCAGAGATGCCCTCTGCTCTAGCACCAACGTTTAGTCTCAGACCGTTGCAGAACCAGAGTTCTGCACCTCCCAAGAGATTCCCTGGACAATGACTAAACTGGGACAATTGTCAAGGGGCATATCAGTCCAGATGTCCCAAGACAAAGTAAAGATGAGCAGCCCCATCTAGGATTGAGTGGTATATCAGTTATAAACACACAACAGATCAGCATCTTCTCTGCTCAGTTTTGTACTTCCCAGTGAAACCCAATTCTCTAGCTCTGTTTCTCCAGGGAACATCATTTAGTACATCAGGTTTGTGGGTAGAACTTACCCTGATGTCATTCTGCAACTGACTTGAGACAGCAGTCTTGCCATCACACTGCATTGTCTCATGTACCTTTGAGGGGTTTTCAGGAGAAGACACTCTTGTACTCTGAGAGGAAAGATGCAGTATCAGGTAAACAGGTACCCCCCATTTACTGCAACCAGAAGGAATGAAGAAGTAGCCATTCTTTACCTAATCAAAGAGTGATTGACTTATTTTCTTTTTGTTCATCAGTTCTTTCATGTGGTTCCTTGTCTTTTTGTTCTACACATACTCTCTTTTATACACAGCTCAAGCTGTGTATCTTAGTCACCCAGGGAATTCATATATACAGCCTTGGCTTCCTGTCTGGATTCATCCCTTGAGAAGCCATGCCACAGATTTCTTGGAGAACCTGGCCGTACACATGTTCTGGAAACAGGCCAGCTACAAATTGGTGTGTGTGTGTGTGGGTGCTCACAGGCCTCCAGGAACTAGGCTACCTCTTTTCCCGACCACTGATTTATTTGGCTTTAGTGAGAGATTTCTGTCCTGAGTGTCCTTCTGCCTTGTTTCTGTACAAGTCTCTTTGCTTAATTTTTACCTGTTGAAGAATGGTATTTCTTCAGTTGTCTGCTCACATCTTCTAGTTCCAGAGCTCTCTAGTCATACTCCTTTTAACAGCCTTCTACCAGGCCTCAAGTGTTCTTCAGTCAAGTTCATGCTTTGGCCTCATACCCACTCCTACGTCAGATCAACTAATGTGTCTAGGGAGTTGAAGAGATGGTTCAGCAGTTAAGAGCACTGGCTAGTCTTCAGTCTACAGCAGCAAGACAAACTCATCAGCGGGAGAGAAGGCAAGCAGCAAGAAGCCAGGCATTCTCCTCTGCCGTGGCCTTTTATATGGGCTGCCATCAGAAGATAAAACCTACATTTAGGGTGTGACTTCCAGCTTCAGATGATCCAATTAAGAAGATCTCTCTCATTTCAGTTAATCCCAGATCCAGTCAAGTGGACACCCAGTATTAGCCATCACAACTCCACCCCTTGTCAAATTGACACCCAATAGCATCTCTCTATGTCATGCTTAATTTTCAAATGAAAACAATGTTGAGGTCATAATTTTATCTAACATGATATGACTATCCTATCATACAATGACCTATCATACAATGCATTATATATCTTAGAGTAGGTAATAAGGTCTTCGATAGTCAACTGTCATTCTCCATGACCCATCTGTCTTCTGCACAGGCCAAATAGGTGTTGGGAGCTGATAGTCTATTATGTACATTGAGCTGTGGCAGCCTTGTTTACTGAGTTTGTGTTATGCATACCAGTACCTAATCTGCCTATTCAGGAGGAAAGTTTTTCCCTGACAGAAGAAATTCCAGTGGTTTCCATTTGGCCTTTCCAAACATAATAGCCCTCACTCCACAGGTCAAGGAACCAATGTGGGGATTCTGCCAATTCCTAAGTATATCTATCCCAATTACACCTTCCGGTACTGGGGAAATAACCACAGGATGAGTTCAGGGACCCACTGGAACCACATACTGTCAGACTTCAGACAAAACTCTATTTATCACCTGACCTCCATAAGTCCCTACTTTAACTGGAGGGCCACAATGCTTTCTAGGGTCTCCCAAAATCAATGTCAACTCAGAAACAGTATCCAATAGGCAACGGAAAGTCTGATTATTTCCTTTCCCCCAATGTACAGTTACTCAAAAGGTCGCAGGTCCCTCTGGGAAGGATGGGTGAGAGGCGAA
The DNA here is from genome assembly GCF_000622305.1 of Nannospalax galili. Taxonomy (NCBI): domain Eukaryota; kingdom Metazoa; phylum Chordata; class Mammalia; order Rodentia; family Spalacidae; genus Nannospalax; species Nannospalax galili. Next base: position 1,224,991 of record NW_008356263.1, read on the forward strand.
CAGTATAACTCTTTGGTACTGTAACAAGGTCCTTCCTCAAGGGCACCCAACTTTCCCTTCATTCAAGAGGTTCTGGGTCTGTAAACTGTCTCAAGTCTGGAAATTAGTTGACTGAGCGAGGTTCTCTATTGCTATGATCCAGTACTGACTTCCTGTCATTCATCCTAGAGCTTTTCTGCTTATACAGATCAAATAAAAACTTAGTAGGCTTCTTATGTATGTGGTCCCTGGAAACACCATGATGGATTAGCCAGTACCACAGGTCTGTTCAAGTCATGCTATTGTAGGTATTGTTTTGCCTTTACTGCCCATTACGATAAGTACACTCACCTTGTCTTTGGTAATTTAATACTGCCACCGAACCCCTACTCCGAGATCCTGTTACACCTATTATGTTTACATTTAATTTATGTAATTGAGCAGCAGTACCTCCAACTGTAAGACTCAGCTTAAGGAAAAGAGCAAAAACAAAGCTCTTCAAATGTTCTGGTGTCTCTCTCAGTACTTTCCATCTTATAAAATCAGTAAAAAGGCATGTCCTCTGGGCCCTCCCATTATGGAGGATTTGGTGTTGCACTGCGAATCCACTTGAGCATACCAATTTGCCTGAGCCTTACAATCCCTTCATCAACACAA
>NW_008356263.1:1226128-1227256 GCF_000622305.1 Nannospalax galili
TTATTATTTTTATTTTCTGTTTATGAGTGTATTGCCTGCATGTGTATAAGTGCACCCACGTCATGCAATGCCCACAGAGGTCAGAAGAGGGTGTCGGATCCCCCTGGAACTGGAGTTATGGACGGTTGTTAGCTGCCATGTGGCTGCTGGGAATGGAACCTGGGTCCTCTGCAAGGACAGCCGGTGCTTTTAACCGCTGAGCCATCTCTCTAGCACCAATATGCTTCCTCATGAACAACACAAGGAAACACAGGAAGTATACATGAAAAGTAAATATAACCAACTCTAATGACTGTGTTTTTTAAAATTCAGAAATAAGTGGATTTTTAACAGCTCAGTATAAAGCCCAGAAATAACCCCATAAACATAAGAATTAACTTCTGATAAACACAGCATTATCAGATCAGTATACAAGAATGAATCAATCAATATATGGTATTATAACTATTGAGGTATTTGAACTAGGGAAAAAAATTAAACTCTAACTCTTAGGTTTGCTGGCTTTTTTTTGAGACAGGGTCTCCCTGTTGTTCCAGCTGGCCTGCTGGAACTTGTTATGCAGACCAAGCTGGCCTCAATCTTACAGAGATCTGTCTGCCTCTGCCTCACAAGTGCTGCCCATGTACCACCATGCCCAGTTTCTTTCTCATTACTTACCCCAAAACTTATAGAATCAAATAATTTAAAAATGTAAAGAAAGAAAAGATGGAGGTACTAGAGCTAAATATAAGAAAAAATTTTATAGTAGAGGAAGATTTTATAATCAACACACAAAACACCAAAAACACAACAAAAAAAACTAATATATCTGACTCAATAAAGACTTCAAGTTGCTGGCCATGGTGGTGCATGCCTTTAGTTCCAGCACTCAGGAGGCAGAGGCAGGTGGAGCTCTGTGCATTCAAGGCCAGCCTGATCTACCTGGTGAGTTCCAGGCCAGCTGGCGCTACATAAAAAAAAAAAAAGGGTGTGTGTGTGGGTGTGTGTGTGTGGGTATGTGTGTGTGTGTGTGTGTGTGTGTGTGTGTGTGTGTGTGTGCATATGTGTGTGTGTGTGTGTATGTGTGTGTGTGTGTGTGTGTGTCTGTGTGTGTATGAAACAATAGGAGCCAAAGAAGATGACATGAAA
>NW_008356263.1:1227374-1227834 GCF_000622305.1 Nannospalax galili
GACTTCAGCCAAAACTCCATTTATCACCTGACCTCCATAAGCCCCTACTTTAACTGGAGGGCCACAATGCTTTTTAGGGTCTCCTGGAATCAGTGTCAACTCAGAAACAGTATCCAATAGGCCACGGAAAGTCTGATTATTTCCTTTCCCCCAACGTACAGTTACTCAAAAGGTCGCAGGTCCCTCTGGGAAGGATGGGTGAGAGGCGAACAGTATAACTCTTTGGTACTGTAACAAGGTCCTTCCTCGAGGGCACCAGGCCTTCCCTTCATTCAAGGGGCTCTGGGTCTGTAAACTGTCTCAAGTCTGGAAATTGGTTGACTGAGTGAGATTCTCTATTGCTGTGATCCAATACTGACTTCCTGTCATTCGTCCTAAAGCTTTTCTGCTTATACAAATCAAATAAAAACATAGTAGGCTTCTTATGTATGTGGTCCCTGGAAACACCATGATTGATTAG
>NW_008356263.1:1230091-1247626 GCF_000622305.1 Nannospalax galili
ATAAGCACACATGTGCTACTCTAACTTTTAGACATTTGTACATGTATTTCTGATGTACTCAAAGTAAACATAGATTTTTACTATTCATTTTTTTAACTGTACATATTTACAGGGTATCATGTGATGTTTTGATATATATATATATATCCATTGTGCAATGTTAAAGCAGATTTAACATTCTATCTTTACAAACATCTATCATTTCTTTTTTAATTTTTATTTTATGTGTATGAGTGTATTGCCTGCATGTATGTGAGTGCACCCATGTCGTGCAATGCCTCGGAGGTCAGAAGAGGGCTTTGGATTCCCCTGGAACTGGAGTTAAGGACGGTTCGTAGCTGCCATGTGGGTACTAGGAACTGAACCCAGGTCCTCTGCAAGAGCAGTCAGTGCTCTTAACCACTGAGCCATCTCTCCTGCCCCCTATCATTTCTTTACAGTAAAGACATTAAGAATTCTTTATTTGAGCTTCCTGGACTATAGCATAGTTACCCTACAATAAGATAGGACACCAGACCTTCTGAGGCTGATGGATGAACCAGTGTTGAAGGGGATGAGGTTAAAGAGGAGTACAGGCTGGATTTTATTCCATGAGTGCTTGAATATGCCATCTGAGAGAACCCTAATATATTTTAGAAGACCCTTCACTGCAGTGAGAACAGGGCGGGGGCGGGCAAAGAGAACAATTAGAGACTCGTTCCTCAGTCCAGGCTGGTGGCTAGAACAAGGAGAGGCAGCAATGGGACAAGTGGCAATGGTCATATTCAAGATAATCTGAGTGGGCGTGGTGGCACACACTCTTTGTCACAGCACTCAGGAGGCAGAGGTAGGTGGACCACTGGGAGATTGTGGCCAGACTGGTCTACATAGAGAGTTCCAGGTCAGCTCTGTGAAAAAGAAAACTTGAACGTAGGGTTCATAGCATCTGCCGACAGGTTGATTATGAAAGAGGAATTAACTATGTTTCATGTTCTTTATTTATTTTTTGAGACAAGAGCTAGTGTAGCCCAGGCTGGTCTTCAATTCCTGATCCACCTGCCTTACCTTCCGAGTTCTAGGGTTATAGGCATGTGTCACCACTCCTGGTTTATGTGGTGCTGGGCATTGAACCTGGAGCTTTGCCTGCTACATAAGCACTCTACCAACTGAGCCACACCCCTATTACCATTCTTTGGTTTTTTATTAACCCAACAAAACTTCTGAGATGGAGAACTGACAGAGAAGTGGCTTCAGGAAGAAGAGTAATAACATCACAATTCAGTTTTCAACATGTTAAATTTAGTATACCTGTTAGTTATGTTAAACAAGTGGCTTGATATGAAAACCAAAAGTTAGAAAAGACCAAGGTTAGAAGAATAAATTAGAAAGTCCTGGGCATATAGGCAATAATTAAAAGTCATGAGACTGAATGAAATAATTAATTCATTCAAAAAATATTTATTGAGCTTTTTAAATGCTAAGCAGTGATCTAAGCATCACAGCAATGAACAGTATACAAAGAAAAATCCATACCCTCCTGGAGATTCTCCCCACTAAGAGTGGGGAAAAGGTAAAAAAATAATTAAAAAATACAGCTGGGCGTGGTGAACACCTTTAACCACAGCACTGGGGAGGCAGAGGTAGGCAGATCTCTGTGAGTTTGAGGCCAGCCTGGTCTAAATTGTGAATCTTGGCCAGCTGTGGCTACAGGGAGACTCTGTCTCCAAAAGACTTAAAAAAATATTTAAAAAATATACGCGGTAGTCCTCTTTGATCCCAAATCATTTTAATTACCTTTGGTCTATCAGTCTGAAAATATTAAATGGAAAATTCCAGAAATAAGCAATTCATGTTTTAAATTTTGTGCCTTTCTGAGTAGCATGATGAAATACTATGCTCTAGCATTAGCCACAAATCATCACTTTGTCCGAGTCCACACTGTGTTGCGTCTCACTTAGTACTCACAGGTTGGCTATTGCAGTGCTTGTTTTGAGGTAGACCTTATTTTACTTAAGGGTCCAAAAGTACATGAGTACTGATACTGGCAATTTGAGTATGTCAAAACAGGCTTCCGTTAAGTGAAAAGGTGAACGTTTATCACAAGTATACATATGTAGGAAAAAGCGTTTGGTACTACCTGTGGTTTTAGGCAACTCTGGGAGCCTTGGAAGGCATTCCTTAGAAAGTTGGGTGCGGGAGAGGGGTGTGGATACCACGGCTCACCACGTTAGTCAGCAATCCATAAATAATGAGAAAAATAACCAAGCAGAAGTGGGTGGGAAAGTTGCAGTTTTTAAAAAAACAGAATGGTCAGGAAAGTCCTCACAGGGAACGTGTTATTTCAGCTTAAATCGTGGCACCGCACGCCTATTGTCCCAGCACTCGGGAAGCAGAGGCAGGCGGATCTCTGTGAGTTCGAGCCTAGCCTGGTCTACAAAGAGAGTTCCAGGCCAGCTGGGACCACAGGGGGACCCTGTCTCACAAAGGCAAAAGAAAAAAAAAAAACTTTATACAGGTGTTTTGATTGCCTGTATGCTTACTGGTGTGTGTGTGTGTGTGTGTGTGTGTGTGTCTGTGTAGTGTAAAGGCCAGAAGAGGACGACAGACCCGCCATGTGGGTGCTGGGAGTTGAATCCGAGTCCTCTGAAGAACAGCAAGTGCTCCTATCTGGAGCCACCTCTTCAGTTTAAGGTGAACGCGTCCCCACAAAGATGCTAAGAGAAGAGCATGTCAAGAGAAAAGGAAGAACAGTGGCTTCTTGGTGAGTCCACGAGAGGTGGGAGGGTGAGACCCCAGAGGTGGCGGGAGCGGGAGTGGGGACAGCGAGCGTGTAAGCCCAGCCCTCCAGCAGAGACTGTTAGGAAAGCGGACGTCCAAACAGGATGCAGACTTGGAGGCGGTCAGCGTCGGATGCTTGCCAGGCATGACGCATACGTCAATAATCCTGGCACCAAGACGCTGTGGTAGGAGGATCCGGAGCTTGTCAAGGCCAGCCTGGAAGACCCTAAAACCAGAACCAAAACCAAAACGAAACAAAACCCCAATGAAAACCAAACCAAACCGCCCCTTACTTTAGCCCCGCCCCGTCCTGTCGGTCCTTATTCGCCAGTTGCATCCCCGGCCGGAACTTAAGCGTCTAGGCCCAGACCGGAAGTAGCTTCATTCCGGGTCGGCATTTTGTAGATTGCATTTCCGTTGGCGGCGGCGGGAATTCTGCTGCTGGCTGGCGTCTAGGCCTCTGTGGAGGCGAATCCGGCGGGAATCGGAGCCATCGGAGCCGCCACCATGGTGAGAGGGGGCGGACAGGCCTCAGGGCGCTCCGAGGCTGTCTTGGACTGAGGCTTTTTGGATGGAGGCCATGGATGGCGGCGTCCGTGAGCTGGAGCCTCTTGTGACCGGGAAGGCCCGCGCCGCCGCTACTTAGTCCTTGGCGGTTCGGCTTGGCCCGGAGAGAGAGGGAAGGCCGGACCAGGGCACAGAGATGGGTTGCGTGGGTTTGGCGAGAGTAGAGCTGCGACTCCCGAATACAGTGGTAATAATGCCGCGGTCCCGGGAGCTGAGTAAACTTTTGCAGAGTAAATGTATGCCCGGGACTGCAGAGCCTCAAGACGACCTGGGAGCACCGGGTAAACGGCTTAGACGAGTGAAGTGCGCGAGATCGGGGGTAGCGAGGGCTTACGGCCCGAAACTGGAATCTTCGGAGCCGAGTGGATGAGAATGCTAGGAAAATTCGACTGTTAAGCTTATTTTTGTGTTAAGGTATCCAGGCGCTGGCGCTATACCATGAATATGTTCTGTCCTCACCTAGTTCAGGTTCTAGTTCTATTTCTAGCTCCGATAGGGCTAATTTAATCCAGTTTGGTAATTCAGCATTAACCAAAAGTAACGGCAGGGGGCGGGGCGAGAACGCTTTCTCCAGTAGATGGGCCCAGAGCGAAATACCAAAAGTTAGGAGCTCACCCTCCCAATGGGAGGGAGTGTTCCAAATCTGGGGAACTGTGAAGCAGACTTGAGGGGCAGCTCAGTGAAAATTGCTGGAAGGAAAAGTAGATGAAGAGAAATCGCCAGGAACCTGATCGCTGAAGTCTTGCTTTTCACATTATCCTGTTGGTAGTGAGGTATATCATTGAAAGATTTTTTTCATAAGCCTAATGACATGAACTTGGTTTGGAAAGGTCAGCCAAGGGAAGAGGCCTGTGCTGTAATCTCAGTTTGTAATCTCAGTACTTACCTCTTAGTAGGAAGAGGCAGGATGATACCGAGTTTGATGTCAGTTTTGGCTACATGGCAAGAACTTTCCTCAAAATACCTGCAAAACATCACTCCAGTTGTAGGGAAATAGGATATCATTTTAAGAATTGACTGGGACAAGCTGTTACTTGATCATTTTAGCCAGTGGCCCATTTTATCAGTAAAATAGGAACGTCAGCCCGGTTTTTGAGGATTAAATGAAATACACAAAACTTTCTTCATGGGCCTGACCACACACGGAGTACCCAATAGAGTCTTAGCTATTACCTAGCAAGTGAACGGATGAATGTTGATCTCCATGAACAGAAGCCCTTTAAAAAGATTGGCTAAACAGGAAACATAATTTGGGTCTTCAGGATAGGGTAGGGGTAGGGTTCATCTCATTCTCATAGACATGAACAGCAATCACAGTGTGTTAGATTTAGGACAGCCGAAAAAGGAATTTATAAGAAATAAGAACCAGAGCCAGACTTGCCATAGGCAAGGACTATGTCTTTATTAGAAGCCGTAGTGTGAGGGGCAGAGGCTGCCGCAGAACCTGGCATCTGCAACCCAGGGAAGAGACCTTGAGGTTTTTATGAGAAAGCTACCAGATACAGCTGTAGCTTGCAGGAGTTTACACAGTGCCAGGGTCTGATGTCCTTGGGGTGACTGAAGGTCTTCTTTCAAGGTTATTTCTCAGGCAGGGCAGATGAGTTATCTATGGCACTAAAGGAGACACTTTGGCTCCATAAGCTCTCTCTTAGTCTAGGGAGTGACCAGTTGGTAAGACTTGAGGAAGGCCCAGTTTAGGGCCAGTTAGCCACTTTAAGAAATTTAGTTTTAATGGCTTCCTCTAAAGAAACTTAGGGCTCTCCTGCAATTCACACAGTCTGTCACAGTGCATGGTACAGATAAGGCACTTGGAAAATTGGAGTGGCAATGATGAAATGGCTAGGTGATCTTTCTAAGTGATACTGCCAAGGGCACCTAACAGTTTACCTAGTGATGTATATAGTCTCTTTGTTTGGCAAAGCTTTGGAAACAAGTATAGAGAGTATTGTTGGGTTAATTAAGAATTAAGGGCTAGAGAGATGGCTCAGTGGTTTAAGAACACTGACTGCTCTTGTAAAGGACCCAGGTTTGATTCCCAGCACCCACATGACAGCTAACAACTGTTTGTAACTCCAGTTCCAGGGGAATCTGACACATACACAAAAAATAAAAATAATAAATAAAATCTTTTAAAAAAGAATTAAGGGTAACAGCAAGTTATATACTAGACTGTTAGGTGTTGAAACTAATTAGCATTCAGACCACCAGAAATTTCCCTCATCAAAAAAACCTTGGAGGCACACTAACAAATTCTTGATTTGAGGATTTCATTTTTGCTTCAAAGCTGATTAACTCCTTTCTGGTAATAAGTTTTTCCTTGATTGTATTTTTTAAGTTATTTTTTATTTTATGTGTATGAGTGTTATGCTTGCATGTATATAAGTGCACCCATGTTGTGCAATGCCTTCGGAGGACAGAAGAGGGTGTTGGGTCCCCTGGAACTGGAGTTAGACGACAACTTTTAGCTGCCACGTGGGTGCTGGAATTCGAACCCAGGTCTTCTGCAAGAGCAGCTAGTGCTCTTAACTCCTGAGCCATCTCTCTCTAGCCCGTGATTGGATTTTTAGAACCAGTTGAATTCCCATTCTTAAGTGCTGGATAACTTAATCTCTAGTATAGGTGGATTTGATTAATTTTTGGACACTTTACAGTCTCTTCTGAGACAGATATAACATATCAAAGGCAATTATAATCTGAGGGTTATTTATTTATTTATTTGGTACGTTTGAGACAGGGTCTCCTTGTAGTCCTGGCTGGCCTGGAACTCGCTATGTGGAGCAGGCTAGCCTCAAACACACAGAGATCTGTCTGCTTCTGTCTCCCAGGTGCTGGGTTAAAGGCTCCTGTGCCACTATACCCAGCTGCGTGTGTGTTTTTTTAAGGGAAGGGAGACTAGAAGATTATTGGGCAAAAGTCAGGGCTGATAGGGTGATACAAGAAGATTCCCAGAAGGGGACTTTGGGTGGAACAGCTGAAAATTACTGAGAAAGATAAACACATAAATCGGACTGCTGGGAGATTTTGGATAGCACCAGAAGTGTGTGAGTGAAAGAACTGAGCCGCATCCCCGCTGATGTTTTTGTAGACTGTGGGCAAGAGCAGCAAGATGTTGCAGCACATTGACTACAGGATGAGATGCATCCTGCAAGATGGCCGGATCTTCATTGGGACCTTCAAAGCTTTTGACAAGCATATGAATTTGATCCTCTGTGACTGTGATGAGTTCAGGAAGATCAAGTAAGGAGAGGGCTGTTGGGAGGGAGAAGGAATGGGCAGAGGGGAATGGATTGGGTGGGTGGGCCAAGTGACAAGTGGGGTTGCAGCTAGTTGGTTCTTCTCTGTTTGCTTTTCTGCTTTTGAGGGGAATAACTTAAATGGGGACATTGACTGCTAAGAAGTCTTCGTTAGGTTAGCAAACTTTGCTGTCTAGTTCTAGCACAGTGAAAGTTGGTGAAGAGGGCTGCCAGGCTTTTGATTTCTCTTGACTTTGCTTGCCCCCAGGTACTGGGGTAAAGGGCTCTCATGTTCTCCCCACAGGTGTGTGAGGGGGGAGAGCTTGATTTTCTGGCCTCATTACCTATTTGTAAAGCTGTAAAGGGCTCTCCTAATGCAGCCTGGTCTGAAACTGCTTTAAGAAGCCTCTGACCCTCTTCAGGGTAAGTGCTCTGCTCCCCATGTGGCTTTGGGGCCAGTCATTTTTGTTGGCATTTTATAAGCAATTAGAGATATTTTCTGCTTTGCTGCAATTCCATGTTTTCGGCTGACTCCTAAGTCTCACTTATCTTAAACTTCTGGCTTATTAAACAGTGTAGTCAACCCCTGTCCTTTATATTCAGGACATCTTGAGGCTTAACAGGGTTATGTAACTTTGTCACCATATGCAGCATTCATATGTTATCAGCTGAATTCCCTCTATTCTTTTTGAGATTGTTTTCTTTTGTGGCCCAAGGTCAAGAAAAAAAATGCAGAGATGGCTGAGTGCCTGGTACTTGTTAGATAAGAGACCAGCTGATGATCAGTGTGGAGCTTCTGTTTTTAAAAATAAAACTGAGTTTTGATTTTAAAAAGTTGGAAAATACTTTTTAAAATGAGATTAATGAGAAAAAAAATGAAATTCCCACCCCGTTTTTTCATTTTGAAAAGGTAACAGACTTATCTTAAAAAATCGGCCAGTATGAGTTGAAAAGGCAAGTGTTGACCTGCTGAGATTTAGTAAATAGAGAGTACCAAGTCAGGGCACTTTGTCTTTTCTCTGAGGATCACCAAGTCAGGGCACTTTGTCTTTATCTGAGGATCACCAAGTCAGGGTACTTTGTCCTTGCTCTGAGGATCACCAAGTCAGGGTACTTTGTCCTTGCTCTGAGGATCACCAAGTCAGGGTACTTTGTCCTTGCTCTGAGGATCACCAAGTCAGGGTACTTTGTCCTTGCTCTGAGGATCACCAAGTCAGGGTACTTTGTCCTTGCTCTGAGGATCACCAAGTCAGGGTACTTTGTCCTTGCTCTGAGGATCACCAAGTCAGGGTACTTTGTCCTTGCTCTGAGGATCACCAAGTCAGGGTACTTTGTCCTTGCTCTGAGGATCACCAAGTCAGGGTACTTTGTCCTTGCTCTGAGGATCACCAAGTCAGGGTACTTTGTCCTTGCTCTGAGGATCACCAAGTCAGGGTACTTTGTCCTTGCTCTGAGGATCACCAAGTCAGGGTACTTTGTCCTTGCTCTGAGGATCACCAAGTCAGGGTACTTTGTCTTTATCTGAGGATCACCAAGTCAGGGTACTTTGTCCTTGCTCTGAGGATCACCAAGTCAGGGTACTTTGTCCTTGCTCTGAGGATCACCAAGTCAGGGTACTTTGTCCTTGCTCTGAGGATCACCAAGTCAGGGTACTTTGTCCTTGCTCTGAGGATCACCAAGTCAGGGTACTTTGTCCTTGCTCTGAGGATCACCAAGTCAGGGTACTTTGTCTTTGCTCTGAGGATCATGGCTTTGACTCCCTGTTCCCATCTTACTGTTGTTATTTTTCTTTACATTTTCATTTCATTCACCTTTTTCTGGTTGCTGCTGTTTTTGAGAGGGGTTCTGGTTTCGTGCTTTTGGGGGTACAGATGTGAAATTTCTGCGTGTACTCAACTTCTATGTATGTGAAATTTCTCTTTTCCTGTGTCATTTCTAGTTCTGATGTGAGGTGAAGGGTGGAATCTTAGGAGGCCTTGGGGTTCACTTGATCCTAGGACACTATAGAAGTGGGGTGAATGGCATTCAGTTGCCTTGAGGAATTGTTTAGCTTGCTTCTTGCTTATGAAATCTTAAGCTGAAGGGAGGGAAGGGAGTAATAGCAAACTAAACTGAGGGAAAGGCATTTACAGTTGGCTGTGGAAAGCATCTTAGCCAGGGTGGGCTTTCAGTTGCATAGTCTTGGGTTGCTAGAAAATAGGCATCTATCTCTGTAAGGGGTCTATCCTGGGGATACTGTTCCGAGGACCTATTTTGGAAAGGTTATGTACCATTTGTCAGGAGATACAGCATAAAGCAAATCTGAGGCTACCTGGGTAGGTAGGCCTAAACTCTCCATCTTCTTAACACTTAATTTCCCCTCTTCTAAATTTGTCTTTAGGCCAAAGAACTCCAAACAAGCAGAAAGGGAAGAGAAGCGAGTCCTTGGTTTGGTGTTACTTCGAGGGGAGAACCTGGTCTCTATGACAGTAGAAGGACCGCCTCCCAAAGACGTAAGTCCCAGTTGGATACCTGAGGAAGTGGGGGGGGCTCCTGAGAGCCAGGTACTGTGATAGTTGGTCTGCGATTACTGCATTCTTCACAGGTATACTCTGGCTGTGCATCCCTTTATAGATAATAAATAGACTCCTAAAGCAGCTACCCTCCAAGTAACTGAAGAGAGCATTAGAACTTGTGACATAACCCTTCTTTCTTAGTTTATCCAGAGTCTGATCAGTGGGGGAGGTACCTGAGACCATTTGGATAACCTTTTAAAAAGTTAAAACTTTTTTTTACAGAATAAGGACCTCAGTCAGGATTTTATTCATTTTAGAGTTTTTTATGTTTTTGAGACAGCCTCACTTTTTTTTTTTTTTTTGTCTTTTTGAAGCAGGGTCTCCCTGTAGTCCCAGCTGTCCTGGAACTCACTATGTAGACCAGGCTGGCCTTGAACTCACAGAGATACGCCTGCCTTTGCCTCCCAAGTGCTGAGACTACAGGCGTGCGCCACCACACCCGGCGAGACAGCTTCACTTTATAGATGAAATAAACTGGAGTGTATTAGCTCCCGTAAGATGTCACAGCTAGCGAACCTGACATTTGAGCACAGGTAACCTTGGTTCTATAAACACTAATCTGTGTTTGTAAATAGAGAGCTGAGTTTTAAAGAAGCTAATCAGGGACTGGAGAGGTGGCTTATGTGTTAAGGCCACTGACTGCTCTTGAAGAGGACCCAGGTTTGGTTCCCAGCACCCATATAACTAACAACAATCAATAATTCTGGTTCCAGGGGATTGTAAGAGGTTATTTTCCCACCATCACTTAGCAAGGGAGAAACTAGGACTGCATCTCGTGTCCGTCTGTTGCTGGGTCAATGCTGAATGGAGTCCTGGGCCTTGGCTCTTGGTTTTATTTTCATAGCAGTGCATATAAATATTGTGTTCTGACATGTTTCCTTAGACTTAAGTTTTGGTCTGTTTAAGGGGTGGTAAGGTAGGTACATAGTCTTCCATGGAGGACAATGGTAGTATATATGGGCAGATAGTATTTATGAACTGTTTGAGTGCTTTTTAAATCTAAGTGGCTCTTTGGTAGCATACTTCTAATTCTCTAGGTCACTGAGCATTTTAGCATGTTTCTTTATTTTTTTCAGACTGGCATTGCTCGAGTGCCACTTGCTGGAGCTGCTGGAGGGCCAGGAATCGGTAGGGCTGCTGGCAGAGGAATCCCAGCTGGTGTTCCCATGCCCCAGGCTCCTGCAGGACTTGCTGGGCCAGTGCGTGGGGTTGGTGGGCCATCCCAGCAGGTGAGGCATTGGGGGAAGGCTGTCAGCTTCTAGCTAAAGGGATAGAGGCAAGGATTGGGGAGGATGGGGAGAGGGGGATGAGTGGGGCCCACAGCTTGAGGAAGAGTCTGGAATGACCAGTCATAATTGTCTGACTGTTGGTGTTTCTGTGTGAAGAGATGAACAGAAGTTCATTCTAGTTAAATGAATTTAAGCAAAATATTGCTTAAAACACTAAATGTTTTCACATCTTACCAGTCTTAGTGTTTCCCTAAGTTGGATTGGGCATCCTTAATATTAATGTCAAACTGAGAAGATGGAACTTGGGCATTCAAGCTTTCTGAGACTTGATTTTGCATAGGAAGTCTGATGGCATGAGTTGTAGCTTTAGGAGGATTTGTGTTTAGGGTTTGCCAAGTTGGAGAGGAAAGTAGGAAGCTGTACTGACTGTACTATTTCACGTAATTCTTTTTGTGTTTTTGTGTTTTCTTAGGTGATGACACCACAAGGAAGAGGCACTGTTGCAGCTGCTGCAGCTGCAGCCACAGCCAGTATTGCAGGAGCCCCAACTCAGTACCCACCTGGTCGTGGAGGTCCTCCCCCACCTATGGGCCGAGGAGCACCTCCTCCAGGTGAATATCCTCACAGGAGGCCAGTGCTAATTAATAATAAGATGCTTTAGCTGGATTCATGATGAAATACATCCATGACTGAAACTGATGATGAGTTTGTGTAATTAAGCAGGATTACTCTGAGATCCAGCCTGGCTGATAACTGGGAATTAGCTGGACAAGAGCCATTAGGAGCCCCAGTTCTTTGGCTAAAGACTAGTTTACTTAACAGACTGAGAGGATGGAATGGTTCATCTAACTTGGTAGACAACTTTATATGTTTCCTGCTAGCTTTTTAAAAATAGGCAGTTGAGCTGCATTCTTGGGCTTTTCTCTTCCAGGCATGATGGGCCCACCTCCTGGCATGAGGCCTCCCATGGGCCCCCCAATGGGGATCCCCCCTGGCCGAGGAACTCCAATGGGCATGCCCCCTCCTGGGATGCGGCCCCCTCCACCAGGGATGCGAGGTGAGTGCCAGCAGTAGTGACTTTGGCTTCCTTCCCAAGAGTCTAGGAGTGGGATGGGAAATGGAGACTAGATTTAGACCCGACCTCTGGGTTTTTAGGTCTTGAAATTAGAGTAGTCCTCTTGGAGGACAGCTATGTCCAGAAAATACAGAGAAGAGGGAATAAGCATTTCTTAAATTGGCCTACCTCCCTTCATAGTACAGAGTACTCATTGTATTTCTCAGTGTCTAAGGTGTTGTCCTTAGATGTGAAATAATGAGTTCCAAAGGTCTCTGATAATAGCTTATTTGTCTGATACCCTTTGGTTTGATAGTTTCTGGTAATTAAGAGTGTTCCTGGGCTATCGTGCATTTCTCTAGTTTGAGAAATGCTGAGTTACATTTCACATTGATCAAAAAAGGCCCAGAGAGCATCCTGACTTCTAGCTCTGTTCTTTCTGTGAAATCATAGTGACGATTGAGCCCTATTTTGTGACTGGTCTTATTTCTATTTGAGTTTTGCATTTGTAGTTTTTCCAGGCATAGGAACTGAGTGAAGCCCAGGGATGTCTCCACTTAGCGCATATCTTTATGTCCCTGTAGTCATTTGATAACTACAAGGTATGGGAGGCTGGGAAAGGGCTGGAGAAGGGCTGGGGATTTGATTCATATAGACCAGGCACTGACTGAACTTCTTACTCTTACTTCAGGCCTGCTTTGATCGTTGGCCACAGTTATGGAAGTAGCTCCACAGATGCGTGGACCCGATTCCCCAGGGCCACGCTCCCACAGACCTGTTTGTTTGTTATGCTGTTGTTCGAGGAGTCTCACCGGATTGTCTGGTTTCCCTTTCAGGGCCCCCTCCCCCAGGAATGCACCCTCCAAGGCCCTAGACTCATCTTGGCCCTCCTCAGCTCCTTGCCTGTTCCCCGAAAGGCTGTACATAGTCCTTCTATTTTTCTGTGGCCTACGAAACTGGTTTATAATAAACTCTTAAGAGAATATTATAAATGCACCTGATGTATCCATTTGTCTTCAGAAAAGCCTTTGATATATTGGGTGATAATAGTCAAGAGAAATTAACCCTAGTCTTAACCGCTTCCCATTGTTCTTACATGCAACTATGCACCTTACATACTAAGAAATAAAAAATCGGAACTACAATGAGCCTTTTATGCTCACTGAATTTAAAGATCAGTTTGTGGAAATAAGCATATGCTGTTGGTGAGGGGTATATTCCTTGGATGGACAGTACTTTTTGAAGCAAATACTAAAATTGAAGACCCTCTTGAGAGACCACTACTATTGGAACTTTCTCAGGATCACACACACACATAGATACTATAACCTAACTAAATTTTGGGATTGATTTCTTCTGCCCGGTTTGTTCAGTTGGTAAGGTGGTCAGTGAGCAGCACTGCAGTACTTAGTACATCAGGCTTCAAGGATACAGAAATAGAAGGAGATAATTCTAAAAGCTGTGGAGATAGAAATGAAAACAACAAAATTTGTTGGTATACCATGGAGGTGTTGAGTTTCTCTTGGAATGCAGTGATAGTTCATAAAATCAGGCAGTGGAACATACCACACTAGTAAAGAGCCGTAGGCTCATCTCAGTAATACAGAGAACATTGGGTAAGATTTCATTATCCTTTTGTGCTCATAAAACACTCAGGAAACCAGGAACAGAAAGGGAACTTTGCAAACATGTTAAAAGTCTGAAAATCCCTCATTGAGGGCTAGGGATGTAGCTTAGTAATGGGAAATTTATTCGCAAAGCTGGATTAGATCCCCAGCACTGCCAAAAGGGGATGGGGGCATAACAGCCCAGCTCACAGTGGAAGACTGAAAGGTTTTCCTATAACAAGAGGGTTATTCCAAATTGTACTGGAAGTTCTAGCTAGGGCAGTTAGGTAAGAAGGTGTAGATAGGAAAACAAAAACTATTTCTTTGCAATTGACAGGGGTCATATCTAGATACTTGCAAAGAATCCATAAAGCAGCTAGTAAGCAGTAAATGAATTTAGCAAAATTGCAGGATACAAGATGCAGTCAACTTTGAACACTAGCATCGATCTGAAAAGGAAAGACTTTCTCTTGGGATAGCAACCAAAAGAATAGCTAAGAATCAAATCAAGGTCAAAGGCTTACACCTTGAAAATGGAAAATTCTGAAAGAAAATGAGGAAAGACATGTTCATGGATTGGAACACAAGATAGCAGTATCACCAAAATCAAATCAGTACAATCTCTAAAAATTTGGATTATATTAAGCAGAAATGAGAGCTAATTTTCAAATTAGCATGCTGCAGAGGGCTCTGAATAGCCATAATCATGAAACTAAGAACCTTAAGGTCTAGCTGTCAAAGCTACAGTAATCAAAACAGTACAGACCTGTATGACCAGTTGGATTTTGACAAGAGGGAAGGTAAGGTTGTTGAAAGTCTGAAAGCACGTGGGGGATAATAACCACAGCAGAACGGAGCCGGATTGTCACCTCGTCTCATGTACTGCATCACTCAGAAGGCGTCAGCAGTACAGAAGGATGAAAACTATGCAATTAATGAGAAGAAAATGTGGGGATCACTACTTTGGGTCTGGGGATGGATTCTTAGATTTGACACCAAAAGCACAAGTAACAAACTAGATAAATAGGACTTCATCAGGATTAAATGAGCCAGGTATGGTGCACACCGTTAATCCTAGCACCTGGGAGGCAGAGGGAGGCAGATCTCTGAGTTGGAAGCCAGCCTGAACTACATAGACCCTATCAAAAAAAAAAAAAAAAAAAAAAAAGCAAAGGATGTGCTGAATGTCAGACACCTTACAGAAGAGGAGAATGAATATCTTTACAACAGAATGACCGTTGAAAGAAAGTAGTCTTAGCATTTTGAATATTCAGTGCTAAACTTTTGTCTGCTTGTTGGGTTTTTGTAATCTTCCTATACCCAGATTTTTAAAACCACATTTATTTAGTGTGTGTAGGTATGTGGACCATGGTTGGTGTGCACATAAAGGTCCTTCATGTAGGTTCCAGGGATTGAGCTCAGGTCATCAGACTTGCTGGCAAGCACTTTTACCTGTTGAGCCATCTCACTGGCCCATACTCAACTTTTAAATTTTGCCCATGGGTTTTGCCCATGCTGGACAATGCTCTTGCACTGAGCTGTGTCCCTAGCCCTCTTTATATTTTTAGGTGGGTCTCATTAAATTGCCCAGGCTGGTCTTGAATTTATTCTAATCCAGGTGGGCCTTGAATTTATTGTCCCCCTCCCTGCCTTTTCCTCCTGAGAAGCTGAGATTATAGGCCTGTGGTGTCAGGTGAAGCAATTTCTTTTTTTTCTCTTCTTATTTTTTATGTGTAGAAGTGTTTTCTGCATATAAGTGTTATGCAGTGCCCATGGAGGCCAAAAGAGGGCATCAGATCCTCTGGAACTGGACAGGTCCTCTGCAAGAGCAACTGGTGTTAACTAAGTCATCTCTCCAGACCCTAAGCAATTTTTCTTTTTTCTTTTTTTTAATTTAAATAATTTATTGAGAATTTCATACATGCATATAAGGTGTTTTGATCAAATCCATGGCCACTCCCTCTTTCAACTCCCATATCTTCCCATCACTTTTTTCTGATAACTTAATGTACTCTATTACTTTTTTTTATGGGGCTTTTGGATACTCTTAACAGTCCCCCCTCTGAAGCGGTAACCCTAAAATCTTAAGGATTTGATAAAAGCTCCCAAGTACTTTTGACATTTTTGACTGAGTATATTGCTAAGAGGCCCAAGGACATTGTGACTTTTAGCCATGAAACTGACTACATTTCTTTGGGGTCTTTTTACCCTGTCTAGCCAATTCCTACCTCCTATTCTTATTACACCATCCTCTGAAGAGGTTACCCAACTTGTGGATAGGGAATCTGGACACCGACCGCTCTGGCTTCCATGCTGATCAGGGATGCAGGATGAGGCAACTGGAGTACCCCTTCATGGGGTCTGTCTAAAAGACTCCCAAATTGCATAACTTATCTGTAGGTGAAAAGAAAGTCCTTGACTGGTGAATAGGAGATGTGAAGGAGAACTAAAGGCAAGAGGCATTAGCATTACGAGTTCTAGACAGGGAACTAGAAAAAAGAACAGGGCAATTTTCAAATGTTCATATGAGACTATGTCCATATGTCCATTGGAATTTCTTAACAAGGGCTTCCAAAATCATCCCTCTATTGGGTTCCTCCTCATTTTTCTTTTGTCTGCCAAGGCTGGACTCCAGAGTGATGAGTACAGGATTTGCTTTCAGGTATTTTGATAGCTGTTGGAGTGGCTAGAATCAGTCCCTCTCAAAGGCTTCTAGATAGGGGGAGAAAACAAATTTATCCACCATTTTGGAACAATTGTTGTCTCCCTTAGCTACAGGTGGGCACTACAGTATTACAGACCAAGATCTGAAGTCTTACATCTGAGGAGCACTTTCTGATTAGGAACAAAATCATCAAGGAGAAATAATCCTAATGTCTGGGAAGTGTAATTCCTTGAACTCTTAATATACTAATGACCTTACTCTTTGGTTATGGATTTCCTTTTGGGTGTTTAAGGCCATACAGTTGGCCCAAATCAATTTATTTTTACACTTAAGGTCGTTTGAAGATCTGTTCCTCAGGGGTCACGTGGGTTTGGGAGGAGTCCCTGGTTCCTTTTATCAGTTCCATCTATGTGAAGATAAGTCAAAGGTCCTTCTCGACCATGGCTGGCTTCACTTGGAAGCATGAATGCGATGTTTCCTCTGAGTTGACCCTCCTTGTAGACTGGACACTGGTTCAAGTCTATCTCGTGGGGTCTCCATGGCTTCCCTGCACAAGAGGATAGGTGACTTACCACAGTTACAGGACATTTTAAGAGATGTTCCATAGTCCCCTGGAACTTAGTCAACCTTGGAGGGCAAGGGGCAAAAACTGTCCTTTAAGTTCCTCTGACCACATTAGTATAGGCCTCAATGTATGGCTGCTAGACATCCAGTAAGGTTAGTTCCACCAGTCTGGTACTTTTAATTGCCATGTGCTATGTAGATAAAGCTTGGGTAAAAAAACCAAATATTCTCAGATAAACCTTGACTAGATATGTATTTTGTTCCTTAAACTAGTTGACTAAATTATGATGCTAGAAATTTTAAGATTATGTGTATATTATTTTTGTCTCATCCTTTATATATCATCACAAACCTACAAAGACCCTCATCACTTGCTTAGGCTTTCTCATTTTTTCTATTTTGGAAAATATCTCCATTCCCATATCCTTTTAAATTTTTTTACATTCTCATTTTCTTTTTTTAAAAAATAATTATGAGACATAATAGCATTAACAAATAAATTTTCCATCTGCTGTGAGAATTCCTTTCCTGGGGATACTAAGCAATGCTTGTTCCCTTTTAAGGTTCTAGTGTCAAGCCAATGCTTGAATAAAGTTTTACCGGGGAACCAATGAATTTACTGAGCTTACTTACTGATATTACTGAGGGGTTGCTGAGGTGTATAAACGACTTGAGGGATGCACATTGGAAAGCCTTTACCCCACATGGGTCATGCCTTCTCTTCCTAGCCTTCTCCAGATTGTATACTTTAGCCCTCCCCAAATCCAGGAGACCATGTGTGATTAGGGCCAAATTACGTACTGTTGGCTGGGAAGAGTGGCTGGCTAATGTGGTGAGGGTCCAGTGACCCTGCTTGCCCCTCTAATGAAGGAACACAACTGTCAACAAGCCCAAATGTGACAATGTTTAGCAATCAGGCACAGCTGAAGATGTGATGATGGTGGTTATTTCATGCAGAAGGAATGCTGTACAGCATCATCTTATTAAAAGGACCTGGAATTTAAAAGGATTTGGTGCTATGATCCATAAATGAGGGAGAACATACATTTTTTTTCTGAGTGTGTTTCTTTGCTTAGTATAACAGTTTCTAGATCCATCCATTTACCTGCAAATTTCATTATTTCATCTTTCTTTATTGCTGAATAGAACTCCATTGTGTAAATATACCACATTTTTGTTAACCACTCGTCAGTTGAGGGACACTTAGGTTGCTTCCATCTCTTAGCTATTGTGAAAAGAGCAGCAACAAACATGGTTGTACAAGTGTCTCTACAATAGGATGAGTTCTTTGGGTATATGCCAAG